>NW_027442917.1:0-316243 GCF_048569485.1 Anomaloglossus baeobatrachus
ACATCATCTGCCGGCAATAATGGAGACTCAGCTTTTGAGCCCGCAAGAAGTAATAGGATGTAATATTCACGTTACATATCGAGAAGGGGTTAAAGAAAACCTGGCAGCTACAAAAACATGGTTTACCTGCAGATATAGTGGTAATTTGAGTACCTAGCATTTAAATGATATATATCTGGTTTATTAGAACAGTGTGTAACACTAGTCACTGCATGGACAAGCCGTGAGGCAGGGTTGTCAAATGTTCTGGGGTCAGATACAAAGAGAGCATGCCGTGAACTAAGGGGAAAGACAGGGGCGTAGTCAGCTCTGGGGTCAGAATATCAGGAGGATAGCGGATATGGGCAAATGGATGGTCAGAGGAGGTCCAAGGTCTCCGAGCTATAGATCAGAGCACAGATAACCAAGGTCCACATTCGCAGGGAGCCACGGTGGCATCTGACTCTGTTCACAGGCAACCTGAAATTATTTGCTCAGCCTCAGCTGAGTCTTTCACACTGTTTTCCTGTCCTGTGGAGTGGTTTGTGGCTCCTTGAGACTCAGGGGGCTAATTTCTTTTCAGCTGTGTTGTCCCCATTTAAGGTTTGAGATTCCTCTTGTTACTGCAGATACCTTCAGTTCATGCTCCTGTGATGACTTTGTGGGGTTTGCATCTCCACTCCCGGTGGGAGGGAGGGAGGGAGGGTTAGATCAGGGTTTGGACAGGTGTTAGTGTGGCACCACAGGGTTCAGTTGCCACAAATATACCTGTACCTGGGGCAGGGAAGGATCTCCACATCAGGTAATCCCACTCCAAGCCTGGAGGGGGAGCTCTACAAGCCGAGTTCAGGTGAGGTCCCCTTTAAATCCAGGTTTGGAGGCGGAGTTAAAAAGACAGTTGACAGTTGGAGAAAAGGAGACTGTGCGAGCAGAGAGTGAGGGAAGACATCAAAATGGAGAGGGCTGTGCTTAGCCCGTACGAGTAACTGTGTGACCACCTGAGGGGTCAGGAGTGAGGCAAAAGAGGAGTGACCGGGGAGGTGGAGCCAGATCAGTTCATCCCCAAGGAACAGCGCTGATTACCGGACACCGGCGTCCGAGTTTGTGAGGGATCTAATCTACCCAGCAATAAAGACCGGAGGCCAGGAAGACTCCAGATCTCCTGGCCGCAGCAGCACCTGAAAGCAAAGCCGCTACACAGAGCTTAGGGACCGCAGTGAGTACAGATGGCCCCTTAGAGAAGCTCCCGCCGCCTGCCATACAGGTGAAGACAGTGAGAGAGGGACAAGGTATAGCTACAGGCAGCCTAGTACGAAGGAGAGAGACAGCGCAGCAGGGAGGCCTCACAACTGACCTGGTGCAGAGATCCTGAACTGTTCCCAGATTACCCAAAAACTGTCACATCAGAAACTGAACCCCTTTTTAATAACACCTGCAAGTAAAACCTGGTCAGAGTTAATGAACTGGTGTGACGCACTTTATTTCTTCATCTGAGGAGCCATAGGCTGCTGCACTAAAGTGACAGTTGAAAAGGCTGTGAGGAAAAACCGCCATATCTGTGTAGAGACTGATAAAACTGCCCTGGGGATCCTGCTTCACCTACGGGAAGCATAAACAACTGGCTGCCTAACCATCACCCCAGAGGTCTGACCTGCAGCGCCAGTAACCATACTGGAACTGTAGGTGGCATCACAAAATACTTTATTTTTTATTTTTATTATTTACTGACTTTCAGCGACCACCAGGGCCACGGAACCGGGCACAGGCCCCCGTGACATAATCCCATTAACCAACACCCGGAACAGAGTACCCCACGGCCCTGGGGCGGGTCAGCTTTTGGCATCACAAACAGGATTTGGACAAGGCCCAGAAACCCTGGGTAACGTGTGCCTTGAAAACTGTTTAATAATAACTGAACTTTGCCGCCATTTTGAGCATTTGAAAAATTAACTGCGCCACAGCGAGGATGGAGATGCAATGCGATGCTGATGCCGCTGGAGCAGCTGCAGCACCTGAAGATGTAGCCCCGATCATGCTGCTTGCTCTGCTGTATGTCCCGGGGGCAGCATGGTTACCGCAATATCCTGGGGAACCCAATACCCTAGCTGAATTTAGGGAAAAGATATGCAATCTCCTGGATATATACTCTATGACTGACAAGCAAAAAGTGTCTGTTTTGCTGGGGCAACTGACCAGTGCTGCAGAGCGAGAGGTTAAATCCTTGCTGAATACAGATAAAAAGGACAATAACCCATATATTTGCTAATCTAAAAGCTGCTTTTGAAACTAGTACTGTAGCTGAGCTAAAGGCCCCGTCACACTAAGCAACATCGCTAGCAACATTGCTGCTAACGAACAACTTTTGTGACGTAGCAGCGATGTTGCTAGTGATGTCGCTGTGTGTGACATCCAGCAACAACCTGGCCCCTGCTGTGAGGTCGTTGGTTGTTGCTGAATGTCCTGGGCCATTTTTTAGTTGTTGCTGTCCCGCTGTGAAGCACACGGAGGCTGGTAACCACAGTAAACATCGGGTAACCAAGAAGCCCTGTCCTTGGTTACCCGATATTTACCTTTGTTACCAGCCTCCGCCGCTCTCACTGTCAGTGCCGGCTCCTGCTCTGTGCACATGTAGCTACAGGACACATAGGGTTAATTAACCCGATGTGTGCTGTAACTAGGAGAGCAGGGAGCCAGCGCTAAGCGGTGTGCGCTGCTCCCTGCACGTGTAGCTCCGTGCGCTGGTAACCCGATATTTACCTTAGTTACCAAACGCAGCATCTTCCACGCGGCGCTGGGGGCTGGTCACTGGTGAGCTCACCAGCAACTCGTGTAGCGACGCTCCAGCGATCCCTGCCAGGTCAGGTTGCTGGTGGGATCGCTGGAGCGTCGCAGTGTGACATCTCACCAGCAACCTCCTAGCAACTTACCAGCGATCCCCATCGTTGTTGGGATCGCTGGTAAGTTTCTTAGTGTGACTGGACCTTTAGAATGAAGTTTTACAACTGCAAACAAAGGCCGCAGGATAGCATATGGGATTATGCATTGAACCTTCAGGAGGCGCTGCGGGCTGTAAAGCAGGTAGACCCTGAAAGTGTGCGAGAGGAAGATAAAATGTTAATTGAACAGTTTCTTGAAGGGCTACATTCACCAATCCATCAAATACAGCTGTGTCTATGGTTCATGGAGCATCCAAGTCTAGACTTTGTAACCCTGAAGAACCGGGCCATTAGAGTGCTGCGAGTCCCTGTGACTACAGACCCCGCACCTCAGCTGCAGCAAGCCATCACATACCCCTCTGAGGTGGCGCCCCTTTCCTTAACTCCAGCAGAAATCAGTGCACAGACTCTAACACCTGGTGCCTCTGATGACTTGCGTTCCCAGGTACAGCAGCTGACAAAAGATGTGGCCTTGCTCCTAAAGGTCATGCAACTCCAGCAGAATCCGCAGTCGTCAGGGAGGATCCAGTTCGCTGACAGTCCTGACAACGTCCCGTTGATGCGAGGAAGGAGGAACCCGCCGCCCAGAGGAAGACCCAACAACCATTCCGACTCGTCGGGACAGCCTATCTGCCGCCGTTGCAATGAGGCGGGCCACTTTGCTAGGACATGTCCTTTAAACCAGCGAATCCTGGGGAAGGGGGCCGATCCCCAGGAATAAAACGACAAGGCCCGTCGAACTGGCGCGATACATATGTGGGAGGACGGCCATTCCTATCTATCGTGTTAGATAGCATTTCCACACTTTCCCTATTGGACACTGGCTCACAGGTGATGACGATCCTGCATATCCTTTACAAAAGATTTTGGGCCGATTCTGAGCTCACTTGCCCAGACCCAGACCTTACTATATATGCTGTTAATGGACAGCCGGTATCACAAGTAGGGTACAAGGAGGTGACGATAAAGGTGGGGAGGGAGGAGCTAAAGGGCTAAGGACTTATTGTGGTGGATACTGATTGTCGTGAAAGAAATCCAACAATGATATTAGGCACTAATGTTGTTAAAAATTGTCTAGGAGAAGTTCTTTTCTTACTCCAGCACGTTGCAGAAACTGCCAGCATCGGGCAGCAGAGGGTCCTACAGAAAGAAATCAAGGCTCTTCTGCAGAGACAACAGGTAGAGTTGTCTGGTGGAGAAATTGGCAGTGTACAGGTAAGCGACCCATTCCCTATTGTGTTACACCCAAGAAGTGAAGTGATGATTTGGTGTCGGGCAGCGATAGGCCTCAGAAGGCAGGATTACCAGGCAATGGTAGAGCCCATGTACTCAGATAGTAGGCCCACAGTCCTGACAACCAGGGGGATAGTTGATGTACGCAAAGGGAGAGTACCTGTTCGGGTTTTAAACTGTGGAGAGGAAGAAGTCAAGCTACCCAGATATGCTACTGTTGCCAAGTTGCTCACTGTCAACAACAACTCAATTCAGGCAGTGGAACCCTTGATCCCGTCCGACCAGGCGGAGGACAACAGCTCCAAGGGACAGCTGGAGGACTGGTGTCAGAAGCTGCATGTCGGCACTGATTCCACCCCTTCTTACCAAAGGCACGGAGTTTATCGGGTGGTGAAGGAATATGAACGGGTTTTTAGTAAGCATCCATTAGACTTTGGACGGATAAAAGGGGTACACCATCGCATACCCACGGCAGACCATCCACCTATAAAAGAGAGATACAGGCCTATACCACCAGCTCACTATCAGTGTGCTAAAAATATGTTACGGGAAATTAAGGAGGCTGGGCGTTATTAGAGATAGTTGTAGCCCCTGGTCAGCCCCACTTGTCCTGGTAAGAAAGAAAGATGGCACAATGAGGATGTGTGTTGATTATAGGCAGATAAACCGCATAACACACAAGGATGCTTACCCGTTGCCCCGCATTGAGGAATCACTTGCTGCACTGAAAGCTGCTAATTTATTTTCCACCTTTTTACCAGTGGGTATTGGCAGGTTTCTGTGGCAGAAAAAGATCGGGAGAAGACCGCATTCATGACGCCGATGGGTCTGTGTGAGTTCAACAGCATGCCGTTTGGACTCTGCAATGCACCGGGCACGTTCCAAAGGCTGATGGAGTGTTGCCTGGGGCACCGAAACTTCGAGACTGTACTGATATATCTTGATGACATCATCGTGTATTCCAAGACATATGAGGAACATCTGGAGCACCTGGCCGAGCTGTTTGAAGCATTGTCAAAGTTTGGTATGACACTAAAGCCTTCAAAATGCAATTTGCTGAAGCCGAAGGTTCAGTATCTTGGGCATGTGGTCAGTGCGGACAGTGTGGCACCAGACGCTGAAAGGTCACTGCTATCAGAGACTGGCCGAAGCCAACGACCGTCAAGGAGGTTCGTCAGTTCTTGGGGCTGGTAGGATACTACAGGAGGTCCATAAAGGACTTCACGAAAATAGCGGCGCCTTTGCAAGATCTCCTGGTAGGCCAGACCAAAAAGGGCAAGACTTCCGGCCATCCGTTTGAATGGGGTGAGAAAGAAGAAGACTCCTTCAAGCACATGAAGTGGGCCCTGACCGGTGAGGAAATCCTGGCCTAGCCTGATTATAATCTACCGTTCGTGCTGCACACAGATGCCAGTAATGTGGGATTGGGAGCTGTGCTGTTGCAGGTGCAGAATGGCAAAGAACGTGTAATTGCCTTTGCAAGCAGGAAGCTCCATCCTACTGAGAGAAACCCAGAAAACTACAGCTCATTCAAGCTGTAATTCCTGGCCTTAGTCTGGGCCGTCACTGAACGATTCAAGCACTACCTGGCGGCTGCGAAGTTTTTCATATTTACGAATAACAACCCACTTACTTGGACTCCGCAAAGCTAGGTGCACTAGAGCAGCGATGGATGGCCCGTTTGTCAAACTATGACTCACCATCAAATATCGAACAGGCCGCAAAAACGCCAACGCTGATGCATTGTCAAGAATGCCCCATTTACAAGATGCAGGAGAAGACTCGGATGAGCTAGAAGAGATAGAGCTGCCGGCTTTTCACCGCAACAGTGCATCCCAGTGTAACCAATGTGCTAAGGGCAAACGCCAAGAGGCCACGCTAAACCAGTTACCTTACCACGGGTGGGAAGAAACGCAAGACAGCGATCCGGCTGTTCGCCTAGTTAAAGAGCTATTAACCCAACCAGACTCAAGTCTTAACCCAGATGCCCCACCGGAAGCGCAGCACCTGTGGAAGGAAAAGAGCAGATTGTTCATCTACAGGGGTAGGCTATGCAGAAATTACATCAACCCCCGAACCTATGAGAGGATGTGGCAAATAGTGGTACCGAAGAGAGATGTTCAGATGGTGCTGGAAGCGTACCATGACGGAGCAGGACACTTTGGATGGAAGAAGCTTGAGGTACTGTTACACAACAGATTCTATTGGATTGGCATGAGAACTACCATTGAGAACTGGTGCTGAAACTGTGGCCCATGCAACCTGAGAAGAAAGGACCGTGACAGTCAAAGAGCTCCATTACAGCCAATTGTCACCAAACAGCCACTGCAATTTCTAGCCTTGGACCATGTGAAATTGACACCCAGTAGATCCGGTTATACGCATGCCCTCACTATGGTGGACCACTATTCCAGTTTCTGGTGGTAGTACCTGTAAAGGACTTGACAGCAAGAACCGCAGCGAGAACCTTTCAATCCTACTTTTGCAGACCACATGGCTACTCGGAACAAGTGCTAACGGATCAAGGTTCTGCGTTCGAAGCTGAAGTGTTCCAGGAGTTTTGCAACCTGTATGCGTGTAAGAAAATCCGAACCACACCGAATCATCCACAGACCAACGGCATGTGTGAGAAAATGAACCAGGTGGTTATAGACCTGTTGAAAATCTTGTCCTTGGAAGAAAGAAGCATGTGGCCAGATAAGTTGCCTGATTTAGTGGACATGTACAACAACATCCCTGTGAGTTCCACCAATTGCACGCCAGCATACTTGATGAGAGCAAGACCCGGGAAGTTACCAGTTGACTTAGAAATGGGAATTGTCGTTCCTGACACCAGTTCACCGGAAGCTGATTGGGACACTAAGCGCCAAGAGCAGTACAAAAAGGTACAGGAGTGCGTAGAAAGAAGCCTAAACCAAATTAGAGAAAGGCAAGAGACAGATTATAACAAGAATGCACCAGCTGCTCCTTTAAATAACTGGAGAGATGGTTCTAAAAAGAAAAAGAAGGACCCATAAGCTTGATGACCAGTGGGAAGCAGAACCATACATACACAGTATTGCCCTCTAACTTTGACAACAAGAAAATCTGCTTAATCAGCAAGGATAAGGGAAAAACGTCAGCGGCAGTTTCTAGAGACCACCTTAAGAAATGTCCTGAACAGTTGAAGCCAAAAGAAGGCATCCCCTGTACACCTCAACGAAAAGGAGGAAAAGAAAGAAGATGATACGAACAGTACTTGGTGATTTTCCTGAAAGTTGGCCTCAGTACAATGGAGCCATAATAATACCATTATTGACAATCGCTCAACCAGTAAAGTCCCAGAAAGACTGGAAGAACCTGTCGAAGTTTCAGAAGAACTACCTGTAGCAGTAGAACCAGAGAACCCTGCTATTTGTGAACCTGCCAGTCCAATGGTAAGACTAAAGCCTGCTTTACACGTTCAATTTCGCATATGATGTCGTATGCGATTTGCAACGCCCCCATCGTATGTGCGGCACGTTCAATTTGTTGAACGTGCCGCACAAACGATTAACCCCCATCACACATACTTACCTTCCATACGACCTTGATGTGGGCGGCGAACGTGCACTTCCTGGAGTGGTTGGGACGTTCGGCGTCACATCGACGTCACGCGGCAGCCGGACAATAGAAGCGGAGGGGCGGAGCTGAGCGGGATGTAAACATCCCGCCCACCTCCTTCCTTCCGCATTGTGGGCCAGGAGCCGCAGGTAAGATCTGTTCATCGTTCCCGGAGTGTCACACACTGCGATGTGTGCTACCCTGGGTACGATGAACAATCTGACGTACAATTGTAGAGATAGGAACGATCTGAATGCGATGAACGTTTTACCGTTCAATCGCAATCGCACGTAGCTGTCACACACTACAATGTACCTTACAATGCCGGATGTGCGTCACTTACGACATGACCACGCCGACACATTGTAAGATATATTGCAGCGTGTAAAGTGGGCTTAAGACAACATTCACGCATACCAATATTGCGTAGATCCTCATGCAGATTAGTAGACAGTGCACGCATAGCACCAGCACTAGGTACCAGTACACTGCACCGACCAGTTGAGACGCAGGCATTACGTAGGTCTAGCCGTAGCAACTTTGGTCAGCCCCCATCCCGTTATGTAGCAGAATATTAAATAGAAAGTGTAGTAGTTAGTAAAATGTAAAAATGTTTTGTTTATTTATTGCAACTAAGTAAATCCGTAACCGTCAAGCGTATTGCACCTGCAGGACTTTTTGCATGAACTTTTGCATCTTCTTGAACTTTTATTGACATATGGACCAATGGACCAGAGGACTGGTAGTGGTCAAAAACTTTCTTATATATACTATACTCACAGATTGCAGTGGAAGGACTGCATTTCTCCATTTTATTGGTTTTTGTAATTTTTATTTTTTAAGACTTTGTACTATTCTTTATTGTTGCTAATGTTTTATAAGTTTGTGTTTCCAGTCCAGGAGTACCGAATTTAACTAGGGGGGGGAATGTGGCACCCCAGGGTTCAGTTGCCACAAATATACCTGTACCTGGGGCAGGGAAGGATCTCCACATCAGGTAATCCCACTCCAAGCCTGGAGGGGGAGCTCTACAAGCAGAGTTCAGGTGAGGTCCCCTTTAAATCCAGGTTTGGAGGCGGATTTAAAAAGACAGTTGACAGTTGGAGACAAGGAGACTGTGCGAGCAGAGAGTGAGGGAAGACATCAAAATGGAGAGGGCTGTGCTTAGCCCGTACGAGTAACTGTGTGACCGCCCGAGGGGTCAGGAGTGAGGCAAAAGAGGAGTGACCGGGGAGGTGGAGCCAGATCGGTTCATCCCCAAGGAACAGCGCTGATTACCGGACACCGGCGTCCGAGTTTGTGAGGGATCTAATCTACCCAGAAATAAAGACCGGAGGCCAGGAAGACTCCAGATCTCCAGGCCGCAGCAGCACCTGAAGGCAAAGCCGCTACACAGAGCTTAGGGACCGCAGTGAGTACAGCAGTGCCCCTTAGAGAAGCTCCCGCCGCCTGCCATACAGGTGAAGACAGTGAGAGAGGGACAAGGTATAGCTACAGGCAGCCTAGTACGAAGGAGAGAAACAGCGCAGCAGGGAGGCCTCACAACTGACCTGGTGCAGAGATCCTGAACTGTTCCCAGATTACCCAAAAACTGTCACATCAGAAACTGAACCCCTTTTTAATAACACCTGCAAGTAAAACCTGGTCAGAGTTAATGAATTGGTGTGACGCACTTTATTTCTTCATCTGAGGAGCCATAGGCTGCTGCACTAAAGTGACAGTTGAAAAGGCTGTGAGGAAAAACCGCCATATATGTGTAGAGACTGCTAAAACTGCCCTGGGGATCGTAAACAACTGGCTGCCTAACCATCACCCCAGAGGTCTGACCTGCAGCCCCAGTAACCATACTGGAACCGTAGGTGGCATCACAAAATACTTTTATTTTTTTTAATTTTTATTATTTACCGACTTTCAGCGACCACCAGGGCCACGGAACCGGGCACAGGCCCCCCGTGACATAATCCCATTAACCAACACCCGGAACAGAGGACCCCACGGCCCTGGGGTGGGTCATTAGGGTTAAGCTGGAGGTCCAGACCTGGATACCATCAAGCCTACCTCTGGGATCAGGGACAGCACAAGGTCCCTAGTTTGAGGGCCAGTTTTGGGGTCCCTGCTCCAGCTATCCTGGCACCTCCATGATCTCTGGGTTTAGGACTGATCACTCAGAACAGGGAACCCCTGAAGAAACCAAGCACCTCCCAGTTTCAGATTGAACTGAGCTTTCGCTCAACAAACTAACAGCTTGGCACGACCCGGATTCCATAGGGAGCCAAAATGGTCACTCACAGCGTACAAGACAGCGGATAGAGTGTGACACAGTAACTACAAGGAGAAAATGCAGTTACATTCTCCCAGCAGCTGCTCGCTTCCAGTCACCAGCACAGTGGGAGAGGCTGAAACAGTCACCCCTCACTACATAGTGAGTGCACAGTAATCAACCATCTTGTTCCTTGGCTGACAGCCTGTGAGTGAGTGTTACTGTTTCCCGCACTGCATCGGTGACTGTATACGAGCGGCAGCAGGGAGAATGTAACTTTATTTTCTCCTTGCAGCTGGGAATGTGACTGTTCTTGTTATTTAATGGTGACTCTTCACTGAGGAGGGTTACCTGTGGAAAGGTCTCTACTCCGTTCATCACTCCGCACATCCATTTCTCCTTTTTCCATTGTGTCTGCAGCGTTCTGCATATCTTTTCCCTGAATTTCAAAGCTGTAAAATAAATAATGTAAAAGTTACGGACAGAAGGAAAAGTCATGTGGAAGGTTCTAGATGGACGCTTCTGCTACCAGAGCCGTGTGGCCCCTGAGACCAATCCATGCATGGCCTCTACGCCTCCTATATCGCCCGTGCGGCCCCAGAGTCAGTTCAGCAGGGATAGAAGCAGACGTGGCAGGGTCCACTTAGTGTGGTACATTATGACATTGGGATTTCCTTCATTGTTTTGTCTTCACAATTTGGACGCCCTAATGCTTATTTTTCCGTCATTTGAGAATTGGTTTAGTCAACAATGTTGTATTTTTGAAAGTCTTTTTGAGGAAAATTAGTTTTATTCAATTGTTTTTCTTTAAGGGGGTGAACAGAGGTGTAAATAGAAATCATGGGACCCCATAGCGGAAGTTCTAATTGGTACCCCTCCCCCCAAAAATAAAAATGTAATTAATATTCAACTGGGTCATATAAGAACCTCTCACAACTTTACAGCCCTTACAAAGCAATTTTCCTCCTAATGAAGCCCATTCATTCCCCTGTCACTGCCCCATAATGTATAATACAAGCACTGTATGATACCTCCACAGTGACTTACTGCACAGCACCCTCCACACCAGGGCTGAGGAGGCGGTAAGAAAAACGAGAAGTTTCCCTCCGCTCTCTATACAGACACATCTGCAGGTTTTACCCTCCGCTCTCTATACAGACACATCTGCAGGTTTTACCCTCCGCTCTCTATACAGACACATCTGCAGGTTTTACCCTCCGCTCTCTATACAGACACATCTGCAGGTTTTTCCCTCCGCTCTCTATACAGACACATCTGCAGGTTTTACCCTCCGCTCTCTATACAGACACATCTGCAGGTTTTTCTCACTATCTGACATCAAATCAGAATAAAGTGAAGAAATAAATCCGGCATTCAAAATATTTTCATTTTTTTTTTTTATTTTTTAAATCCAGTGAATAAAGACCACAATGTGCGCCAATCAGTGACGTTTCGATCCTTCCTTGGACCTTTATCAAACTCACACTATAAAGATACATAAAAAAAATACAAAGTGAATATTATGGGATATTGCAGCCGCTGGGGACGAGGCCATGTTCCAATTGTGCCCATTTTATGTTATATAGATAAATCTTTCCTATGGCTCTTTCCACAAGTAATATGTATGATGTTTGCTCTAATATTCATGCACCTTTCAGAGAATATTCACTTTGTATTTTTCTTATGTATCTTTATAGTGTGAGTTTGATAAAGGTCCAAGGAAGAACCGAAACGTCACTGATTGACTCACATTGTGGTCTTTATTCACTGGATTTAAAACTCCTAGATTTGCCCCCCCCATCCATCTGTCCCCACCCCGGATGTGCCACCATTCATCAATCCATCTATCCTTCCTACAGCCCCCCCCCACAGCGTGCAGTCCCTTCCCCCTGCAAGCCCCCCACAGCGTGCAGTCCCTTGTCCCTTCCCCCTGCGAGCCCCCCACAGCGTGCAGTCCCTTCCCCTTGCGAGCCCCACACAGCGTGCAGTCCCTTCCCCCTGCGAGCCCCCCACAGCGTGCAGTCTCTCCCCCCTGCAACCCCCCCCCCAATGTACAGCCTCTTCCCCCTGCTAGCCCCCTCCATCGTGCAGTATCACCCAGTGTAAGCCCCCCAATATGCAGCATCGCCCCCTGCCCTGTGTAGCCCCCCATATCCCCCTTCCTTATGGAAGCCTCCACAGCCCTGTGCTGCAGCTTCAGCCCCTTCCCTGTGATATATACACGAGCTGCAGCCCCCAGTAGTGACAGGAGACACTTTTATTTCTTACCCCAAAATCCAGTGTGACCTCAGCTCTATAACTATAACCATTCTATAGAGAGAGAGAGAGACTCTGCCTGTGGGAAGGGGGAGAGAGTGAGAGGGTGCGATGCTCTGCCTGTGGGAAGGGGGAGAGAGAGAGGGTGCGATGCTCTGCCTGTGGGAAGGGAGAGAGAGGGTGCGATGCTCTGCCTGGGGGAAGGGGGAGAGAGAGGGTGCGATGCTCTGCCTGTGGGAAGGGGGGGGAGAGAGAGAGGGTGCGATGCTCTGCCTGTGGGAAGGGGGGGGAGAGAGAGAGGGTGCGATGCTCTGCCTGTGGGAAGGGGGGGGAGAGAGAGAGGGTGCGATGCTCTGCCTGGGAGAAGGGGGGGAATGGAATGCTCTGCCTGGGGGAAGGGGGAGATAGAGGGTGCGATGCTCTGCCTGTGGGAAGGGGGGGGGAGAGAGAGAGGGTGCAATGCTCTGCCTGGCGGAAAGGGGGGGAATGCAATGCTCTGCCTATGGGTGGGTCGCAGAGCAGCACCCGGCGTCCCTGTTGTCTTTTCTTATTAGAGGCATGGAGCGGGGGGATAGATCCAGGAGGAGGGGATTGGAGCAGTCGCTGTATATTAAAGCTGGAGCAAGAGATCACAAAGGGCTGAATTCCACAATGATCTGTGACTGATACTGATGTTTATTAGCAGGTGATTATCAGCGCATTCATTATACACAGTTTATGGGAATTTTTGGCATTATTATTATTATTATTATTATTACTAATTATTGGTCATTTTTCTTTATAGAGTTCGGGGCAATGTCGGCTCCACAGAGAATTCTTCCTCATCCTCTGAATATGAAGGTCTCATCTATTGGAGAGAATCCCACAAGTGACATAAGAGGATATCTCTCTGTATATTCTCTGTGCTGTGTATTATATGGGGTGTACTTATATATTCTGTGCTGTGTATTATATGGGGTGTACTTATATATTCTTTGCGCTGTGTATTATATGGGGTGTACTTATATATTCTCTGTGCTGTGTATTATATGGGGTGTACTTATATATTCTCTGCGGTGTGTATTATATGGGGTGTACTTATATATTCTCTGTGCTGTGTATTATATGGGGTGTACTTATATATTCTCTGTGCTGTGTATTATATGGGGTGTACTTATATATTCTGTGCTGTGTATTATATGGGGTGTACTTATATATTCTCTGCGCTGTGTATTATATGGGGTGTACTTATATATTCTCTGTGCTGTGTATTATATGGGGTGTACTTATATATTCTCTGCGCTGTGTATTATATGGGGTGTACTTATATATTCTCTGTGCTGTGTATTATATGGGGTGTACTTATATATTCTCTGTGCTGTGTAGTATATGGGGTGTACTTATATATTCCCTGTACTGTGTATTATATGGGGTGTACTTATATAATGTTTGTATTGATGCTTCTTGTGATCTTCTATCATTGTAGTTGTCATTTGCTGGTGTCTTGGTGATGTGATGATTCGGTGACTGGGTGTGTTCCCCCCTCAGAGGTTGTGGGATTTATAAGTGGCTGCATTCACTTTGATGTTGTCATGTAAGAGCAGTCAT
This sequence comes from Anomaloglossus baeobatrachus, assembly GCF_048569485.1. Classification (NCBI taxonomy): domain Eukaryota; kingdom Metazoa; phylum Chordata; class Amphibia; order Anura; family Aromobatidae; genus Anomaloglossus; species Anomaloglossus baeobatrachus. The sequence goes on from NW_027442917.1 coordinate 13,834, forward strand.
TTGTGTGAGACGCGGTGATAGACAGGGTGTCCTTTTTTTTTTTCCCCACTGTCTTTAATAAAGTTTCTTTTAATGAAGCTGTTGCTGGATTTCCTCTCTTATTTGGGGTCTCATAGATGCTACCATCACTAATTTAGGACTTAGTGGCAGCTATGGGCTGCTATTAACTCCTTATTACCCCGATTACCATCACACCAGGGCAATCAAGATGATCCAGGTAAAGTGCTGGGATTGTCACATCTAATGGATGCAGCGATCCGGGAGGCTGCAGGCTGATATTTTTAGGCTGGGGGGGTGCAGCCTAATAACCATAGGCCTCCCCAGTCTGAGAATACCAGCCACCATGTGTGAGGCTTTACCTTAGCTAGGTATCAAAATTGAGGGGACTGCACGCTGTTATTTTACTGTACAATATACACCCACCGGCGGCTGTGATTGGTTGCAGTCAGACAGCTGTCAGTCAGTGTGGGGGTGCATCTGACTGCAACCAATCACAGCCACCAGTGGGCAGGGGAAGCCGTGAATATGTATGAGCCTAATGAGTGGCCCAGGAAGAATGAGAGGCCGCAGGAGCAGTGTGACAGCTGCGCCGGTGATCGGTGAGTATGAAGTGCTTGCTCCTACCCCTTTGTGCCGGATTCTGGTCCCCATAGACTTTTTATGGGGACCAGCATCTGACCAGACACCGGGGATCAATCCCCCGCTGACCTGGAGCCAGCGAGGATTGATCTGCCAGTCCTCCAAAACACAGAAAGAAGTGACATGCTGCTGCGTTTTCCTTCCACAAAAACTGCAAGGAACAAAGAAGCGACGTGTGCACAGCCTGTCTGAATTCTCATAGACTTTGCTAGGGAAGACAATTCATGCAGCTTTGGCCAACAAACCACCAAAAAACGTGGCAAAATACGCAGCGTGCGCACAGGGCCTAAAGATGGGATTGCTGTTCGTTAACTTCCCAGACCTGTGACAGTGACCGGTGTGTAATGTGTGGCAGACGGACAGGAGGTATGAGAACGGCCTCTGACCGCACCACATCCTTAGCTCTTCATTATATTACCTGGCCGGTGTGTAATGTGTGGCAGACGGACAGGAGGTATGAGAACGGCCTCTGACCGCACCACATCCTCAGCTCTTCATTTTATTACCTGGCCGGTGTGTAATGTGTGGCAGATGGACAGGAGGTGTGAGAACGGCCTCTGACTGCACCACATCCTTAGCTCTTCATTTTATTACCTGGCCGGTGTGTAATGTGTGGCAGATGGACAGGAGGTATGAGAACTGCCTCTACCGCACCACATCCTCAGCTCTTCATTATATTACCTGGCCGGTGTGTAATGTGTGGCAGATGGACAGGAGGTATGAGAACGGCCTCTGACCGCACCACATCCTTAGCTCTTCATTTTATTACCTGGCCGGTGTGTAATGTGTGGCAGATGGACAGGAGGTATGAGAACGGCCTCTGACCGCACCACATCCTCAGCTCTTCATTGTATTACCTGGCCAGTGTGTAATGTGTGGCAGATGGACAGGAGGAATGAGAACGGCCTCTGACCGCACCACATCCTTAGCTCTTCATTATATTACCTGGCCGGTGTGTAATGTGTGGCAGATGGACAGGAGGTGTGAGAATGGCCTCTGACCGCACCACATCCTCAGCTCTTCATTATATTACCTGGCCGGTGTGTAATGTGTGGCAGACGGACAGGAGGTTTGAGAACGGCCTCTACCTCACCACATCCTTAGCTCTTCATTATATTACCTGGCCGGTGTGTAATGTGTGGCAGATGGACAGGAGGTGTAAGAACGGCCTCTGACCGCACCACATCCTTAGCTCTTCATTATATTACCTGACCGGTGTGTAATGTGTGGCAGATGCCAGGAGGTATGAGAACGGCCTCTGACCGCACCACATCCTTAGCTCTTCATTGTATTACCTGGCCGGTGTGTAATGTGTGGTAGATGGACAGGAGGTATGAGAACGGCCTCTACCGCACCACATCCTCAGCTCTTCATTATATTACCTGGCCGGTGTGTAATGTGTGGCAGATGGACAGGAGGTATGAGAACGGCCTCTGACCGCACCACATCCTCAGCTCTTCATTATATTACCTGGCCGGTGTGTAATGTGTGGCAGATGGACAGGAGGTGTGAGAACGGCCTCTACCACACCACATCCTTAGCTCTTCATTATATTACCTGGCCAGTGTGTAATGTGTGGCAGATGGACAGGAGGTATGAGAACGGCCTCTGACCGCACCTCATCCTTAGCTCTTCATTATATTACCTGGCCAGTGTGTAATGTGTGGCAGATGGACAGGAGGTATGAGAACGGCCTCTGACTGCACCACATCCTTAGCTCTTCATTGTATTACCTGACCGGTGTGTAATGTGTGGCAGATGGACAGGAGGTGTGAGAACGGCCTCTGACTGCACCACATCCTTAGCTCTTCATTGTATTACCTGACCGGTGTGTAATGTGTGGCAGATGGACAGGAGGTGTGAGAACGGCCTGTGACTGCACCACATCCTCAGCTCTTCATGTTATTACCTGGCATAACGTTACTCACTAGTGATGGCCCCGACAGAAGTTATGAAGCACTGAACGACCCCCCTATTACATGGAATACATTACAAGCTGCGGTCAGACACATTTCTCCTATATGGTGATTATGGCAGCTTGTACATCATTGTGAATAGATTTATTTCATAAAATAACCATTTTAAAGGGAATAAACCTTACATAGCAAAGTTTGTAATAGTGAGTTGAAAGAAAAAAAACATCTGCAAAGGGCGCCCTGCAACTAAAGATCTTGTCCTGATTAACTACTCATTCATTTTTTTTCTTTCCTTCGACTCCATGTGTAACACAACAACAAGAAACTTTAGTAACGTTCAGAAGTGTCTTCATCAAGACATTGGTCTCTTCCAGCCAATCACTGACCTCAGCAACTCGTTCCAGCTACATCGGATGAGCCACGGAGATCTGTGATTGGTTGCAGCAATGTTGACGTGATGTCACAGCCAAACAGCATAGAACATCACCGCAGTGAAGACGGTGCTCAATCTGGTTTGGGGGTGTAAGTTTACACCGCGTGCAGAATTATTAGGCAAGTTGTATTTTAGAGGATTTTTTTTATTATTGATCAACAACTATGTTCTCAATCAACCCAAAAGACTCATAAATATCAAAGCTTAATATTTTTGGCAGTTGGAGTGGGTTTTTTTTTAGATTTGGCTATCTTAGGAGGATATCTGTTTGTGCAGGTAACTATTACTGTGCAGAATTATTAGGCAACTTAATAAAAAACAAATATATTCCCATCTCACTTGTTTATTTTCACCAGGTAAACCAATATAACTGCACAAAATTTAGAAACAAACATTTCTGACAAGCAAAAACAAAACCCCAAAAAATGAGTGATCAATATAGCCACCTTTCTTTATGATGACACTCAGCAGCCGACCATCCATAGATGCTGTCAGTTGCTTGATCTGTTTACGATCAACATTGCATGCAGCAGCCACCACAGCCTCCAGACACTGTTCCGAGAGGTGCACTGTTTTCCCTCCCTGTAGATCTAATATTTTACGAGGGACCACAGGTTCTCTATGGGGTTCAGATCAGGTGAACAAGGGGGCCATATCATTATTTTTTTCATCTTTTGGATCTTTACTGTTCAGCAACGCTGTGGAGTAGTTGGATGCATGTGATGGAGCAATGTCCTGCATGAAAATCATGTTTTTCTTGAACGGTACCGACTTCTTCCTGTACCACTGCTTGAAGTTGTCTTCCAGAAACTGGCATTAAGTCTGGGAGTTGAGCTTCACTCCATCCTCAATTCGAAAAGGTCCCACAAGTTCATCTTTGATGATACCAGCCCATACCAGTTCCCCACCTCCACCTTGCTGGCATCTGAGTCGGAGTAGAGCTCTCTGCCCTTTACTGATCCAGCATCTGGCCCATCAAGAGTCACACTCATTTCATCAGTCCATAAAACCTTTGAAAAACCAGTCTTAAGATATTTCTTGGCCCAGTCTTGACGTTTTATCTTATGTTTCTTGTTCAAAGGTGGTGGTTTTCATCCTTCCTTACCTTGGCCATGTCCCTGAGTATGGCACACCTTGTGCTTTTTGATACTCCAGTAACGTTGCAGCTGTGAAATATGGCCAAACTGGTGGCACATGGCATCTTGGCAGCTTTACGCTTGATTTTCATCAATTCATGGGCAGTTATTTTGCGCCTTTTTTGCCCAGCACGCTGCTTGCGACCCTGTTGGCTATTTGACATGAAACGCTTGATTGTTCGGTGATCACGCTTCAAAGGTTTGTCAGTTTCAAGACTGCTGCATCCCTCTACAAGACATCTCACAATTTTGGACTTTTCAGAGCCGTCAAGTCTCTTTTCTGACCCATTTTGCCAAAGGAAAGGAAGTTGCCTAATAATTAAGCACACCTTATATAGGGTGTTAATGTCATTACACCAGACCCCTCCTCATTACAGAGACGCACATCACCTGATTTACTTAATTGGTAGTTGGCTCTCAAGCCTATACAGCTTGGAGTAGGACAACATGTATAAAAAGCATCATGTGATCAAAATTCTCATTTGCCTAATAATTCTGCACACAGTGTATTTGCACAGTCAGTGTTTGCAACGTTTTGGAAGTAGCGTGTTTGTCTGCATACATAATGCTGCATTCTACAGTACAAGCACAGTGGATGGATTTATAGAAATCTCTTGCCCACGGTGCTTCTTTTCTCTGCTCCGTAAACTTACATGTGGCGCGGCTTTCCAAGCTGCAGCATGTCAATTTATGTTCCTGTGGCCAGAATGTTCTCCATTGGGAGAAAAAAGCAAAAGTAGGTAGCACACTGAACCCTGATAGTAGGCGCGGACTGCTGCATTCTCCTGCAGAGCACACTCACATTTCCACAGGCGGGCTCACACTGCGTCAGCTGCTGTACATGCAACCTAAGAGCTTATACTTTGTAGTCTTCCATATCACTTAGTCTATGTGAAAAAAAATAATGTGAACACTTTCAAATCTAGTACCACTAATATACTAATCGCATACTGATAGATGACAGACTGAACATGAGTCAACAGTGTGATGCAGCAGCAAAAAAGACAAGCACAATTTTGCAATGTATTAACAGAAGCACAGATAATAATAAGTTTTATTTCTATAGCGCCAACATATTCCACAGCGCTTTACAATTCAGAGGGGACATGTACAGACAATATGAGAATACAAAATAACAAAATTAAGATACCAGGAGGAGTGAGGGCCCTGGTCGTAAGCTTACATTCTATGAGGAAATAGGGGAGACACAAAAGGTGAATGGGGGGAGAAAAGCTTGTCATATATGGCCCAGCCATCGATCACGTGAAGTAATTATCACCCTCTACTCCTCTTTGGTCAGACCTCATCTGCAATTCTGAGCACCACGTCTTAAAAAAAGACATCAACAAATTGGAGCAAGTTCAGAGAAGAGCAGCCAGAATGGTGACCGGTCTATAAACTGTCCGATGAGGAATGGTTACAGGATTTGGGAATGTTTAGCTTGAAAAAAGAAAACGGAGAGGAATCTTAATAGCCGTCTGCAAATATCTCAAAGGCTGTCGAACTAGGGTTGACAAGGACAAGGACAAGGAAAGAATAGAAGAAATGGAATTAAACTGATTGGGAAGCGTCACAGATTAGATTTTGGAATAAAAACCTTTTGACAGTGAGGGTGATCAATGACTGGAACCACAAGAGGTAATGAGTTCCCCTTCAATGGAAGACGTAAAAAGGAGACTGGACAGACACCTGTGTGGGATGATATAGTGAATCCTGCTGTGAGCAGGGAGTTGGACCTGATGACCCTGGAGGTCCCGTCCAACTATAACAGTCTATGATTCTACTGCAGATAATCTACAGATACAGTAGAATAAATCCCAATTGGCATGATGACATGGTTTTTAGCCAAGTGTGTCCATTTTAAAAAAACCCCTAGGGACCTGGTCCTTTAGCCCACTAGAGTTTAGCATTTTCATAGCGAGCAGGCTAAATCCCAGTGGGCAGAAGGACCTGGTCCATTAGATCACTAAGTCTTGTATTAAAACACTTATTAGGACCTGGTCCTTTAGCCCACTAGGATTTAGCTTTCACATAGAGATCAGGCTAAATCCCAGTGGGCAGAAGGACCTGGTACTTTTTTCCCCACTAAGAGTTGTATTAAAACACTCATTATGACCTGGTCCTTTAGCCCACTAGGATTTAGCTTTCTTATGTAGAGCAGGCTAAATCCCAGTGGGCAGAAGGACCTGGTCCTTTTTTCCCACTAAAAATCATATTAAAACACTCATTAGGACCTGGTCCTTTAGCCCACTAGGATTTAGCTTTCTAATAGAGAGCAGGCTAAATCCCAGTGGGCAGAAGGACCTGGTCCCTCTGCCCACTGGGAAATAGCCGACTCTATAGAGAGAAAGCTAAATCCCAGTGGAAGGAGGGACCTGGTCCTTTAGCCCACTGGGATTTAGCTTTCTCTCTATAGAGTCGGCTATTTCCCAGTGGGCAGAGGGACCAGGTCCTTCTAGCCACTGGGATTTAGCCACGACTCTGCTGCTTCCCGCTCACAAATCTGACCTGCTCCGAGGAGGCCCCGCCCCTTCCGGTGACGTCATTGCCTGAAAAAATCAACTCCATTCTAGACGCTACCCTCTGGCCACTGGGATGGTAAATGCTAGAATGTACGGGCTCCTTTCCGGTATGACATCACTTCTGACACGTGTTAGGGGCGTGGTCTGATTTCACAAGCCGTGAGGCGACGCAAGTGTCTATAGTGCAGTTGATTTTTTTTCAGGGAATGACGTCACCGGAAGAGGCGGGGCCTCCTCGTGCTGTGCAGATCTGTGACCGGAAGCAGCAGTGCTCGGGCTCCTGTGCAGAGCGGACGGATCCTGACCCTGGGGTGGAGAAGATTCAGCTTTTCCTCATTAGTTATAGAGCTGAGGTCACACTGGATTTTGGGGTAAGAAATAAAAGTGTCTCCTGTCACTACTGGGGGCTGCAGCTCGTGTATATATCACAGGGAAGGTGCTGAAGCTGCAGCACAGGGCTGTGGAGGCTTCCATAAGGAAGGGGGGATATGGGGGCTACACAGGGCAGGGGCGATGCTGCATATTGGGGGGCTTACAGTGGATGATACTGCACGATGGAGGGGTCTCGCAGGGAGAGAGACTACACGTTGGGGGGAGACTGTAGGAAGGATAGATGGATAAATGGTGGTACATCCGGGGTGGGGACAGATGGATGGAGGGGGACACATCTGGGGGTTTTAAATCTAGTGAATAAAGACCACAATGTGAGTCAATCAGTGACGTTTCGGTTCTTCCTTGGACCTTTATCAAACTCACACTATAAAGATACATAAGAAAAATACAAAGTGAATATTCTCTCAAAGGTACATGAATATTAGAGCAAAAATCTTACATATTACTTGTGGAAATATACAAAAAAAAAAGATTTATCTATATAACTGAAAATGGGCACAATTGGAACATGGCCACGTCCTCAGCGGCTGCAATATCCCATAATATTCACTTTGTATTTTTCTTATGTATCTTTATAATGTGAGCTTGATAAAGGTCCAAGGAAGGACCGAAACGTCACTGATTGACACACATTGTGGTCTTTATTCACTGGATTTAAAAAATAAAAAAAAAAATTTGAAAATATTTTGGATATTTTCAGTGCCATTTTTCTTTCTTCACTTTAGTTTGATTTGATGTCAGATAGTGAGAAAAACCTGCAGATGTGTCTTTAGAGATAGTGGATGGAAACTTCTCATTTTTCCTACCGACTCCTCAGCCCTGGTGTGGAGGACGTCACTGTGGAGGTATCATACAGTGCTTGTATTATACATTATGGTGCAGTGACAGGGGAATCTTTGGTCTTTAAGAGGAAAATTACTGTGTAAGGGCTGTAAAGTTGTAAGATAAGTTCTTATATGACCCAGGTGAATACTAATTAGATTTTATTTTTTGGGGGAGGGGGTACCAGTTAGAACTTCCGCTATGGGGTCCCATGATTTCTATGTACACCTCTGTTCGTCCCCTTAAAGAACAACAATTGAACAAAACTAATTTTCCTCTAAAAGACTTTCAAAAATACAACATTGTTGACTAAAACAATTCTCAAATGACGGAAAAATAAGCATTAGGGCGTCCAAATTGTGAAGACAAAACAATGAAGGAAATCCCAATGTCATAATGTACCACACTAAGTGGCTCCTGCCACGTCTGCTTCTATCCCTGCTGAACTGACTCTGGGGCCGCACGGGGGATATAGGAGGCGTAGAGGCCATGCATGAATTGGTCTCAGGGGCCACACGGCTCTGGTAGCAGAAGCGTCCATCTGGAACCTTCCACATGACTTTTCCTTCTGTCCGTGACTTTTACATTATTTATTTTACAGCTTTGAAATTCAGGGAAAAGATATGCAGAACGCTGCAGACACAATGGAAAAAGGAGAAATGGATGTGCGGAGTGATGAACGGAGTAGAGACCTTTCCACAGGTAACCCTCCTCAGTGAAGAGTCACCATTAAATAACAAAGAGAACAGTCACATTCCCAGCTGCAAGGAGAAAATGAAGTTACATTCTCCCTGCTGCCTCTCGTATACACCGATGCAGTGCGGGAAACAGTAACACTTACCACTTACAGGTTGTCAGCCAAGGAACAAGAGAGTTGATTACTGTGCACTCACTATGTAGTGAGTGGTGACTGTTTCAGCCTCTCCCACTGTGCTGGTGACTGGAAGTGAGCAGCTGCTGGGAGAAAGTAATTGCATTTTCTCCTTGTAGTTACTGTGTCACAATCTCTCCGCTGTCTTGTACGCTGTGAGTGACAATTTTGCCTCCATATTTAATCCGGGTCATGTTAAGCTATTAGATTGTTGAGCAAAAGCTTAGTTCAATCTGAAACTGGGAGGTGCTTGATTTTTTCAAGGGTTACCTGTTCTGAGTGATCAGTTACTTAGCTGAGTAGTCAGTCCTAAACCCAGGGTATCACGGAGGTGCCAGGATAGCTGGAGCACAGACCCCAAAACTGGCCCACAGACTAGGGACCTTGTGCTGTCCCTGATCCCAGAGGTAGGCTTGATGGTATCCAGGTCTGGACCACCAGCTTAACCCTAACTCCTGTCCAAACCCTGATCTAACAGCCCCCTCCCACCGGGAGTGGAGATGCAAACCCCACAAAGGATCGCCACAAAGACCGGAATCACAGGAGCATAAACTGAAGGAATCATCTGCAGTAACAGGTAGAATCTCAAACCTTAAATAGGGAGAACACAGCTGAATAGAAGTTAGCCTCCTGAGTCTCAAGGAGCCACAAACGACGCCACAAGACTGGAAAACAGTGTAAAACACTCAGCTGAGGCCGAGCAACTAATTTCAGGTTGCCTGTGAACAGAGTCCGACGCCACCGCGGCTCCCTGTGAATGTGGGCCTCGGTTATTTGTGCTCTGATCTATAGCTGCCAGACCTTGGACCTCCTCTGACCTTCCATTTGCCCATGTCCGCTATCCTCCTGATATTCTGACCCCAGAGCTGACTACGCCTTTGTCTTTCCTCTTAGTTCACGGCATGCTCTCTTTGAATCTGACTCCAGAATGTTTGACAACCCTGCCTTACAGCTTGTCCGTGCAGTAACTAGCGTCACACACTGAATAAACCAGATACTTATCATTTAAATGCTAGGTACTCAGATTAACTCTATATCTGCCGGTAAATAGTGTTTTTGTAGCTGCCAGGTTTTCTTTAACCCCTTCTCGATATGTAATGTATTATTACATCCTATATTACTTCTTGCGGGCTCAAAAGCTGAGTCTCCATTATTGCCAGCAGATGAAGTCTATTCAGTGGAGGTAAGCTTCACCCATTGCTGTTAACTTTTCAATCTTTAAGAAACAAATGGGGACGGCACCACCTTAAATAAATAGATTATGGAAGTGTGCTCCAACCCATAATTAGAACATAGAACACAACACATGGGAAAGAGTGGGCACAACTACACCAAACATGTACTGGAAAATCCAGAATAATGGAATGAAGCAAGAGGAGTCCCTTGTTGCATGCAAAAAGTGTGAAAAAGTTTATTAATAACACAGAGAAATATTATTAAGAACACTTAAAACTGGGAAAGATCAAAGGGGTGATCCACCCATGAACAGTTTAGCACATCACTGTTAGGTTGACCTAACGGTCACAGCTGTTGCCAGCGATGTCCGAATGCAGAGAGGGTACCGGTGACCCCCCCTCTGCCCTCCCTTTAGCCTTCAATGAAAACAGGCAGACACCGTTATACACGTAAAGGCTAGGAGACGTGCGGCTCCGAATAGAAAGTGTATTGGTATTGTTTACATTACAAAGTTATACAAAGTTGATTAGGGCGTAACTATGCAACATACATATTCATTAATCTACATTCATTAAGGCGTGGATTGCATATTCCCAGCAAGAGAAATTAATATAATGACTTATACTCCCATAATAGTCTATTCCGCCTCTCATTCTCATAACAAGATGTTTGTCAGTCATTTCTAAGTCAAAACATTCTGCGTCCTTGAAGTTGGTCTCATAGTTTATTACGCAAATAAGTCTGGTTCGGTCTTGCCAGGGAGAATGAATTTCTATTATTTTCTAAGTCAGTGACAAAGGTTAACTCTTTCCTCACAATCCCCCCTATTGGCGTGATTGATGGACAGGGGGCCATCGAGAAGCTTTGGACTATAGAGAAAGCAGGCTAGCCTCCAGATACTTTCTGAGCCGCGGGTGTGCTCAGGGAGTGTCGTCTCACATCCGTCACCCAGGACTGCCTGCATGCCTCTCGATAGGAGTCTCATCATGATACGCCAAGGTGATTTCTAGAGGAAAGAGTAGAGAAGAGAAAAAGGCATATTAGTGATTTCATACGGGTGCTGAATAATCATTGTATCTACATTGCTTCAAGCAGCGGGAAAACAAAGCCATTAGCAACTTGAACACTACATAAGCAACTAGTAAACAGAGTAACACTTGGAACACTGATAGTCTGTTGTAACAGCCTCCCCATTGAAACACTTTGCTTATTGGGACGGGTATGGCTAAGTATGGCATGGAAGAGGCTGTCACAAGTGTGTGTGTACATATCAAACAGTCTGTGATCTCAAGTTTTTTCAGCTAACACTTCATGATGGGTCTCAAATGAATTCTGCCGTGGTGTAGAAGGCCCCAAAAAGGGAGTACACATAGAAATACTTATCAGCAGTATTAGGCCTTCTTGCAGTGGCTGGCATGGACCCATGTCGATCTCCCCTCAAGTTTGACGGAGGTTGGAGTGGTCAGCTGGACAGTCAAAGGCCCTTCGAATCGTGGCTCAAGGGTCTTTCTCGCGTGCTTCTTTAGGTAGACCCGGTCACCAGGCTTTAGAGAGTGGGTTCCTGGAACGGAATCAGGATCAGGTAGAGAAGAGTAGACCCATTGGTGGGTTTCAGTTAGTCTCTTCTGCAGGGAAACAACATAAGACGTTAGGCTATCACATTGCAGGTGTAACTCCTGTGGGAAGTAGCATCCTAATCTGGGTGCACTACCAAAGAGTATTTCAAAGGGTGAGAGCCTGTGCTTTCCCTGTGGGGTAGTCCTTATAGGGTAAAAAGCTATGGGGAGACATTCTGTCCATGGTCTACCAGTCTCCTCCACTGCCTTGGCTAGTTTGAGCTTTAAAGTCCCATTTAACCTTTACTCTTTCCCTGATGACTGTGGGTGGTAAGGCGTGTGTAAGGCTGACTGCATGCCTAACAGGGCACAGGTGTTCTGAAAAACTTGTCCAGTGAAATGAGTACCTCGGTCTGACTCTATGACTTCAGGGAGTCCAAACCGAGGCACCAGCTCACAGGCCAATTTCTTTGCGGTAATTCGGGCTGTGGCTGAACTGACAGGGTAGGCCTCTGGCCATCCTGAGAAGAGGTCTACACAGACAAGTACAAACTCGTAGATGCCATGTTTTGGCAACTGTATATAGTCTATTTGTACTCTTTGAAATGGGGCAAACGCCTTTGGCATGTATCTTTGCGGGGTTTTAGTTAGCTGGCCTGGATTGTGTTGTTGACAGATGTGACAAGCTTTTATTCTCTGGGAGGCGTATTGTCTGAAGCCGGGGGCTATCCAATATGGTTGCATCTGGTTCATGATTGAGTTTGTGCTACTGTGTGTGGGATAGTGGAGTACTTGGAAAATGGCAGGGAACCAACTGCGTGGCAGGACGGGAAGTCCGTTTAGGCGCCAAATCCCCTCCACCTTTTCTGCCCCCTTGGCCCGCCATCCGGCCTTTTCTTCCTCAGAGGCGTTTTCTTGTGTCTCAAAGAGGTTCTGCATTTCTTCCTCCGTCGTTGACACTGTTTCCGTCTCCTTCAAAGGGAGTAAGGCGGCTTGTTTTGCTGTTTGATCGGCCAAGCGATTTCCCCTTGCCTCGGGTGTTTGAGCCTTGGTGTGGGCAGCAACCTTTATGATTGGTAGCTGTTTTGGTATCAAGGCTACTTCCATTAGTTTCTTCACTGAGGCTCCATGCCTGATGGGATTTCCTGTTGCTGTGAGGAATCCTCTAGTCTGCCAGATAGTGCCAAAATCGTGCACAATGCCGTGTGCATAGGCTGAGTCCGTGTAGATGTTCGCTGTTCGTTCTTCCAGAAACTCAATTGCCCAGATGAGAGCAAGAAGTTCTGCTTCTTGAGCAGATATGCGTGGAGGTAGCGGTTGTTTGGCTAAGGCTGCATATAGAGTCACTACTGCAAATCCGATGTGGAACTTGCCTGCTTCATCAGCGTACCTGCTACCATCCACAAAAAGTTCAAAGTCTGGATTTGTAAGCGGTGTTGTCTGAATATTGTGCAGGGGCTTTGCCTCATGTTCAATGAGTTCCTGACAATCATGATCAAATGGTGCGCTGGTACGTTTGTCACTCTCTTCTGTCCTCTCTTCTGTCACTCTCTTCTGTCCCCCCTTCTAAACTTGTAAAGATCAGCAGATCAGCAAGGTTTAGACTTGTAACTCGAGCAAATGAGATGTTTGGGGGGTAGCTACAGCGTGCACTGAAGTCTGACTTGTCTTGCCATGGAGAGGTGTTTCAGCTGCACTTGATTGAGAACAGCATAGATGTAATGGCTGGTAAGGATGGTAGTCGGGAAATCGAGTGAGATTTCAAATGCTTTCTGCAGTATGTTTGAAACTGCTGTAACAGCACGGACACAGGTTGGTGCTGCTTTGGTGACGTTGTCGAGTTGAGAGGAGTAGTACCCGATTATGTGATGTTTGTCCGTCTTCTGGGTGAGTACTCCTACGGCAAATCCTTGAAGCTCTGCTACGAACAGATTAAAGGTGAGATCATAGTTTGGTAGTGCCAGAGCAGGTGCATCAATCACTAGTTCCTTGAGCTTTTGAAAGTTTTATCAAGCTTCTTCTGTAAGGGAAAAAGGAACATTCTTTGTGCAATCATACAGCGGTTGCATGAGTAGTGACGCACTGGGAATCCACCGTCTGCATTTATCTCTGCTTGCTTTGCATCCTACTTCTGCCAGAAAGGTAAGCATTCCTCTTCACTAGGGCAGCACAGTAGTAAATCATCCACGTACTGGTAGATGTACTGCGAGAGGTAGCGGGAGGGGGGATTGTCTCAGCTGCGGTGGCGTAATTCCAGGCTTGACTGAAACCTTTACTGTGGGCACGGGTAGTGTGCCGAGGTCAGTTTTTGATGTGGACCAGAGTTTTGCAGGAACTTGTAGAAGTATTGGGTCCGTGTTTACTTCATGTGTAACTTCAGATTCTGGTCGGTCTTCTATCATCTGGAGAGTGCACAGGATTTCTTCTGGGATATCTTCTGGAATTTGCAGGATAGCAGATCCATCTTCATTGTAGACAATCTGAGCTTGTAGTCTTGATAGTAGATCTTCTCCCACTAGGGCATCTCCACCCAGGGGGGACACTAAGAATTTAGACACGAACATGTGTGGTCCCAGTTTCACCTTCAGTGGATGTGTTATTGGGATTATCTGGGCTTGTCCATCAAATCCGGATACTACAGTAGCTTCAGAGGAGATGGATCCTTCAGGCACTAGGTTCCTGGGGTTCAGGAGCGTGAGGCTCCTGAGTCCACCAAAGCTCTTATTTCCTTGTTGCCAATGTGAAAGGGGACATGTTTAAATGGACCTCTGGCATCCCTATCCCGTGCTGCCGCAAGTCAGGCAGTCTTCTCCTCCTGACTCTCGGGTTGGTTTTGAGTGTCCCTCTTCTTCTTTCTACAGTCTCTGATCACATGTCCTCTGACTCCACAATAGTAGCAGGTCGGTGCCTTCCTTCTTGTACCTTCTGGCTGACCGTCCACTGCTGCTATGACAACTTTCTTGTTGCTCCTTTTATCCTTTGCGTCGGTTTCTAAGCCACTTGCTTTGTTGACTAGAAGATCTATGTCTTCCATGTTTCTGCATTCTGGGCAGCACGCTTTCAATCTTTCTGCCAGAGGTGCATGTATTCCATCCATAAAGGATCTTACCATCAGGCGACGTATTGCACCCGCTTGTAAGTCCAGCCCTTCATCTGCGAATGACTGCATCAATCTGTAGTAAAATGAGCTGACATTCTCCACAGGACCTTGATGCAATGGTCCCATTGTGCCCTTAGTTCTTTGCTCCTGGGCGCAGACAAGATTGAGTCTTATCAGGACTCTTCTTTCCACTACGGGATAAAGAGGCACTGGTGCTGTGGCTTGTAGCTTGTGCTGTGGGGCTGCACAGGCTAGGCATGTTTCACTCCAGTCCGGATTTTGTTGGCCACAGTTTGTGCAGGTCCATCCCGCGGATCCTGTTATTTTTGGAGCTGTTCCAGGAGTAGCTGACAGGTACGGAGGAAGCTGCTGTTCCTTATTAACCTTCTTCCCAGCTTCTTCCCATGTGTCTGATTCTTCATGGTATATCCAACCTTGATCGTGGGCTGTTTTTGCCATGTCAGAAAGAGTTCTGACTAGTTTAGTCCATGATTTATCTGCTATCACTCCTGATCTAGTAGCTCTTATTGTATCCCATTTGTTGGGGTCCAATTGATCCTTCCCCTTCAATCCAAATGTCTTGAAAACTTCCTTGGACTGACTGGCTGTCCTCTTGCCATGATAACACGTAATGAGATGTTGCAGGGTGCATCCAGCTCTTCTGTCTTTTGATATTCCTTGCCCCATTCTTCGTCTTCTATCTTCTTCAGCTTTTAGACCCTTGAACGTCCTTTGGACTAAACCTACCTATCCTGGAGATACTCAGAGACTAACTCCTTTTGTATTCCTACCTAAGGTGAGGTCTAGAACCACCTTTCCTGGAGATACCCAAAGACTGATTCTTGATGTGTATTCCTACTGAAAGGTGGTGTCCTAACTTCAGAGGGGGCTGAGAATGTTGAATGGCGCTGGGTTACCCTTCTTGTAACAGAGATACACTCTATATCCGATAGCAATGGCAAACAGGGCTATTCCCACTAACACTAGGGCAGTGAATATCACATCCATTGGACAGAGCAGGTACACTATTCCCTTTCAACACTCACTGATGTATGGGATCTATGACAACCAACAAGGACAACAGCACAGAAGTAAAGCGCAGGAGAGCAGACCCGCGACACACGGAGAGGCAGAGAAACACAGAGAAACAAACAAGCAAACAACCAAACAAGGCACAGAAAACATCTGCTGGCAAGGCTCTCTCAGAGTTCAGTGGAAACCCGCCAATAACCCAGTATCTACTCACAGTGTACCATTTTGCGCGTTGAGGAGAGGGGAGATCAGATGTGGGGAGCATAAAGAGAAGAATAAGGTTCAACTCTTACCTGGCCAGGTGTTTCTGGTCCCCACGTCTGGTCCACTCCTCCTCTGAATGGCAATACAGTCCACTGCGTCCTGGGATTAGAAACACGGGTCCCTGCTTTTCGGGCGCCAGATAATGTTAGGTTGACCTAACGGTCACAGCTGTTGCCAGCGATGTCCGAATGCAGAGAGGGTACCGGTGACCCCCCCTCTGCCCTCCCTTTAGCCTTCAATGAAAACAGGCAGACACCGTTATACACGTAAAGGCTAGGAGACGTGCGGCTCCGAATAGAAAGTGTATTGGTATTGTTTACATTACAAAGTTATACAAAGTTGATTAGGGCGTAACTATGCAACATACATATTCATTAATCTACATTCATTAAGGCGTGGATTGCATATTCCCAGCAAGAGAAATTAATATAATGACTTATACTCCCATAATAGTCTATTCCGCCTCTCATTCTCATAACAAGATGTTTGTCAGTCATTTCTAAGTCAAAACATTCTGCGTCCTTGAAGTTGGTCTCATAGTTTATTACGCAAATAAGTCTGGTTCGGTCTTGCCAGGGAGAATGAATTTCTATTATTTTCTAAGTCAGTGAAAAAGGTTAACTCTTTCCTCACATCACCACTGAAACCTCATGGAATAATACAGATGGAATAAATCACATAGGCTCAAAAATAACAGTACCAGAGAACAGTATACAGCAATACATAGTCACCAAATGTAGGACTAACATGAATATGGTACAGATCAGAGAGAGCCAATACAATACCCGATGAGTAAATAGTGAGAGAGGAAGTGTGGGTGCGCCTGCCCCACGCGTTACGCCACCATGTGTGGCTTCATCAGGGGTAAAACCAAGGGGTATTTACCCCTGATGAAGCCACACATGGTGGCGTAACGCGTGGGGCAGGCGCACCCTCACTTCCTCTCTCACTATTTACTCATCGGGTATTGTATTGGCTCTCTCTGATCTGTACCATATTCATGTTAGTCCTACATTTGGTGACTATGTATTGCTGTATACTGTTCTCTGGTACTGTTATTTTTGAGCCTATGTGATTTATTCCATCTGTATTATTCCATGAGGTTTCAGTGGTGATGTGCTAAACTGTTCATGGGTGGATCACCCCTTTGATCTTTCCCAGTTTTAAGTGTTCTTAATAATATTTCTCTGTGTTATTAATAAACTTTTTCACACTTTTTGCATGCAACAAGGGACTCCTCTTGCTTCATTCCATTATTCTGGATTTTCCAGTACATGTTTGGTGTAGTTGTGCCCACTCTTTCCCATGTGTTGTGTTCTAACTTTTCAATCTTTGACAGCAGCATTTGCAGCTCGCAGCCTATGGGGTACAACGTTCCACATATCCAACGTCCCAAGCAACATTTATCATTGCGTGCAAATGGGTCGCCATAATAGCTGGGGGTCTGCTAAAGACCCCTTGCCCTATATAAGGGTACTTGTATGATCTCCACACCTATATACATTCCTTCATTGGTGTAGAGTTCAAAATGAGATAATTTGTGGGGTGTTTCCACTGTTTAGGCACATCAAGGGCTTTACAAACTTGACATGGCATCCTCTATTTCAGCCAATTTTGTTCTCCAAAAGTCAAATGGTGCTCCTTCTCTTCCAAGTCATGGGGTATCTGCGTACACACGAGAAATTGCACAACAGAATATGGTCCATTTTGTCATCTTACCCTTGGGAAAATGAAAATTTGTGGTTAAAGTGTTGAGGAGGACCTTTTTATCAAATACTTAATTAACCTCTTGACAAGGGATTGTGGGAAATATGTCGATTTGCCTTACATAATTCAGGTTTCAGATCATATACATGACACAGATATAAAGATGGCCACCATTTCCTGTTATCCACACCTTGCTTGGAATGCAAGGAATGTCCAGATGAAAAAAGACCACCATATAAGGGAAGACCCCTGGTCAAGCTAGAAGACATCACAGACCAAACCATCAGCATGGATCCACTAAATGACGTCCCTCCCATCATCATGGTTTCATCCACTGGAGTCAGACCTGCCCATCAACAGCAACACGGATCTCCCCATTCGCTAGCCCATGAACTGTCCCACTACATGGGCATATCTGAACTTGTGTACGCCCCTAGCCTATATCAGAGGACGCATGAGTCTCCTCTGTCTGTTTGGTGCCATCTTTACTGTGACCAAGAAGAGACTTCATATCCGACTGTGTCTGGTGTGAATTCTTTTATGCATGCACTTGGTATATACCAATTCGGCCAGGCAGTAGGCAACTAGTGATCTCTGGTTAAGAGTTCACCTTAACATTATTGGCGCCAACGTGGAGCCATCAGACGTCGACACCCGGAAACCCTTGGAATCGGCAATTGGAACGGCAGGACGAGCTCCACACCTTGAGAAAGGAGATTGATCGCCTCCTAACATTATTTTGCACGGTAAGTCTGCTGATTTTTATAATCTGTAGTCTTTCCTGTGTGATCTCGGGGTGTGTGGCACTGATTGCCTGACTGTGTCCGGTTTTCAGGGTCTCTCTACACGGCAGACGGGTCTCACGGCTGCTGGCCATATTAATTGTGGAAGAACCATCACGTGTTCAGTTGCCTGCTGCCTGTTTGTCTCAAGGGGAGATTGACTGGTAGTTAAAAGAGCAAGTGGGTTTGTGAGCAGTGTCTGGAAACAAAAAGGATATTGTCTGTCATATGGTTTATGGTTGCCTGTGATATGGTTTGTGGTTTTTGTAGTGCCAAGCTCAGACTGAGTGCAGAGCCAGATGTAAGTGCCAAGATCAGCTAGACTTAAGTGCAGAGCCATATGTAAGGGCCCAGCTTTGGCTAGACTGAGTGCAGAGCCTTACGTTATACATAAATCTAACCTTTTAAAAGTGTTTTCCTGGAGTGAATTGGCTGGTGTAGACACCTTGTAGCCAGGGGTGACACCATTGGTGTCTTTGTGAATTACAGAACGCAGAAATCAGACAGGGACCACATGACAGAGTAAGGAAGGATTTGGAAGTGTATGCTGCAAACCCTAGGCTTTCTTTAGTGTTTCAGTTGTGTCATCTCCCCATCTCTTTGTCTGTTATTCTTATCTTGGTCTGCATAGAGAAAGATTGTTTGGTGTTGTTTATCTTGGGAGAGGATGGAACAATTGATGAAGTTGTGTCGTATTGGCAATAATCCAAATTCAGATGGCAAATTAGACCCATGCACATTAGTTGCAGCTCGTGAAAGGAAGAGTCATATAAAACAATGTAGAAAACTCATGAAATTGTGTGGGATGCCAGCAGGAGGAAGAATGCAGCCTTTAGAGTGGAAGCTTGTGTTAACAGAGAGAAAAGGTGTTTTGGAAGACAATGGATTTCTATCTGCGGCTTGTGCATGGGGAAGAGTTTCTGAAAGATTATATAGAGAGAACTGGGTAGAAGAAGTGAGAAAAAAGAAAGACAGAGTTTTAAATTATGTGTATTACAAGACTATACCTTGTGAGCGACCACCTCCATATAATGCTGATGCTGTAGAATGTGGTGACTCTAGGCCGCAAAATGGTGGACAAAAGCCATGTGCTCTCCCCGGTGGTAGCTATTTTGTTGAAGACAAATGTGCTCTCCCCGGTGGTAGCCATTTTGTTGAAGACAAATGTGCTCTCCCCGGTGGTAGCCATTTTGTTGAAGACAAATGTGCTCGGCCTGGTGGTAGCCATTTTGTTGAAGACAAATGTGCTCGACCTGGTAGTAGCCATTTTGTTGAAGACATATGTGCTCGACATGGTGGTAGCCATTTTGTTGAAGACAAATGTGCTCTCCCCGGTGGTAGCCATTTTGTTGAAGACAAATGTGCTGTCCCTAGTGGCACCCGCCCAGATTCCCTCTACCCAGTAATGACCATTAACGGTCAGTACTATATCCCTCTGGGAAGTGAACAGACATTACCCACATTTCCTGTCACAACGATTTCCAGTGAAGTATCAACCCTTTCCCCCACCACTTCCGCTGTGAATCCAGCTATCCTCCCACCTGGATCATCCCCAGCACCGACACTTTCCACTGTCACTTCCGCTGCTAATTTAGCTGCACAATCACAAGAATCACTCTCAGCACCAACCCTTTCCACTGTCACCTTTGAGGTCAATCCAGTCACACACTCACGTGAGCCACTCCAAGCAGCAACCTTTCCTCCCAACACTTCTGATGCAACAGCACTCTCACGCTCACGCAGTCTCTCTAATACTACTCCCGGTGCCTCGAGAGTCCTCTCACAGCCAAGTGCACATCTATATGGGACGGTAGCCACTGTATCAGAGGAAGGCACATTTTGGGAAGGGAACACTAATACCACAGGAAGCATAGGGGGAAGGGAATACTGGCAACCAGTTCTTGAAAAAGAGATTCCAGAAGGACCTTTATTGGTGGTGGGTAAGGGGGATATAACAACAATGGAGACAGATGCTATTGTCAATGCTGCAAATTCTCATTTAAAACACAATGGAGGTATAGCTAGAGCTATAGTGGAGGCAGGAGGGGCGACTATTCAAGCTGACAGTCGAGTCATTGTTGAGTCACGTGGGCAGATAGCTATTGGGGACATAGCAGTGACTAAACCTGGCAGTCTTACCTGTAGATTGATTATACATGCTGTGATATCTACTTTTGACCCCATGCATCCAGACGTTAGTACACAACAACTTCGCACAGCAATAACTCGCATTTTAGAATATGCGAATACTAGTCAGCAGATTGAAACCCTGACAAACCCCGCTATTGGTTCTGGCATTTTTGGATATGCCATTCATGCATGCGCAAGAAAGATAGTAGGCGTTATAATGAACAAATGCAGCCCCCCAAACATTTGCTGTCTCTCTGAAATCAGGTTGATTAGTAATGAACACTGGATAGTAAAAGCTCTCAAGACTGCCTGCCTCATCTGGACTCCACCTCATGATATAGGAACTGTTCAGTTAGAAACTCTCCTTCCAGGCTTAGGCGGGCTTTGCACACTACGACATCGCAGGTGCGATGTCGGTGGGGTCAAATCGAAAGTGACGCACATCCGGCGTCACTTGCGATGTCGTAGTGTGTAAATCCTAGATGATACGATGAACGAGCGCAAAATCGTCGTCATCGTATCATCGCTGCAGCCTCCGACATTTCCATAATGCCGGGGGAGCGACAGGTACGATGTAGTTCCTCGTTCCTGCGGCCGCACACATCGCTGTGTGTGAAGCCGCAGGAGCGAGGAACTTCACCTTACCTGCCTCCCGGCTGCAATGAGAAGGACGGAGGTGGGCGGGATGTTTACATCCTGCTCATCTCCGCCCCTCCACTTCAATTGGCCGCCTGCCGTGTGACGTCACTGTGACGCCGCACGACCCGCCCCCTAAGGAAGGAGGCGGGTCGCCGGCCAGAGGGACGTCGCACGGCGGGTATGTGCGTGTAAAGCTGCCGTAGCGATAATAATCGCTACGGCAGCTTTCACTATATATCGAACGTGCGACGGGGGCGGGACTATCGCTGCAGTATCGGTAACACATTGTTACCGATGTCGCAGCGTGCAAAGCCCGCCTTACTACCTCCTCCTGAACCTCTCATACAAGTGTCGATGCCTATACCCCCGCTGCCACCTCCAATCCCACCGCTGGTGCCACTACCGATAGCGGAAAAGCCCACGTCTGGAGAGCCCACCCTCTGTTAAGTTTACACCACAACAAGCTGCTACTCTATTGAACCAGCTTCCAGATTCGGAAAAACAGCCGATGCCTTTTTACAGAAGCATGCTTCAAATCCAGAGAAATTACTCTCCGCAACGTGGCAAGATCTCATTTCCCTGGCAAATCTTAAAGCGGGCGATGCATATTGGCCTGTTATGGAAACTGCATTCAATGATGCCACACTTGTCAGTGACACCACGTGGGACTCCGGTGTTGAGTTCTGCCAACAACTTAAAACATGGGCCTCAGATAAGCTGGCTGATCAATCAACATCTTTCAAGGATGTCACACAAGACTCAGGAGAATCCATGGAAAGATATCATGCTCGTTTAACTCAAATGTTTAGTGACCTCGGTTTCAGTAACCAAATCAAGGTTCAACGGACACTGCTCGTCTTCTCATTTGTTGAAGGCCTTCGAGAAGTCCTGAAGAAGCAATTTCAACTAATCAGACCTGAGTATGCTACATTGGATCATAAGGATGTCTTAACAATAGCTAAAGGATTCGAGAAGGCACTTCCTGAAAAATCTACAACAGCATCAAGCAAGAAGACCCATATCCTATGGACTAACGTTTGAGATCAAGACCAGTTATCTCCAGCACCACATAACAAAGATGCCTGCTTCAATTGTGTCAATACTGGACATTATAGACGAAACTGTAAGGCACCTCCTCAAGGACGCAGATTCAGGAACCACAATGAAGATAATCGAAGATTCAACTATTCTCATCGCAATGATTAATATTATGACCGTCCATCACAAGCTCAGACTCATGCTAACCATACCGCTGCTCTGATGCATCTAAGTAACCGATAGGACAGGGGCAAGCCCGTGTCCACTACTTTGGCTTCTGCGTCTGGTCCAATAGCCAAAGTAACCATCAACGTTCAAGGCAAACCCTTACCGTTCCTTGTGGATACAGGTGCAGCCAGAAGTGTTATCAGACTACAGGACCTGCCTTTTCCCGACCTGATATCCTCTGAAGCTGTGACATGCGTGGGAGTAGATGGCAAGTCTACTTCTAACAAGCTCACCCGAGAAGTACAGGTTGGACCATATGAAGATGTATTTATGCGCCTAGTGGTGTCCCCCACTTGTCCCACTAACTTTCTGGGAGCAGACCTTCTCCAAAGATTGAGAGCGACTATCAACTATTCATCTAATGGTCTTACCATCACCATTACTGATCCGCTCGATCCGAGTGAAGAGTGTCAACTTCAGGCAGCACCGTTGCTTATGATGATGGACGAAGTCATTAATTCTGCCTCGGGTATTCCACCAGAAGTGATGTCGCAAGTCCCATCTACTCTATGGTCCACTGGTCCTGAAGATATTGGACGTCTTGCTGTACCTCCTGTACGGGCCATTCTTAAACCTGGAGCTCAACTCCCCAGGGTGCCTCACTACCCACTCAAATCTGCCCAGGAAGAGTCTTTAGGCACTCAAATTAAGACTCTCTTGGATAACGGGGCACTAGTCAAATGTACCTCTCTCTGTAATACACCTTTGTTCCCAGTCAAGAAGAGGACATTGAAGGGAGAAGCCCCAAAGTACCGTATGGTTCAAGATCTCCGGGCTGTTAATGCAGCAACTGTATTGGAAAGTCCCATTGTGCCCAATCCACATACAGTTAGGTCCAGAAATATTTGGACAGTGACACAAGTTTTGTTATTTTAGCTGTTTACAAAAACATGTTCAGAAATACAATTATATATATAATATGGGCTGAAAGTGCACACTCCCAGCTGCAATATGAGAGTTTTCACATCCAAATCGGAGAAAGGGTTTAGGAATCATAGCTCTGTAATGCATAGCCTCCTCTTTTTCAAGGGACCAAAAGTAATTGGACAAGGGACTCTAAGGGCTGCAATTAACTCTGAAGGCGTCTCCCTCGTTAACCTGTAATCAATGAAGTAGTTAAAAGGTCTGGGGTTGATCACAGGTGTGTGGTTTTGCATTTGGAAGCTGTTGCTGTGACCAGACAACATGCGGTCTAAGGAACTCTCAATTGAGGTGAAGCAGAACATCCTGAGGCTGAAAAAAAAGAAAAAATCCATCAGAGAGATAGCAGACATGCTTGGAGTAGCAAAATCAACAGTCGGGTACATTCTGAGAAAAAAGGAATTGACTGGTGAGCTTGGGAACTCAAAAAGGCCTGGGCGTCCACGGATGACAAGTGGTCAGTGGTGGATGATTGCCGCATACTTTCTTTGGTGAAGAAGAACCCGTTCACAACATCAACTGAAGTCCAGAACACTTTCAGTGAAGTAGGTGTATCTGTCTCTAAGTCAACAGTAAAGAGAAGACTCCATGAAAGTAAATACAAAGGGTTCACATCTAGATGCAAACCATTCATCAATTCCAAAAATAGACAGGCCAGAGTTAAATTTGCTGAAAAACACCTCATGAAGCCAGCTCAGTTCTGGAAAAGTATTCTATGGACAGATGAGACAAAGATCAACCTGTACCAGAATGATGGAAAGAAAAAAGT
Organism: Anomaloglossus baeobatrachus; assembly: GCF_048569485.1. NCBI lineage: Eukaryota > Metazoa > Chordata > Amphibia > Anura > Aromobatidae > Anomaloglossus > Anomaloglossus baeobatrachus. Next base: position 37,908 of record NW_027442917.1, read on the forward strand.
TTGGAGAAGAAAGGGAACGGCACATGATCCAAGGCACACCACATCCTCTGTAAAACATGGTGGAGGCAACGTGATGGCATGGGCATGCATGGCTTTCAATGGCACTGGGTCACTTGTGTTTATTGATGACATAACAGCAGACAAGAGTAGCCGGATGAATTCTGAAGTGTACCGGGATATACTTTCAGCCCAGATTCAGCCAAATGCCGCAAAGTTGATCGGACGGCGCTTCACAGTACAGATGGACAATGACCCCAAGCATACAGCCAAAGCTACCCAGGAGTTCATGAGTGCAAAAAAGTGGAACATTCTGCAATGGCCAAGTCAATCACCAGATCTTAACCCAATTGAGCACGCATTTCACTTGCTCAAATCCAGACTTAAGACGGAAAGACCCACAAACAAGCAAGACCTGAAGGCTGCGGCTGTAAAAGCCTGGCAAAGCATTTAAAAAGGAGGAAACCCAGCGTTTGGTGATGTCCATGGGTTCCAGACTTAAGGCAGTGATTGCCTCCAAAGGATTCGCAACAAAATATTGAATATAAAAATTTTTTTTTTGGGATTGGTTTATTTGTCCAATTACTTTTGACCTCCTAAAATGTGGAGTGTTTGTAAAGAAATGTGTACAATTCCTACAATTTCTATCAGATATTTTTATTCAAACCTTCAAATTAAACGTTACAATCTGCACTTGAATTCTGTTGTAGAGATTTCATTTCAAATCCAATGTGGTGGCATGCAGAGCCCAACTCGCGAAAATTGTGTCACTGTCCAAATCTTTCTGGACCTAACTGTATATTGCTGTCTCAGATACCATCGGATGCTACACGTTTCACTGTCATCGATCTAGCCAATGCTTTCTTCAGCGTACCATTGCATCCAGAAGATTGGTACCTGTTTGCCTTCACTTACCAAGGATCACAGTACACCTGGACGGTCTTGCCACAAGGAGCACAGAATTCACCAAGTCATTTCTCTCAAGCCCTTGCCTCTTGTCTGAAGCCTTGGAGAGAGATGAACCATCAGGTTGTTCTCCTTCAGTATGTCCATGATCTTCTATTGTGTTGTCCTGATCAAGCAGTAGCTGAAAAATCAGTCTCAGTGTTCTACTTCACCTCGCACAACAGAACTGCAAAGTGTCCCTCAACAAAGTTCAATGGTGTCAACCCAAAGTTGTGTTTCTAGGACACTGTCTCTCTCCAGGGTTAAAACATCTCACAAGTGAAAGAAAAGACGCAATTGAGACAGTTCCTCTACCAAAAGGAACTAAGCAGCTACAAGCTTTCTTGGGACTTATCACCTACTGCCGGCAGTGGATTCCAGACGCCTCCAAGTTGATGCAACCATTGTATGATGACCTCAAGTTGTCTGCTTTCACACTAAAGCTGGGTTTACACACTGAGACTTTCTAGCGATCCAACCTGCGATCTCAACCTAGCCGGGATCGCTACAAAGTCTCTGGTGAGCTGTCAAACAGGCAGACCTGGTCAACGACCTAACAGCGATCCGGACCTGCAGAGGGACTAGCTGGTCGTTGGGGACGTGTCAAAAAAGCAGGTGAACTTCACCCGACTTCATTTAATGCCGCGCGGCTCTGTGTGCCGTGTAAATAAATAAATAAATAATTAAAAAATCCGGCGTGCGGTCCCCCCCTATTTTAATACCAGCCAGATAAAGCCATACGGCTGCAGGCTGGTATTCTGAGGATGGGGAGCCCCACGTTATGGGGAGCCCCCCAGCCTAACAATATCAGCCAGCAGACGCCCAGAATTGCCGCATACATTAGATGCGACAGATCTGGGACTGTACCCGGCTCTTCCCGATTTGCCCTGGTGCGTTGGCAAATCGGGGTAATAAGGAGTTATTGGCAGCCCATAGCTGCCAATAAGTCCAAGATTAATCATGTCAGGTGTCACCCCGAGATACCTTCCATGATTAATCTGTAAATTACAGTTAAAAAACACACACCCGAAAAATCCTTTATTAGAAATAAAAAACACTAACAAATTCCCTCATTACCAATTTATTACCCACAACAAAGCCCTCCTTGTCCGGCGTAATCCACGGTCCTCCAGCGTCGCTTCCAGCTCTGCTGCATGGAGGTGACAGGAGCAGCAGAAGACACAGCCGCTCCTGTCACCTGCACGCAGCTAATGAAGAGAGCCGTGTGATCGGCTGAGCTGTCACTGAGGTTACCTGGATCCAGCGGTGGATGCAGCGGTGGCCGCGGGTAACCTCAGTGACAGTTCAGCTGATCGCGTTACTCCCCTCATTTGCTGGTGATTTCCCCCCCTCTCTCATACTCACCGATCCCCGATCACCGGCGCTGCACGGCGTTCACACTGCTCCGGCGGCTTTTCCTTTTTTGAAAAAGCCGGCCGCTCATTAAACAATCTCGTATTCCCTGCTTTCCCCGCCCACCGGCAAATGTGATTGGTTGCAGTGAGACACGCCCACACGCTGAGTGACAGCTGTGTCACTGCACCCAATCACAGCAGCCGGTGGGCGTGTCTATACTGTGCAGTAAAATAAATAAATAAATAATTAAAAAATCCGGCGTGCGGTTCCCCCTATTTTAATACCAGCCAGATAAAGCCATACGGCTGCAGGCTGGTATTCTCAGGATGGGGAGCCCCACGTTATGGGGAGCCCCCCGGCCTAACAATATCAGTCAGCAGCCGCCCAGAATTGCCGCAACTATTAGATGCGACAGTTCTGGGACTGTACCCGGCTCTTCCCGATTTGCCCTGGTGCGTTGGCAAATCGGGGTAATAAGGAGTTATTGGCAGCCAATAGCTGCCAATAAGTCCTAGATTAATCATGTCAGGCGTCTCCCCGAGATTCCTTCCATGATTAATCTGTAAGTGACAGTAAATAAACACACACACACCCGAAAAAATCCTTTATTAGAAATTAAAAACACAAACACATTCCCTCATTACCAATTTATTACCCACAACAAAGCCCTCCTTGTCCGGCGTAATCCACGGTCCTCCAGCGTCGCATCCAGCTCTGCTGCATGCAGGTGACAGGAGCAGCAGAAGACACAGCCGCTCCTGTCACCTGCACGTAGCTAATGAAGAGAGCCGTGTGATCGGCTGAGCTGTCACTGAGGTTACCTGGATCCAGCGGTGGATCCAGCTGTGGCCGCGGGTAACCTCAGTGACAGCTCAGCTGATCGAGCTACTCACCTCATTTGCTGCGTGGAGCTGACCGGAGCGGCGGTGAGTAGCGCGATCAGCTGAGCTGTCACTGAGGTTACCCGCGGCCACCGCTGCATCCACCACTGGATCCAGGTAACCTCATTGACAGCTCAGCCGATCACACGGCTCTCTTCATTAGCTGCGTGCAGGTGACAGGAGCGGCTGTGTCTTCTGCTGCTCCTGTCACCTGCATGCAGCAGAGCTGGATGCGACGCTGGAGGACCGTGGATTACGCCGGAGAAGGAGGGCTTTGTTGTGGGTAATAAATTGGTAATGAGGGAATTTGTTAGTGTTTTTTATTTCTAATAAAGGATTTTTCGGGTGTGTGTTTTTTAACTGTAATTTACAGATTAATCATGGAAGGTATCTCGGGGAGACGCCTGACATGATTAATCTAGGACTTATTGGCAGCTATGGGCTGCCAATAACTCCTTATTACCCCGATTTGCCAACGCACCAGGGCAAATCGGGAAGAGCCGGGTACAGTCCCAGAACTGTCGCATCTAATGTATGCGGCAATTCTGGGCGGCTGCTGGCTGATATTGTTAGGCTGGGGGGCTCCCCATAACGTGGAGCTCCCCATCCTGAGAATACCAGCCTTTAGCCGTATGGCTTTATCTGGCTGGTATTAAAATTGGGGGGGACCTCACGCCGGATTTTTTAATTATTTATTTTACTGCACAGTATAGACACGCCCACCGGCTGCTGTGATTGGGTGCAGTGACACAGCTGTCACTCAGCATGTGGGCGTGTCTCACTGCAACCAATCATATTTGCCGGTGGGCGGGGAAAAGCAGGGAATACGAGATTGTTTAATGAGCGGCCGGCTTTTTCAAAAAAGGAAAAGCCGCTGGAGCAGAGTGAACGCCGTGCAGCGCCGGTGATCGGGGATCGGTGAGTATGAGAGAGGGGGGGACACTTCAGTCACTCGGGGGATTAGCGGTCACCGGTGAATCCTTCACCGGTGACCGCTAATCAGGACGCTACACAGACAGAGTCGCGGAGTCGCTGTAAAGTCCCCTTTACACACTGAAACTTGCTAGCGATGCATACTGCACAGCGGGAAACAAAGGACCTAGGAATGGTCCTGAACGATTTGTAGCGATCACAACTTCACAGCAGGGGCCAGGTCGCTGATAGGTTTCACACACTGCAATGTCGCTGGGGAGGTCGCTGTAACGTCACAAAACCGGTGACGTTACAGCGATGTCGTTTGCGATGTTGCAGTGTGTAAACCCAGCTTTAAACCAGAGTCTGTGGAAGCTTTTTATGCTCTTAAACAAGCCATATAATCTGCACCAGCCCTTGGAATCCCGAATTATCAGCTGCCTTTCTACCTGTTTATCAGTGAAGTAGCAGGACATGCCTCCGGAGTCCTAGCCCAGAAACATGGGGGAAAAACAAGACCCATCGGTTATTACTCTGCCCGTCTGGACTCTGTGTCTCGAGCTTCACCAACTTGCCTTAGAGCCGTACATGCTGCACATATGCTCCTGGACAAGACTTCAGACATCATCTTGGGACATCCAGTGCTCTTGATGGCTCCACACGATCTCAAAGCTATACTTGACCAGACTCAACCTAAACATCTGTAACTACAGTGTCATATGAGACTCCAATGTTCCCTCCTAATTCCGGATAATGTCACTCTTGTCCGCTGTACCGTCCTTAACCCGTCCACACTGCTTCCTCTTTCCAGGGGGGATATAGACGATGACAGTCATGCTCCAGGAGAAGAGGCCTATACATACTCAGAATACTCAGAGGATCATGACTGTCTACAACAGATGCAGCAAGAAGCAGCCTCAAAGAAAATTGTGTCCGAAGACCCACTCCCGCACGCTGACCTGACGTTCTTCACTGATGGTTCCAGATTTGCAGATGAAACAGGAAGGTTCCATACAGGATATGTCGTGGTTACATATGACCAGGTTATCTCAGCTGGATCCCTACCACCACACATGTCTGCACAAGAAGCGGAACTTAAGGCTTTGACGCTGGCCTGTCAAGAAGCGGCAGAGAAGGTGGTTAACATCTACACAGATTCAAGATATGCTTTTGGAGTGGCTCATGACTTTGGCAGCATCTGGGCAGCCAGAGGATACCTAACGTCCAGTGGAAATCCTGTAAAACATGCTGTTGCCATACAAGAACTTGTGGCTGCTGTGGACCTACCTTCGGAGGTTGCAGTGATCAAGATTAAAGCTCATGGGAAATTAAATTCTCCAGAGGCGAAGGGAAACTTCTTTGCTGACAAAATAGCGAAAACGTATGCTGTGCACCCACCTGGGAAAGAAAAAGCAGTGGTGTACGTGTCTCAAGATCCTGAAGAGGGACTCCAGAGCTCTCCTGTGAAGTTTATTCATCTACACCAAGACAAGGCACCCGATGATGAGAAAACGCATTGGCAAGAAACAGGAGCAAAAAAGGATGAAGATGGAGTTATTATTATTATTATTTATTATTATAGCGCCATTTATTCCATGGTGCTTTACAAGTGAAAGAGGGTATACGTACAACAATCATTAACAGTACAAGGCAAACTGGTATAGGAGGAGAGAGGACCCTGCCCGCGAGGGCTCACAGTCTACAGGGAATGGGTGATGGTACAATAGGTGAGGACAGAGCTGGTTGTGCAGTGGTCTACTGGACTGAGGGCTATTGTAGGTTGTAGGCTTGTTGGAAGAGGTGGGTCTTGAGGTTCCTCTTGAAGCTTTCCACGGTAGTAGAGAGTCTGATGTGCTGAGGTAGAGCGTTCCAGAGTATGGGGGATGCACGGGAGAAATCTTGTACACGATTGTGGGAAGAGGAGATAAGAGAGGAGCAGAGAAGGAGATCTTGTGAGGATCTAAGGTTGCGTGCAGGTAGGTACCGGGAGACTAGGTCACAGATGTAGGGAGGAGACAGGTTGTGCATGGCTTTGTATGTCATGGTTAATGTTTTGAACTGGAGTCGTTGGGCGATGGGAAGCCAGTGAAGGGATTGGCAGAGTGGCAAGGCTGGGGAGTAGCGAGGGGAGAGGTGGATTAAGCGGGCTGCAGAGTTTAGGATAGATTGGAGGGGTGCAAGAGTGTTGGAAGATAGGCCAGAGAGCAGGAGGTTGCAGTAGTCGAGGCGGGAGATGATGAGGGCATGCACTAATGTTTTTGCAGATTCTTGGTTAAGGAAAGCACGGATCCGGGAGATATTTTTGAGTTGTAATCGGCATGAGATGGAGAGGGCTTGGATGTGTGGCTTGAAGGATAGAGCAGAGTCGAGGGTCACTCCAAGGCAACGAGCTTGTGAGACTGGGGTGAGTGAGCAACCATCAAGTTTGATGGAAAGGTTTGTTGGAGGAGATGAGTGAGGAGGAGGAAAGACAATAAACTCTGTTTTGTCCATGTTAAGTTTTAGGAATCGTGCAGAGAAGAAGGATGAAATAGCAGAGAGACATTGTGGTATTTTGGTTAGTAGAGAGGTAATGTCAGGTCCAGAGAGGTAGATCTGTGTGTCATCGGCATAGAGATGATACTGGAAGCCGTAGGACTCTATGAGCTGTCCCAGGCCGAAGGTGTAGATAGAGAACAGCAGGGGTCCAAGAACTGAGCCTTGAGGGACACCGACAGATAGGGGGCGAGATGAGGAAGTGGTGTAAGAATGGGAGACGCTGAAAGTTCGGTCGGTTAGGTATGAGGAGATCCAAGATAGGGCCAAGTCTGTGATGCCCAGAGATGAGAGAATCTGTAGTAGGAGGGAATGGTCTACTGTGTCGAAGGCAGAGGACAGGTCCAGGAGGAGGAGGATAGAGTAGTGTCGCTTGGCTTTGGCGGTTAGTAGATCATTGATGACTTTGGTTAGGGCAGTTTCGGTAGAATGATGTGGTCGGAAGCCAGATTGAAGCCGGTCAAAGAGGGAGCAGGAGGAGAGGTATGAGGACAATTCAAGATGGACATGCTGTTCCAGTAGTTTTGAGGCGTAGGGGAGAAGGGATATGGGGCGATAGTTTGACACAGAGGATGGGTCAAGGGAGGGCTTTTTGAGGATGGGTGTAATAGAGGCATGTTTAAAGCATGAAGGGAATACACCACTTGCTAGTGATAGGTTGAAGAGATGGGTTAGGGCTGGGATGAGGACTGCGGTGATGTTGGGGATGAGGTGCGATGGGAGCGGGTCCAGTGCACAGGTGGTTAGATGTGATCTTGAGAGTAGAGTGGAGAGATTGTTTTCTGTCATGGTGGAGAAGCTGGATTTGGAGGAAGAGGGATGAGTAGCTATGATGAGGGGCTGTGGGGATTGTGGGCCAAAGCTTGCTCTGATGTTGTCAATCTTCCGCTTGAAGAAAGAGGCAAAGTCTTCAGCGGAGAGGAGAGGGAGGTGGTGCCGGAGGACGGAGGAGAGAATTGAAAGTGTTGAATAGCTGTTTAGGGTTGTGAGAGAAAGAAGATATGAGGGATGAGAAGTAGGTTTGTTTTGCAGCAGTGAGTGTGGACTTGAAAGTGGTGAGGGATTCTTTATATGCAATGAAGTGCTCAGTGGAATGAGACCTCTTCCATCTGCGCTCAGCAATTCTGGAAGCCCGTCTTAGTTCTTTGGAGTTTGGAGGAAGAACAAAAAGATCTGTCTACCCCGCAACCTATACCCCTCGGTGACAGAATGGGCACACGGTATCACCCATAGAGGCAAGAACCAGATGAATGACTTGATTTGGAAGACGTATCTGGCACCAGGGATCTCTACTGTCACCCAAAACTATTGCAAGTCCTGCCTTGTGTGTGCAAAATGCAATCCAGCACCACCCCAGAAAGTTACTCAAAAACATTTGGCCAAACCACTCTATCCTTTCCAAAGAATTCAAATTGATCATATTCAAATGCCAAAAGTAGGGAAGTACGAGTATGTATTGGTAGTGACTGACATGTTCTCAGGATAGCCCGAAGCCTATCCGGTAACCAATATGACTGCCAGGGTGACTGTTAAGAGACTGATAACTGAGTTAGTATGCAGATATGGGGTCCCAGAGGTAATTGAGAGCGACCAAGGACCTGCATTCACGGCAGTATTGACGAAGGAGCTATGGACGTTTGTAGGAGCGGATTTGGGTCTACATACCCCATATCACCCTCAGAGCAGTGGAAAAGTAGAAAGACTTAATGGTACCCTGAAAAACAAAATCCTGAAAGCTAGTCAGGAGGTTAAACTTCCCTGGACAGACATTTTGCCTATTGCCTTATATTCAGTCAGAAACACTCCAAGGGGTCCCACTAAACTCACACCATACGAGATTCTTTTTGGGGGGCCTCCAAGGCTGGGTCAATACTTCCCACAACAGCTAGCTTTAGGAAGTGATACTCTTGTGAATCATGTTGTTGCCCTTGCTAAAGAATTGTCAATAACACATGCACGAGTTTTATCATCCATTCCAGATCCAGATTCCAGTGAAGGTGTCCATAATTTCCAACCTGGTGACTACGTGCTGGTAAAGAAGTTCACCAGAAAGACATCCCTGGAACCGAGATTTGAAGGTCCCTACCAAGTGCTCCTGACTACTCCCACTTCTGTCAAACTTGAAGGAAGACCAACGTGGATACACGCCTCCCACTGCAAAAAGTTCACGCCTCCATCAGAGCCTTCTGCATAATGCTGCATATCTTTTACCTTATGTGTTACACAGTTCTACACTCCTTTGTAGGAGCACAACAGGCCGCGATCACCCAAGCAGGGAGGGTGATTACATTCTGGTATAACACCACTACACATGTTGCTTCTTTTAAATTCGATTATTGTGATGTAGTACAGTGTGACACTCAATGGGCTTCCTCACCTTCCTCAATGAGTCAACCAGCACAATTAAGATCAGGACAACAATATATATGTGTTACAGGTGATGGGTGGGGACAAACATGTAGTTCATGGAGGGCAGTCAGGTGGAACACTGGGGAAGATTGGGGTTATAGACCGAAAACAGCCCTAAATAAACTAGACTCCCATGGCAAACCTCTACTCAACAGGATGACACTCTCCCGTACAAACGTCATCAAGCCCTGTGGTACTATTGGTCAATGTAATCCACTAGTCCTTAACCTGGAGAACCCTCAACCTGGCGATAATGGCACCTATCTACTGGGCACATATGTATATGGTGGGTGTGCTAGTTGTGCCCATCTAGGGGTGTTCAGATTAGCAGACATAAGAGAAATGTCGACAAAAGATAGAAATACACACTCAAACTCCCTAATGTTCCATATTCAAAAACTTAATAAAATGATGGCCATTGCAAACCCCACATTTGAAGATATCCTTGCCGTTGAAACAGGGTACACTGAGACCAACTTATGGTTGAAGTGGATGAAATATACCGCCAATCAATATAATAAGTCTAATTGCTTTGTCTGTGCAGGGGCAAGACCCCACCTAGGATCTGTCCCTCTAGATCTCCCCCCAGATGTGGAAAAATGTTTCCTGAGTCTGTTCACTAACAAATCCCTTAGTGAATTAAATTGTGAAAACTGGAAAAAGAAGTACCCCATAGTCACAGACACACCTAACCCAGGTCAAGGCATCACCATATATCCAGGAAAATACATCTGTTATACTAGCACTGAGGGGAACACATTTGTGGGTAATTTCACAGAGGAAAATTGCAGCAGATATAGTAATGCCACCAGAGAGGACCTGGTCAACCAGACCCAGTCCATTTCTGATGTGTTCTGGATATGTGGGGACATGAAGATCAGAACGCATTTAGAAGGTGAATAGATGGGGGAATGCACACTAGCCAAAGCCATAATGCCCTTCTACATAGCAGCAGAAGGAGAGGAAGACCTAACGTCAGAAGAGCTACACAGAACAAAAGGAGAGACAAATCCCGAACCCAAAGGCAGTTTTGACCCCCATGTTTACATTGATGCTATAGGAGTCCCAAGGGCGGTACCAGAAGAATTTAAAGCCAGGGATCAAGTCAAAGCAGGTTTTGAGTCATTCATACTACCTCTAGTGACCATAAATAAAAACGTAGACTGGATCAATTACATCTATTATAACCAACAAAGATTTGTCAATTACACTAGAGAAGCTCTTCAAGGTTTAGCAGATCAGCTAGGCCCTACATCAATAATGGCGTGTCAAAACAGGATGGCCCTTGACATGATACTGGCAGAAAAAGGAGGTGTTTGTAAAATGGTGAAGTCCGCGTGTTGTACCTATATTCCAGATAATACAGGTCCCACCGGGAAGGTTACGGTAGCCATAAAAAAGCTAGCTTCTCTACAAAAAGAATTAAAAAGGAATTCAGGTGTAGAGGATCCCTGGGACCAATACTTTTCATGGATGAAGGGATGGCAGAGATGGCTAGCTCAGATAGGCATAGTGATCCTTGTTGTCTTAATTGTTGTAGCTATTGTTGTTTGTTGTGTTTTTCCCTGTATAAGGAAGATGATCGAGAAAGGAGTAGAAACGTCAGTCCCCACTTTCCTAGCTCAGGAGGTCGGCTATTCTGTAGATATAGAGCAGCTAGGCCCCCTTCAGTCTTTCACAGTCCCCAGCTAGGCAGTCAGAGTAGGGCGAGTACATCAGGCTCCAATCGAAGTCTGTACCAATGGGGGCAAAGGCTTAGCATTGCTCGTATAGCGGGCAGCAAAAAGAAAAGAGTTGCAGCCAGGTATTGGAGACTGATGGGTTAGGAGTAGGGTCAGAAGGTTAATAAAGTATTTAGGGGGGACTGTTGAGGAGGACCTTTTTATCAAATACTTAATTAACCTCTTGACAAGGGATTGTGGGAAATATGTCGATTTGCCTTATATAATTCAGGTTTCAGATCATACACATGACACAGATATAAAGATGGCCGCCATTTCCTGTTATCCACACCTTGCTTGGAATGCAAGGAATGTCCAGATGAAAGAAGACCACCATATAAGGGAAGACCCCTGGTCAAGCTAGAAGACCAACCCACAGATCAGATGACATCCCAGACCAAACCATCAGCATGGATCCACTAAATGACGTCCCTCCCATCGTCATGGTTTCATCCACTGGTCAGACCCGCCCATCAACAGCAACACAGATCTCCCCATTCGCTAGCCCATGAACTGTCCCACTAAATGGGCATATCTGAACTTGTGTACGCCCCTAGCCTATATCAAGAGGACGCATGAGTCTCCTCAGTCTGTTCGGTGCCATTTCTAGTGACCAAGAAGAGACTTCATATCCGACTGTGTCTGGTGTGAATTCTTTTATGCATGCACTTGGCCTATACCAATTTGGCCAGGCAGTAGGCAACTAGTGATCTCTGGTTAAGAGTTCACCCTAACATATGTATGTATGTCAGTATATATGACTGTCTAGATTTATGTCTGTTTATACGTGCTTTTGTGAATTTGTCTTTAAATATATATGTGTACGTATGCCTGTATGTGTATGTATCTGTGCATGTCTATGTGTGGATGGGGCCCACTGAGACTCTTTCGCCCAGGGCCTACAAAAACCTGGAGCCGGCCCTGCGTGTACCAGTCATGTATTCTCCTGTACACTGTACAGGGGCGTACCTTTGGGGGGCATGCGTCATATTTGCCCCTGCACAGCAATCAGGGGGACACAATTGGAAAGTGTGAGGCAGCAGTATGGTGGGAGAAAATTTGTAAGTGGACAGTATTGAGAAAGAAAAGTGTAAGGGGCATAGAATTGAGACTGGTAGTGGGGGGGAATAAGCAGTATCGAGAAGGGGCAGCATGGTGGCCAGTGTGAGGGCACAGTATGGAGGGCACAGTATGCTGAGGAGGGGGAATGTGAGATGGAGGTACAGTATAGTGACTGGATAGTGAAGGAGATGGGGCAGCATGGTGGCCAGTGTGAGGGCACAGTATAGAGGACACAGTATGCTGAGGAGGGGGAATGTGAGATGGAGGTACAGTATAGTGACTGGATAGTGAAGGAGATGGAGCAGCATGGTGGCCAGTGTGAGGGCACAGTATAGTGGACACAGTATGCTGAGGAGGGGGAATGTGAGAGTGAGGTGTAGTATAGTGACTGGATAGTGAAGGAGGTAAGCAGTATAGAGAAGGGGCAGCATGGTTGCCAGTGTGAGGGCGCAGTATGCTGAGAAGGGGGGAATGTGAGACTGAGGTGCAGTATTTATATCTAAATGCTACAGTTCGTGCTCTACTGTTATGGTTAAAATGTTAACGTTATTGGGCCCCCACCAGATTTTCTGCCCAGGGGCCCCCACCAACCTTAATCTCGCCCTGCCTATTACACATACTGTCCACCTACTTTTGGACCACCCTGTATATGTAGATATGTGTATATATATATATATATATATATATATATATATATATATACATATATACTGTATATATAACATGTGTGTGTGTGTGTGTGTGTATATACAGGGGTGAGATTCAAATTTTTAACAGGTTCTCTGTAAACCCCGCCCATTTGAAAACCACACCCATTTTGTTAGCCACACCCGTTTTCACGCACTTTTTTTTTCAACCAAAAAATACAAATAATTCAAAGTAAAATCTCCTTCCCCTCCTCTACCTTTACTTTCCTGTCCAGCACCAGTTGTTCCCGTCACTGTCAGTCACATTGTATTAAATGGTTTTTCTACAGTTTTTAAAAATTATTACTAAAGGAGCCCTGCTAAAATTGGAATGGACGACCTTCCCCATACAGATCCCATCCCATGTGGCTCCTTTCCCCCAACAGATCTCATCCCATGTGGCTCCTTTCCCCTGCAGATCTCATCCCATGTGGCTTCTTTCCCCTGCAGATCTCATCCCATGTGGCTCCTTTCCCCTGCAGATCTCATCCCATGTGGCTCCTTTCCCCCTACAGATCCCATCCCATTATGGCCTCTTTCCCCTGCAGATCCCATCCCATTTTGGCCTCTTTCCCCCTGCATCCCATTATGGCCTCTTTCCCCTGCAGATCCCATCCCATTATGGCTTCTTTCCCCCTGCAGATCCCATCCCATTATGGCCCCTTTCCCCCTGCAGATCCCATCCCATTATGGCCTCTTTCCTCCTGCAGATCCCATCCCATTATGGCCTCTTTCCCCCTGCAGATCCCATCCCATTATGGCCTCTTTCCCCCTGTAGATCCCATCCCATTATGGCCTCTTTCCCCCTGCAGATCCCATCCCATTATGGCCTCTTTCCCCCTGCAGATCCCATCCCATTATGGCCTCTTTCCCCCTGCAGATCCCATCCCATGTGCTCCTTTTCCCCTGCAGATCCCATCCGATTATGGCTTCTTTCCCCTGCAGATCCCATCCCATTATGGCCTCTTTCCCCCTGCAGATCTCATCCCATGTGCTCCTATTCCCCTGCAAATCCTGTCCCATATGGCTCCTTTTCCCATATATCTCCCATCTTATGTGGCCTCTCCCCATATAGCCACATATAGCTCCCATCTTATATGGCCTCCTCTCCCGATATAGCTGCCATCTCAATGCGGCTCCTCTCCCTGCTTCCCTGCATCTTCGGCTCACTGAACGCTTACCTGCTCCAAGCACCAGCGGCCTCTCCTCTGTCTTCCATCCTCCGCGGCACTCTGCACACTGACGCTTACAGACGGCAGGAGGAGGAGCTACCTACCCACGCTGCCATGACCTCTCTGCATCAGCGCGTCGCTGCACGCCGGGTCAGGGAGCAGACAGGCTCCACTGAACCCGGAAGTGCGGCGCGGAGGTACGGGGATTCATTTGTGTTAGTCTTAAAGACACTAACACAAATGAATATAGGGAACCGGATCGCCGCAGCTGTTTCTTGCCGCTTCGGGGAACCGGCTGCTATTTTAACAATCGGTTCTCCAGAACCGGCTGAATCCCACCCCTGTGTATACTGTATATGTGTGTGTTTGCATATGTGTGTATACAGAACTGAGAGGCTCCTGAATTCAGCTCCACTCTAGTGGTGTCTATGAGGCGCTGTCTAGATTGGAGGTGATGCTTTGATGGAGGGAGATCCTCAATATATCACCTCCATTCTAGTCCCCTCAGTACAGAGCCGTCTACACTGGAGGCTGCAGTCACCTCACAATATCACCTCCATTCTAGTCCCCTCAGTACAGAGCCGTCTACACTGGAGACTGCGGTCACCTCACAATATCACCTCCATTCTAGTCCCCTCATTACAGAGCCGTCTACACTGGAGGCTGCAGTCACCTCACAATATCACCTCCATTCTAGTCCCCTCAGTACAGAGCCGTCTACACTGGAGACTGCAGTCACCTCACAATATCACCTCCATTCTAGTCCCCTCAGTATAGAGCCGTATACACTGGAGACTGCAGTCACCTCACAAGATCACCTCCATTCTAGTCCCCTCAGTACAGAGCCGTCTACACTGGAGACTGCAGTCACCTCACAATATCACCTCCATTCTAGTCCCCTCAGTACAGAGCCGTCTACACTGGAGACTGCAGTCACCTCACAATATCACCTCCATTCTAGTCCCCTCAGTACAGAGCCGTCTACACTGGAGACTGCAGTCACCTCACAAGATCACCTCCATTCTAGTCCTCTCAGTACAGAGCCGTCTACACTGGAGGCTGCAGTCACCTCACAATATCACCTCCATTCTAGTCCCCTCAGTACAGAGCCGTCTACACTGGAGACTGCAGTCACCTCACAATATCACCTCCATTCTAGTCCCCTCAGTACAGAGCCGTCTACACTGGAGGCTGCAGTCACCTCACAATATCACCTCCATTCTAGTCCCCTCAGTACAGAGCCGTCTACACTGGAGACTGCAGTAACCTGACAATATCACCTCCATTCTAGTCCCCTCAGTACAGAGCCGTCTACACTGGAGACTGCAGTCACCTCACAATATCACCTCCATTCTAGTCCCCTCAGTACAGAGCCGTCTACACTGGAGACTGCAGTCACCTCACAATATCACCTCCATTCTAGTCCCCTCAGTACAGAGCAGTCTACACTGGAGACTGCAGTCACCTCACAATATCACCTCCATTCTAGTCCCCTCAGTACAGAGCCGTCTACACTGGAGACTGCAGTCACCTCACAATATCACCTCCATTCTAGTCCCCTCAGTACAGAGCCGTCTACACTGGAGACTGCAGTCACCTCACAATATCACCTCCATTCTAGTCCCCTCAGTACAGAGCCGTCTACACTGGAGGCTGCAGTCACCTCACAATATCACCTCCATTCTAGTCCCCTCAGTACAGAGCCGTCTACACTGGAGACTGCAGTCACCTCACAATATCACCTCCATTCTAGTCCCCTCAGTACAGAGCCGTCTACACTGGAGGCTGCAGTCACCTCACAATATCACCTCCATTCTAGTCCCCTCAGTACAGAGCCGTCTACACTGGAGACTGCAGTCACCTGACAATATCACCTCCATTCTAGTCCCCTCAGTACAGAGCCGTCTACACTGGAGACTGCAGTCACCTCACAATATCACCTCCATTCTAGTCCCCTCAGTACAGAGCCGTCTACACTGGAGACTGCAGTCACCTCACAATATCACCTCCATTCTAGTCCCCTCAGTACAGAGCAGTCTACACTGGAGACTGCAGTCACCTCACAATATCATCTCCATTCTAGTCCCCTCAGTACAGAGCTGTCTACACTGGAGACCGCAGTCACCTCACAATATCACCTCCATTCTAGTCCCCTCAGTACAGAGCAGTCTACACTGGAGACTGCAGTCACCTCACAATATCACCTCCATTCTAGTCCCCTCAGTACAGAGCCGTCTACACTGGAGGCTGCAGTCACCTCACAATATCACCTCCATTCTAGTCCCCTCAGTACAGAGCCGTCTACACTGGAGGCTGCAGTCACCTCACAATATCACCTCCATTCTAGTCCCCTCAGTACAGAGCCGTCTACACTGGAGACTGCAGTCACCTCACAATATCACCTCCATTCTAGTCCCCTCAGTACAGAGCCGTCTACACTGGAGACTGCAGTCACCTCACAATATCACCTCCATTCTAGTCCCCTCAGTACAGAGCCGTCTACACTGGAGGCTGCAGTCACCTCACAATATCACCTCCATTCTAGTCCCCTCAGTACAGAGCCATCTACACTGGAGACTGCAGTCACCTCACAATATCACCTCCATTCTAGTCCCCTCAGTACAGAGCCGTCTACACTGGAGGCTGCTGTCACCTCACAATATCACCTCCATTCTAGTCCCCTCAGTACAGAGCCATCTACACTGGAGACTGCAGTCACCTCACAATATCACCTCCATTCTAGTCCCCTCAGTACAGAGCCGTCTACACTGGAGGCTGCAGTCACCTCACAATATCACCTCCATTCTAGTCCCCTCAGTACAGAGCCGTCTACACTGGAGGCTGCAGTCACCTCACAATATCACCTCCATTCTAGTCCCCTCAGTACAGAGCCGTCTACACTGGAGGCTGCTGTCACCTCACAATATCACCTCCATTCTAGTCCCCTCAGTACAGAGCCGTCTACACTGGAGACTGCAGTCACCTCACAATATCACCTCCATTCTAGTCCCCTCAGTACAGAGCCGTCTACACTGGAGACTGCAGTCACCTCACAATATCACCTCCATTCTAGTCCCCTCAGTACAGAGCCGTCTACACTGGAGACTGCAGTCACCTCACAATATCACCTCCATTCTAGTCCCCTCAGTACAGAGCAGTCTACACTGGAGACTGCAGTCACCTCACAATATCATCTCCATTCTAGTCCCCTCAGTACAGAGCTGTCTACACTGGAGACCGCAGTCACCTCACAATATCACCTCCATTCTAGTCCCCTCAGTACAGAGCCGTCTACACTGGAGACTGCAGTCACCTCACAATATCACCTCCATTCTAGTCCCCTCAGTACAGAGCCGTCTACACTGGAGGCTGCAGTCACCTCACAATATCACCTCCATTCTAGTCCCCTCAGTACAGAGCCGTCTACACTGGAGGCTGCAGTCACCTCACAATATCACCTCCATTCTAGTCCCCTCAGTACAGAGCCGTCTACACTGGAGACTGCAGTCACCTCACAATATCACCTCCATTCTAGTCCCCTCAGTACAGAGCCGTCTACACTGGAGACTGCAGTCACCTCACAATATCACCTCCATTCTAGTCCCCTCAGTACAGAGCCGTCTACACTGGAGGCTGCAGTCACCTCACAATATCACCTCCATTCTAGTCCCCTCAGTACAGAGCCATCTACACTGGAGACTGCAGTCACCTCACAATATCACCTCCATTCTAGTCCCCTCAGTACAGAGCCGTCTACACTGGAGGCTGCTGTCACCTCACAATATCACCTCCATTCTAGTCCCCTCAGTACAGAGCCATCTACACTGGAGACTGCAGTCACCTCACAATATCACCTCCATTCTAGTCCCCTCAGTACAGAGCCGTCTACACTGGAGGCTGCAGTCACCTCACAATATCACCTCCATTCTAGTCCCCTCAGTACAGAGCCGTCTACACTGGAGGCTGCAGTCACCTCACAATATCACCTCCATTCTAGTCCCCTCAGTACAGAGCCGTCTACACTGGAGGCTGCTGTCACCTCACAATATCACCTCCATTCTAGTCCCCTCAGTACAGAGCCGTCTACACTGGAGACTGCAGTCACCTCACAATATCACCTCCATTCTAGTCCCCTCAGTACAGAGCCGTCTACACTGGAGACTGCAGTCACCTCACAATATCACCTCCATTCTAGTCCCCTCAGTACAGAGCCGCCTACACTGGAGGCTGCAGTCACCTCACAATATCACCTCCATTCTAGTCCCCTCAGTACAGAGCCGTCTACACTGGAGACCGCAGTCACCTCACAATATCACCTCCATTCTAGTCCTCTCAGTACAGAGCCGTCTACACTGGAGACTGCAGTCACCTCACAATATCACCTCCATTCTAGTCCCCTCAGTACAGAGCCGTCTACACTGGAGGCTGCAGTCACCTCACAATATCACCTCCATTCTAGTCCCCTCAGTACAGAGCCGTCTACACTGGAGACTGCAGTCACCTCACAATATCACCTCCATTCTAGTCCCCTCAGTACAGAGCCGTCTACACTGGAGGCTGCAGTCACCTCACAATATCACCTCCATTCTAGTCCCCTCAGTACAGAGCCGTCTACACTGGAGGCTGCAGTCACCTCACAATATCACCTCCATTCTAGTCCCCTCAGTACAGAGCCGTCTACACTGGAGACTGCAATCACCTCACAATATCACCTCCATTCTAGTCCCCTCAGTACAGAGCCGTCTACACTGGAGGCTGCAGTCACCTCACAATATCACCTCCATTCTAGTCCCCTCAGTACAGAGCCGTCTACACTGGAGACTGCAGTCACCTCACAATATCACCTCCATTCTAGTCCCCTCAGTACAGAGCCGTCTACACTGGAGGCTGCAGTCACCTCACAATATCACCTCCATTCTACTCCCCTCAGTACAGAGCCGTCTACACTGGAGACTGCAGTCACCTCACAATATCACCTCCATTCTAGTCCCCTCAGTACAGAGCCGTCTACACTGGAGACTGCAGTCACCTCACAATATCACCTCCATTCTAGTCCCCTCAGTACAGAGCCGTCTACACTGGAGGCTGCAGTCACCTCACAATATCACCTCCATTCTAGTCCCCTCAGTACAGAGCAGTCTACACTGGAGACTGCAGTCACCTCACAATATCACCTCCATTCTAGTCCCCTCAGTACAGAGCCGTCTACACTGGAGACTGCAGTCACCTCACAATATCACCTCCATTCTAGTCCCCTCAGTACAGAGCCGTCTACACTGGAGACTGCAGTCACCTCACAATATCACCTCCATTCTAGTCCCCTCAGTACAGAGCCGTCTACACTGGAGGCTGCAGTCACCTCACAATATCACCTCCATTCTAGTCCCCTCAGTACAGAGCAGTCTACACTGGAGACTGCAGTCACCTCACAATATCACCTCCATTCTAGTCCCCTCAGTACAGAGCCGTCTACACTGGAGGCTGCAGTCACCTCACAATATCACCTCCATTCTAGTCCCCTCAGTACAGAGCCGTCTACACTGGAGGCTGCAGTCACCTCACAATATCACCTCCATTCTAGTCCCCTCAGTACAGAGCCGTCTACACTGGAGGCTGCAGTCACCTCACAATATCACCTCCATTCTAGTCCCCTCAGTACAGAGCCGTCTACACTGGAGGCTGCAGTCACCTCACAATATCACCTCCATTCTAGTCCCCTCAGTACAGAGCCGTCTACACTGGAGGCTGCAGTCACCTCACAATATCACCTCCATTCTAGTCCCCTCAGTACAGAGCCGTCTACACTGGAGACTGCAGTCACCTCACAATATCACCTCCATTCTAGTCCCCTCAGTACAGAGCCGTCTACACTGGAGACTGCAGTCACCTCACAATATCACCTCCATTCTAGTCCCCTCAGTACAGAGCCGTCTACACTGGAGACTGCAGTCACCTCACAATATCACCTCCATTCTAGTCCTCTCAGTACAGAGCCGTCTACACTGGAGACTGCAGTCACCTCACAATATCACCTCCATTCTAGTCCCCTCAGTACAGAGCCGTCTACACTGGAGGCTGCAGTCACCTCACAATATCACCTCCATTCTAGTCCCCTCAGTACAGAGCCGTCTACACTGGAGACTGCAGTCACCTCACAATATCACCTCCATTCTAGTCCCCTCAGTACAGAGCCGTCTACACTGGAGGCTGCAGTCACCTCACAATGTCACCTCCATTCTAGTCCCCTCAGTACAGAGCCGTCTACACTGGAGACTGCAGTCACCTCACAATATCACCTCCATTCTAGTCCCCTCAGTACAGAGCCGTCTACACTGGAGACTGCAGTCACCTCACAATATCACCTCCATTCTAGTCCCCTCAGTACAGAGCCGTCTACACTGGAGACTGCAGTCACCTCACAATATCACCTCCATTCTAGTCCCCTCAGTACAGAGCCGTCTACACTGGAGACTGCAGTCACCTCACAATATCACCTCCATTCTAGTCCCCTCAGTACAGAGCCGTCTACACTGGAGGCTGCAGTCACCTCACAATATCACCTCCATTCTAGTCCCCTCAGTACAGAGCCGTCTACACTGGAGACTGCAGTCACCTCACAATATCACCTCCATTCTAGTCCCCTCAGTACAGAGCCGTCTACACTGGAGACTGCAGTCACCTCACACTATCACCTCCATTCTACTCCCCTCAGTACAGAGCCGTCTACACTGGAGGCTGCAGTCACCTCACAATATCACCCCCATTCTAGTCCCCTCAGTACAGAGCCGTCTAGTGTGGAATTGATATAATGAGGTCCTCAAAAAAGTATGTACTGAGAGAGCCTCAAAATATCACCTCCATTCTAGTCACTTCACTAGGGAGCCCTGTGGAGGCTGCAGTGAGGATCACAAAACATCAACTCCAGTCTAGAAGCAACCCTCACAGATCTGCACCGCACTGAGGAGGCCACGCCCCTTCCGGTGACGTCTGTCCCTCGAAAACTCAACTTCACTCCAGACGCTAACCCGGAAGCAGCAGTGCTCTGACTCCTGTGCAGAGGGTTAAGCCTAGAATGTACGGGCTGCAGTCAGGTTATGGGCGTGACCGTTTGGGTTAGGGGCGTGGCGATGTGTTTTCCTGTCCTCTATAATCTTGCAGGCTCCGCCCCCTGCACCCCCCCATCTGGAGCTGTTACCCCCAGACTCCGCCTCTATTATAATCACCTCTGTGCCCACGTGGTCTTAGAATAAACATTGCTTTTCTGTCTGGAAAGTTCGGGCTGGAAACATCAGGCTGCATTGTGACCACGCCCCATCACATGACCTGTGACGTCATACCTGTCAGGAGCCCGTACATTCTAGCATCTCCCCTGTGCAGAGCGGACGGATCCTGACCCTGAGGTGGGGAAGATTCAGCTTTTCCTCATTAGTTATAGAGCTGAGGTCACACTGGATTTTGGGGGAAGAAATAAAAGTGTCTCCTGTCACTACTGGGGGCTGCAGCTCGTGTATATATCACAGGGAAGGGGCTGAAGCTGCAGCACAGGGCTGTGGAGGCTTCCATAAGGAAGGGGGATATGGGGGGGCTACACAGGGCAGGGGGCGATGCTGTGGAGGCTTCCATAAGGAAGGGGGATATGGGGGATACACAGGGCAGGGGGCGATGCTGCATATGGGGGGTGGCCTTACACTGGGCGATGCACGTTGGGGGGGCTTACACTGGGCGATGCTGCATATTGGGGGACTTAGGCTATGTGCGCACGTTGCGTAAATACATGCAGTTACGCTGCACTTTGTAGCGCAGCGTAACTGCATGCGTCCTGCGTCCCCTGCATAATCTATGGAGATTGTGCAGGGGCCGTGTGCACGTGGCGTCTTAGAGCGCTTCGGCTGCTGCCAGAAGCGCGCGTTCTAAGAAGTGACATGTCACTTCTTCCGTGCGCTTTGCCGACAGCCCCTGCCCTGTCTACGGCAGGAGCTGCAGGCAGAGCGCATGGAATCGGCTTCACTACGGACATTTTCTGCAGCGATTTGAAGCGCATGTGTGCTCTTCAGATCGCTGCAGAAATTTCTGCAGTGAACTGTACGCAACATGCGCACATAGCCTTACACTGGGTGATATTGTACGTTGGGGGGGGTCTTACACAGGGCAGGGGGTGATCCTCCATGTTGGGGGGGTTTACACTGGTCGATACTGAATGATGGGGCACATCCAGGGTGGGGACTGTAGGAAGGATGGATGGGGGCACATCGGGGTGGGGGCTATAGAAGTCCATGGCTTATCATATTTCTCTTTCTCGGTCTATGACATTCGCTCACACACCGCGCTGCTATCTCCACTGCGCTCTCTTCTTCCTTCAGCAGGATATATATTTTCTCTTCCTCCTTCATGGAGCTGAAATCCCGGGAAGATATCATAGTCTCCTGAAGTGAGTGTCCCTCACTGCTGTGTCCCTCGCTGCTGAGTGTCCCTCGCTGCTGAGTGTCCCTCGCTGCTGAGTGTCCCTCACTGCTGAGTGTCCCTCACTGCTGAGTGTTTGGTGCAGTGTAGCAGCAAGTGGGTTTCATCCTTCCTTGGCCTCCAGGTCAGTGTTGGCACAGTCTGTCCTCCCTGGGCTTGTAGCTCTGCTTGTGTGGGAATTGATGGCTAGACTGTGGGCACGGAGTCTATATTGGCTCATAGTCCTGCGGTCTCTGGGGTCTGGGGGTTTCTCCAGATATGGGGCCAGTCTGTAGTCTCTGGTACGTGGTCAGTTTCTGTGAGGTGTTGATATCGGTCCTCCAGTCACTGACACCTCTCCTGGCCCTCGTCTACCATCTTCCTGATTCTGGCTTTTGTCAGGCTGCTGTGATTGGTCATTTTGTCCTGTTGGGTTTGGGAGAGCTGTGCCAGGGGTCCTGGTTCATCTGGACCACCTATATGTATCAGGGCTTTATGGTGATGGGAGCGTGGATTGTTATTCTGTAGGTGAGACTGACATGACAGTGCCCTCTTCAGAGCTGCTAGGTGTAGAGGGAATCTGCCCAGCTCGGCCTGACAGGCGCTGTTGGAGGTGCTTTGATGGACCTGGAGAAGGCGCTTACAAAATTCCATGTTGAATATTTCTGTTGGGCTGGAATCCCACCTTGATCAATCTGGGTAAGTGTGAGGGCCCCAGACTTCACTGCCGTACAGGAGGATTGGGGTGATGATGGAATTGAAGCTTTTTAGCCAGACCCTCACTGGTGGCTTCAGATGATAGTTTCCTTCGGATGGCATAGCAATCTCTATTGCTTATTTGAAGCTCCATGTTTGGTAAATTTCCAGGCCAAGGCCGGTGTATTTGCCCTTTCCTGTAAGAGCGCAGTTGTTTAGGACAAAGATTTGTAGCTTGTCTTGGAGGCCTTTCTCAGTTGGTGTCAGCAGCAGGAGGTCATCTACATAGAGCAAGAATTTCACCTGGTCATCATGGAGGGTAAGACCTGGAGCTGTGGAACATTCCAGAGCAGTGTACACTCATTAATGTTAATATTAAAGAGCGTTAGACTGAGGCTACATTCACATGACCGTCCTGTTTTTCCGGTCCACAAAAAACAGTCCTGTTATTTCACGGATACATCCGCGTAACATCAGTTCCATTCCGTATATGGTCCGTGTGACATCCGTGTGCCTTCCATTTTTCACAAAAAAACAGAAGCAGCTAGAAAGTTA
This sequence comes from Anomaloglossus baeobatrachus, assembly GCF_048569485.1. NCBI lineage: Eukaryota > Metazoa > Chordata > Amphibia > Anura > Aromobatidae > Anomaloglossus > Anomaloglossus baeobatrachus. The sequence goes on from NW_027442917.1 coordinate 61,274, forward strand.
AATAGGTGAATAGCCATAGATAGAGGGATAAATAGAGAGATGAATGAATAGAGGGATAGATAGGATAGATAGATAAAAGATGAAAAAGACATAATGTCCCACTCCCCAGCATTTTGCAATTTTGCACCCTTTAGCCTTGTATTTAGCCAAAAAATCAATAAAACCCGATGTGAGGTCCCCCCTATTTTTTGTAGCCAGCTTGGGTAACGCAGACAACTGCAGCCTGCAGACCACAGCTGGTAGCTTCACCTTGGCTGGTAATCCAAAACAGAGGGCACCCCATGCTGTTATTTTAAATAAATTAAAACAGAAAACATGGGGTCCCCCAACATTGGATCACCAGCCAAGGTACAGCGGATAGCTGCGGTCTGGTATTCTCAGACTAAGGAGGTCCACAGTTATTGGACACTCCCCAGCCTAAAAATAGCAGGTCGCAGCCGCCCCAGAAGTGGCGCATCCATTAGATGCGCCAATCCTGGCACTTTGCCCCAACTCATCATCTTATTTCCCTGGTGTGGTAACAAGTGGGGTAATATATAGGGTTGATATGGAAATAAGCCATTCTTCTATCGTTTACACTCACACTGCAGGGGTTCTCGGTTTAGGAGCTTTTGATGACATTGTAGGACTTCCCTCCTATTCCGCTCTCCTGATAAAGAACAAGCCCGGGTGCCACACTGAGTCAAAAGCCTTTTTAAAGTCAACAAAACAGGCGTATAGCTTCACGTACTTTGTTTTGTGGATGTGGTTCTGAATGAGACTGTGCAGGGTGTAGATGTGGTCCGTGGTGCGGTGGTTTGGCACAAACCCTGGTTGGCTCTTGCTGAGAACATTGTGCTCGGTGAGGAAACTGAGGATCCTCTTGTTCAGGAGGCTGGTGAACAGTTTTCCCAAGTTCCTGCTGACACGTATTCCTCTGTAGTTGGCAGGGTCTTGCCTGTCCCCGCTCTTGTGGATCGGTGTGATGAGGCCACAATTCCAGGTATGAGGGAAGAAGCCGGCACTCAGTACAATATTAAACAGTTTAACCATTCCAGCTTGTATTTCCGGTGGGCTGTACTTCAGCATCTCTGGGGGGATTCCATCTGAACCACTGGCTTTTTTACTGGCTTTTGGAAGAGATTCTCTGCAACTTCCTGTAATGTAATTGGTGTATCCAGAGGGTTTTAGTATATTTTTTACTTTCTCCTCCATCGCCTTTAGTTTTGATGTTCTGTTTTCCTGTTCTTGGCTTAGTCCTTCTTTTGGGATGTCTTTGTAGAGGTATCTGAAGTACTGAAGCGAGATGTTACCATTTTGTATATGGATGTTGTTGGTCTTGCTCTTTGTGTCCATGTGACTCCATAGTTCCCAGAAGGAGTTGTCTTGGAGGGCGTCTTGGAGTTGGCTAGGTTTGGTAGAGATGTAGCTCTGCTTCTTCCTCCTGAGGATGGTTTTGTGCTGCCTTTGTATGGTGTCATCGGCTTCCCTCAGGCCCGGGTGTTTGGGGTCTCTGTGTTTATTGTTGAGGCTGTTCTCTGGGTCCTTCGTACGGCTTTATATTCTCTGTCACACCAACCATTGATCTGCTCTACTTTTGGCCTATTATAGTTGACATGTGTAAGGTTGGACAATTTGGCCATGGTGTAGAATATTTTGTTGAGGTCTTTTGTAGTTAACTCACTCCTTCTGGGTTAGACTTGTAGCTGTAGAAGTTATGGAGCTTCTCTTGGATTTCGGGCCTGTTGGGAGCCTCGTTATATTTTATTGCTGACTGTTTTTTTGCCAGGTCACTCAGCTCATTGAGGTTACCTGCAATCACCGGTGGAGGATTGTGGGAGCTGTAACCTGAATGATGTCATCACAGCTCAGTCATTCTCTGCCTGAGGCTGGAGTCACACTTGCGTATGAAAAATTTGGTCCGATTCTCATGCCGTAGAGTTGGATGATTTGTGTCACTTGTCATCCTTGTGCTGTCCCTGTACACTCAGTTTTTTTCTCAGCAGCTTTTAGTCATTTACAGGACCTTTTACAGGACCATTTAGGCTATGTGCACACACTGCGTTTTTTTGACGCTGCATTTTTTTAGCGCTAAAAATGCACAAACGCAGCGTCTTTAAAAACCGCATGAAAAAACGCATGCTTTTTTACGGCATTTTGGTGCGTTTTTGGCTTTGTTTTGCTGTGTTTTTGCTCACTGCGTTTTTCTGCGTGTTTTTTTTATCAACATTGCCATTGCCATTAAAGATTGTTGGAAAAAAAAAGGTCTGATGTCATTTCCTTCTTCCATATATTCTTCATTCTCCACTAGTGTATGCAGGAGAGCAGACAGCTGCAGAACTACAAGGCTCAGCATTCTCCATCCAGGAATGTATGCTGGAGGGAGAGTCGGGGGGAGCAGACCTACAAGGCTAAGCATACTCCATCCACTAGTGGATGCAGGAGAGCAGACAGCAGCTGCAGAACTACAAGGCTCGGCATCCTCCATCCAATAGTGTATGCAGGAGAGCAGACAGCAGCTGTCGAACTACAAGGCTAAGCATCCTCCTTCCAGGACTGTATGCAGGATTTCTTCCCCCCCCCCACCCCCCAAACAAAAAAAATGACGTGGGCTTCGCCATATTTTTGTATGCTAGCCGGGTACAGCAGGCAGGTATGGGCTGCCCCCAACCCCCAGCTGCCTATTTGTACCCGGCTGGGAACCAAAAATATAGGGAAGCCCTTTTTTTTTTTTAATTATTTCATGAATTTCATGAAATAATTTAAAAAAAAAAAAATGACGTGGGCTTCGCCTAATTTTTGTGTCCAGCCAGGTACAACTAGGCAGCTGGGGATTGGAATCCGCAATGCAGGGTGCCCAAGCTTTCTCGGCACCCCCGCTGCGAATTGCAGTCCGCAGCCACCCCAGAAAATGGCGCTTTCTTAGAAGCGCCATCTTCTGGCGCTGTATCCAACTCTTCCAGCTGCCCTGATGCCGGGTGGCTCGCTGGGTAATAATGGGGTTAGGGCTAGCTGTGTATTATCAGCTGGCCCTAAGCCCGAAATTCATGGTGTCACGCCAATATTAGACATGGCCACCATGAATTTCTAGTAAAGATAAAAAAAAAAAACACAACACACAGAAAAATATTTTTCTTAGAAATAAAACAACACAATTAGTGACTCCATCTTTATTGAAATAAAGACCCCCCCCTTCGCAGTAATCCTGGGTCAAGGGTCCCGTGCCATCCAATCCGGATCCAATATCATCTGATCGGTTGCTGGAAGGCAAAGCGATTAGATGATGTCAGGTTCAAGGCCTGAATCACATGACACAGCAGCTGATTGTATAAACGGCTTTTATACAATCAGCTGATGCATCAGTGCAAAAAAAAAAACACTTCTGTGCAGCGCCGGACTGGCTACCGGAGGAATTTCCAGTAATGTCAGGCCTGGATTCAGGTACCTACACTGCACTCTGGTGCTCTCACCAGAACTCTGGCGTGCAGCCTGGACTTTACAGCGTGCGCCGAGTGACTGATTCCCCGGCACTTGCGATTCAGTACATGACAGCTGCAGACATCCTGGGCTAATCTCCGGTGCTCTCACCTGAACTCCGGAGATCACCCCGGCCTGTCTGCAGCTGTCATGAACTGACTGGAAGCGCCGGGGAATCAGTCACTCGGCGGTAAAATCCGGCGTCACCGCGAGACTTGCGATCAGCTGATGCGTCAGGTGACTGCATCAGGTGATCACCGCCAGGTCCTCACGGCCAAGTCATGCAGCTATCGGACGTGCCTGGGAGCCGACACACAGCCGGAGCGGGGGTGGCGGGACCGGGAGAGGAGCTGGGAGCGGACATGGCACCGGGAGTCTGCAGACAGTTGAGTATGACATTTTTCTACTGTTCACTTTTGATTTAGCAGCCGCTTCCACCTCCTGCACGGGAGCGGACATGGCACCGGGCGGGAAATGGAAGCGGCTGTGACGGTACCGGGAGGATTCACGCTTCTGTGTTTACTGAGAGAAGGAATCCTCTTCCTGTACATGTCACTTTCCTACCCACCCCCTGCGTTTATAGCTGCGTTTTTAGTAATAAAAATGCACTTAAAGGCAGCTATATTTGCAATTTGCTGTTTTCATTGCGTTTTTGAACATCTCATTAAACTCAATGGGTGGAAAACGCAGTGAAAAACGCAAATATAATTGACCTGCTGCGTTTTTGTGGGCACCACAAAAACGCAGCTAAAAAAAACGCTGTGTGCAGACAGCAAAAATGAAAACTCATAGACTTTGCTGGGGAAGCAAATTCATGCAGTTTTCTGAGCAAAAACGCACCCGAAAAACGCACTGTGTGAACTTACCCTTACAGTGTTCTCCGCTACATGATATAATTGTATCCATAACAACGGATGTCACAAGGATAGTCCGTGTGACATCCGATTTTTTTTTTTTTTTTTCTTCTCCCACCCATAGACTAGCATTGGCGAGTGTTGCCCGAGATACCTGTGCAACCACAGAATTCTGCGATCCCCTCCCCACCGTCCGATTAGAGCTAAGAAAAAAAAGTGCAGATCGGAGCTGCCTCATTCATTAACTTTGGTTTGAGGCCAATGCGAGATTTTCTCACATTGCACTCGTGTGACTCATACGCAAGTGACTCCAGCATGAAGCCATGTTCTATGGCCACACGCTGTGATTTCAGATGGAGCAGAGATGCAATCGTCGTGGGACCTTGTGTGGATTACATCGGTCCTGGGTGTTTTGGGGGTTAATAAAGGGGTGCTTTTTTCGTATTTTATTTCAGCTAAAGGATTTTTTTGGTGTTTGTGTTTATTTCTTTTTACCTACATATTATTAACCCCTTCACCCCCGGCCACTAAAACACCCTAATGACCGGGCCATTTTTTGCAATTCTGACCAGTGTCACTTTGACAGGTTATAACTCTGGAACGCTTCAACAGATCCTGGCGATTCTCAGACTGTTTTTTCGTGACATATTGTACTTCATGTCAGTGGTAAATTTAGACCGATATTTTTTGCGTTTATTTGTGAAAATTTCGGAAGTTTTGCGAAAATTTTGAAAATTTCGCAATTTTTAAACTTTGAAAATTTATGCCCATAAATCTGAGAGATATGTCACACAAAATAGTTACTAAATAAAATTTCCCACTTGTCTACTTTACATCAGTGCAATTTTCGAAACAAATTTGTTTTTTCGTTAGGAAGTTAGAAGGGGTCAAAGGTCATCAGCAATTTCTCATTTTTCCAACAAAATTTAGAAAGTAATTTTTTTAAGGACCACGTCACATTTGAAGTGACTTTGAGAGGTCTAGGTGACAGAAAATACCCAAAAGTGACCCCATTCTAAAAACTGCACCCCTCACACTGCTCAAAACCACATCCAAGAAGTTTATTAACCCTTTAGGTGCTTCACAGGAACCAAAGCAATGTGGAAGGAAAAAATGAAAATTTTACTTTTTAACACAAAAATGTTACTGTAGCCATAACATTTTCATTTTCACAAGGGAGAAAAGAGAAAGTGCACCCTACAATTTATTGTGCATTTTCTTCTGAGTACGCTGATACCCCATATGTGGTAAAAATCAATTGTTTGGGCGCACGGCAGAGGTCGAAAGGGAAGGAGCGCCATTTGAATTTTTGAACACAAAATTAGCTGAACTCATTAGCGGACGCCATGTCGGGTTTGAAGACCCCCTGAGGTGCCTAAACAATGGAGCTCCCCCACAAGTAACCCCATTTTGGAAACTAGAGCCCTCAAATAATTTTTCTAGATGTTTGGTGAGCACTTTGAACCCCTGGGGGCTTCACAGAAGTTTATAACGTTGAGCCGTGAAAAGAAAAACATTTTTTTTACCACAAAACTGTTGCTTCAACTAGGTAGCTTTTTTTTTCACAAGGGTATCAGGAAAAAATGCACCATAAAATGTATTGTGCATTTTCTCCTGAGTACGCAGATACCTCATATGTGGTGGAAATCAAATGTTTGGGCATACGGCATGGCTCGGAAGGCAAGGAGCGCCATTTGAATTTTTGAGTGCAAAATTAGCTGGACTCATTAGCGAACGCCATGTCGGGTTTGAAGACCCCCTGAGATACCTAAACAATGGATCTCTCCCACAAGTGACCTCATTTTGGAAACTAGAGCCCTCAAATAATTTTTCTAGATGTTTGGTGAGCACTTTGAACACCTTGGGGCTTCACAGAAGTTTATAATGTTGAGCCGTAAAAAGAAAAAAATATTTTTTTTTACCACAAAACTGTTGCTTCAACTAGGTAGCTTTTTTTCACAAGGGTATCAGGAAAAAATACACCATGAAATTTATAGTGCATTTTTTCCTGATTACGACAATACCTCATATGTGGTAGAAAGTAATTGTTTGGGCGCATGACGGGGCTCAGAAGAGAAGGAGCACCATTTGACAGCAAAATTGGTTGGAATCATTAGCTGACGTAATGTTGCATTTGGAGACCCCCTGAGGTGCCTAAACAATAGAGCTCCCCCACAAATGACCCCATTTTGGAAACGAGACCCCTCAAGGAGTTTATCTAGATGTTTAGCGAGCCCCAAGGGGCTCCACAGAAGTTCATGTTGTTGAGCCATGAATACAATTTTTATTTTTTTCACCACAAAACTGTTACTTGAACCAGGTAGCTTTTTTTTCACAAGGGTATCAGGAAAAAATGCAATATAAATTTATAGTGCATTTTTTCCTGAGTACCACGATACCTCATATGTGGTGGAAAGTAATTGTTTGGGCGCACGGCGGGGCTCAGAAGAGAAGGAGCACCATTTGACAGCAAAATTGGTTGGAATCATTAGCGGACGTAATGTTGCATTTGGAGACCCCCTGAGGTGCCTAAACAATGGAGCTCCCCCACAAGTGACCCCATTTTGGAAATGAGACCCCCTCAAGGAATTTATCTAGATGTTTGGTGAGCCCCTTCTACCCCCAGGGGCTCCACAGAAGTTGATAACGTTGAACCGTGAAAATTATTATTTTATTTTTATTTATCACAAAATTTTTGCATCAATCAGTTAGCTTTTTTTTTTTTTTACAACGGTATCAGGCAAAACTGCACCATAAAACGTATTGTGCAATTTTTCCTGAGAACGCAGATACCTCATATGTGGTGGAAAGTAATTGTTTGGGCGCATGGTGGGGCTCAGAAGAGAAGGAACGCCATTTGACTTTTCAAACGCACAGACGCGGTGCACTGATCGGCCGCTGCAGGACGCACGGTCGGATGCGATACAAAAAGCGTCGGGGATAGGGAAAAAAAGTCCCGCCGAAAACTGACCATGGATGCAGATACGTTATGTGCATCCCTGATCAGCGCTTGGCGGGACGCACGGACGGATGAGGTGTAAAAAGGGACAGGGGATACAGAAAGGAAAGAAAAAAAAAAAAAGTTATACTCACAGTACCCAAAAGAGTAGCAGGAGGACTGACCAGAAGAGCTGCAGGAGGAACAGAAGGCAAGCGAGATGGACGGCTTTACAGGAGCAGCAGGCAGGACGTTGGACATCTCTGCAGAATACCCAGGAAGGACCCAGCGATGGAGGCAGATGTGATCGGGCCAGTGAAGACAGGTAAGAGGATGCCGGGGGAGAGCAGAGGGGGATACCGGAGAAGGAGCTGCAGAAGCAGAATAAAGATAATGGGGGAGGCAGTCAGATCGGGGGGGGGGGGGGGAAGATCGTGGCGTGAGAGGGAAGATCGCAGGGGGGCACGGGCAGAGGCCACCACGAGAGCGCGCAGGGGCATCGAGGGAGCGCGCAGGGGCATCGAGGGAGCGCGCACGGGCTGCAAGGTGAGCACAGTACTCACGTGCAGCAGGAGCGGTGACCTCAGCGGCGGCAGCAGCGGTGGCGTGGTACCATAAGTACCAGCCAGTCCACGCTGCAGACATGCTGGGGGAGGGTCACCAGACCAGCACAGGCCTGGGGAGGGCGGCCACCTGCAGATCAGACCGCGCCACTGCACACTGATTGGAGCGATTGCGCGTCATAGCACGATCGCTCCAATCAGTGCTGCAGGGGCTGGGGGCGACATGTTAGAGCTCCGGCTATGATGTGGTGAAGCCCCTCATAGCCGGATCTCACAGTATCGCACTAATTCTGGCATTATTTTTGCCGAAATTAGTGCGAACGATGTGGTTGGCGGTTCAGATTTGAACAGCCAATCATATCGATCGTCGATGGGGGGTGGCGATGCCACCCCCCCTGGGGTCAAGCAAAGGTCCCCTGTTGTAAGAAACAGCAGGGCACATCATTTGAAAGCCGTTGCTATGGCCATGGCAATCAAATGAACTTTAGGCCGTAAAATTACGTCCCTGGTTGTTAAGTCACGTTAAAATAGGACGTAATTTTACTGCCCGCTGTCGTGTAGGGGTTAATGAGGGGTCTCATAAACACTTCCCCATTACTAATCCAGGGCTTAGTGGCAGCTCAGGGCTGCAATTAACCCCTTATTACCTCGATTGTCACCACACCAGTGCAGTCAGGATGAGATTGGTAAAGTGCCAGGACTGGCGCATCTAATGGATGCAGCAATTCCAGGCGGCTACAGGCTATATTTAGGCCGAGTGGCCCAAAAACCATGAGTCTCCCCAGCCTGAGAATACCAGCTGTGAGCTTTATCATGGCCAGATATCAAAATTGAGGGGGTGGGGGAGTGCACGCAGATTTTTTAAAATTGTATAATTTTAAAAAAGCTGCATGCAATTTTTCTTATTTTTGATACACAGCCAAGGTACTGGGATTCAAAATACGGGGGGGATGCTACACCAATTTTTTAAATTTATTATTATATTTTTACAGCACACACAGCGCCTCTGGTTGCAGTCAGACACACTGTTACACAGGCTGGGGGCGCGTCTGATTGCAACCAATCAGACGCGGGGATTGGCAGTGGGCGGAGAAGCAGTGAATGCGTTTGAGGTTAATGAGGTTATTGCCGCTCAGAAACTCACAGTATAATGTGTCTGCTGCAATCCCACTATCCCTTCTACCACCATTTTAAAGCACAGGACTCTGGTCCCCATAGACTTATATGGGGACCGCCATCCGGCCAGATATCCGGGATCAATTCCGGGCCCGAATCAGGTTTTTATGTTAAATCCATATGGACCTGCCTCCCGGGTATCTGAGAGTCGGCTCATCACTATCTATTATCTATCTATCCTATATCTATGGGGCGGCATGGTGGCTCAGTGGTTAGCACTGCAGGCTTGCAGCGCTGGGGTCCTGGGTTCAGATAACACCAAGGAAAACATCTGCAAGGAGTTTGTATGTTGTCCCCGTGTTTGTGTGGGTTTCCTCCGGGTTCTCCGGTTTCGTCCCACACTCTAAAGACATACTGATAGGGAATTTAGATTGTGAGCCCCAATAGGGACAGTGTTGCCAGTGTATGTAAAGCGCTGTGGAATTAATAGCGCCATATCAATGAATAAATGTTATTATATTATCTTTTATATCTATCCATCTTTCTACCATCTATCATCTATCTGTATTATCTATCACATATCCATCTATCATCTATCGATCTGTCTATCTCTATTAACTATTATCTAATTATCTGTCTATTTTCTATCCAAATCTATCACTATTAACTATCCATCTCATTTATCTATCAGACAGCTGGTATAAATCCGTGAGGAGGACGAGGCCGAAGATCAGCGCAGAACACAGGAGAAAGGGTCAGTGCACTGACCCTATCTATTATCTGCCGTGTGGGGGCTCCTGGTATGCATAGGAGGCCATGTGGGGGCTCCTGGTATGCATAGGAGGCCATGTGGGGGCTCCTGGTGTGCATAGGAGGGCGTGTGGGGGCTCCTGGTGTGCATAGGAGGCCATGTGGGGGCTCCTGGTATGCATTGGAGGCCATGTGGGGGCTCCTGGTGTGCATAGGAGGGCGTGTGGGGGCTCCTGGTGTGCATAGGAGGCCATGTGGGGGCTCCTGGTATGCATAGGAGGCCATGTGGGGGCTCCTGGTGTGCATAGGTGGTTGTGTGGGGGGCTCCTGGTGTGCAGAGGAGGCCGTGTGGGGGGCTCCTGGTGTGCAGAGGAGGCCGTGTGGGGGGCTCCTGGTGTGCAGAGGAGGCCGTGTGGGGGGCTCCTGGTGTGCAGAGGAGGCCGTGTGGGGGGCTCCTGGTGTGCAGAGGAGGCCGTGTGGGGGGCTCCTGGTGTGCAGAGGAGGCCGTGTGGGGGGCTCCTGGTGTGCAGAGGAGGCCGTGTGGGGGGCTCCTGGTGTGCAGAGGAGGCCGTGTGGGGGGCTCCTGGTGTGCAGAGGAGGCCGTGTGGGGGGCTCCTGCCGTGCAGAGGAGGCCGTGTGGGGGGCTCCTGCCGTGCAGAGGAGGCCGTGTGGGGGGCTCCTGCCGTGCAGAGGAGGCCGTGTGGGGGGGCTCCTGCCGTGCAGAGGAGGCCGTGTGGGGGGGCTCCTGCCGTGCAGAGGAGGCCGTGTGGGGGGGCTCCTGCCGTGCAGAGGAGGCCGTGTGGGGGGCTCCTGCCGTGCAGAGGAGGCCGTGTGGGGGGCTCCTGCCGTGCAGAGGAGGCCGTGTGGGGGGCTCCTGCCGTGCAGAGGAGGCCGTGTGGGGGGCTCCTGCCGTGCAGAGGAGGCCGTGTGGGGGGCTCCTGCCGTGCAGAGGAGGCCGTGTGGGGGGCTCCTGCCGTGCAGAGGAGGCCGTGTGGGGGGCTCCTGCTGGAATGGCACACCTTGTGCTTTTAGATACTCCCATGCGCTTCTTGCGACCCTGTTGCCTATCTGCCACGAAAAGCTTGATTGTTCGGTGATCACGCTTCAAAAGTTTGGCAATTTCAAGACTGCTGCATCCCTCTGGAAGACATCGCACAATATGGACTTTTCAGAGCCCGTCAAATCTCTCTTCTGACCCATTTTGCCAAAGGAAAGGAAGTTGCCTAATAATTAAGCACCCCTTATATAGGGTGTTGATGTCATTACACCACACCCCTCCTCATTACAGAGATGCACATCACCGGATTTACTTAATTGGTAGTTGGCTCTCAGCCTTTACAGCTTGGAGTGGGACAATATGTATGAAGAGTATCATGTGATCAAAATCCTCATTTATTTAATAATTCTGCACACAGTGTAGTGAAAAAAACCTGCAGATGTGTCTTTATAGACTGCGGAGGGAAAAACCTGCAGAAGTGTCTTTATAGAGAGCGGAGGGAAAAACCTGAAAATGTGTCTTTATAGAGAGCGGAGGGAAAAACCTGCAGATGTGTCTTTATAGATAGTGGATGGAAACTTTTGGTTTGAACTGTATGAGGGAGTCGTGGAGTTGGAATCAGTGAAATATTGAGAGTCGGAGGTTTTTCTTAGCGACTCCTCAGCCCTGGTGTGGAGGAAGTGACTGTGGAGGTATCATACAGTGCTTGTATTATACATTATGGGGCAGTGAAAGGGGAATCTTTGGGCTTTAAGAGGAAAATTACTTTGTAAGGGGCTGTAAAGATGGGAGAGGTTCTTATATGACCCAGTTGAATATTAATTACATTTTTATTTTTTGGGGGGAGGGGGTACCAATTAGAACCTCCGCTATGGGGTCCCATGATTTCTATGTACACCTCTGTTCACCCCCTTAAAGAAAAAAAAATTGAATAAAACTAATTTTCCTCAAAAAGACTTTAAAAAATACAACATTGTTGACCAAAACAATTCTGAAATGACGGAAAAATAAGCATTAGGGCGTCCAAATTGTGAAGACAAAACAATGAAGGAAATCCCAATGTCATAATGTACCACACTAAGTGGACCCTGCCACGTCTGCTTCTATCCCTGCTGAACTGCCTCTGGGGCAGCACGGGCGATATAGGAGGCGTAGAGGCCATGCATGGATTGGTCTCAGGGGCCACACTGCTCCGGTAACAGAAGCGTCCATCTAGAGCAGGGGTGGGCAATTAATTTTCCCATGGGGCCGCATGAGAAATTGGGATTGGTTTAGAGGGCCGGACTAATATAATTACCTCAGTTCTACCCAATATACTACATCACTACACCCCCTCCATATACTACACCTGTAATAAACTACACCACTACACCCCTATATACTACACCTGTATTATACTACACTCCCTCCATATACCTGTAATATACTACACCCCCATATACACCTGTATTATACTACACCACTATATAATACACCTCCGATATACTACATCACTACACCCCATATACTACACCTGTAATATACTACACCTCCATATAGTACACCTGTAATATACTACACCTCCATATAGTACACCTGTAATATACTACACCTCCATATAGCACACCTGTAATATACTACATCACTACACCCCATATACTACACCTGTAATATACTACAACTCCATATAGTACACCTGTAATATACTACAACTCCATATAGTACACCTCTAATATACTACATCACTACACCCCTATATACACCTGTAATATACTACATCACTACACCCCTATATACACCTGTAATATACACCTCCATATAGCACACCTGTAATATACTACGCCTCCATATAGTACACCTGTAATATACTACACCTCCATATAGTACACCTGTAATATACTACACCTCCATATGTCACACACCCTGCTCCCCATACAGCCTGCACCCCCATATCACACACACTACACCCCATACAGCCTGCACCCCCATATCACACACACTACACCCCCATATGTCACACACCCTGCCCACATATCTCACCCTGCCTGTACCCCAACTTACCCCTCTCAAACACTCTGCACCCCTTCACATCCTTCTGTCAGTCTGCAGCCCTCATATGCCACTCACCCTGCAACTCCATCTTCCCTCATATGCACTCACCCTGCAGCCCCCCTCCCCCTCATGTCCCCTCTTTTCTCAGTACCAGTCATCATGTGTCCACATCTCCTTCAGGATTCAGTATCTTTGCTTTCTGCCCGGCATCCTGTGTCTCCTCCCACACAGTCACATGGGCGTGACGTCATCGCAGGTCCTGCAAGATGAATTATTCCGTCTGCTGTGCTGCTTCTTCTCCTGCCCGGCGGAACTTTTGAAATGACACACGCAGCGCAGTACTGACAACGTCAGAGCGTGCGCGTGTGTCACTGACAATTAGTGCCGGCAGGGAACAGAGGAAAGACTCCTGCGTTCCGCTGCCTGCACTGACTGTGCGGACCTGCAGGATCTCTCCCTGCTCGGCACGCTGCAGCCTGGCTCCACTGCACTGGCTGAAGACGGGCGGGCCGGTCACAGAGAGCAGGCGGGCCGGATGTGGCCCGCGGGCCGCCCCTTGCCCAGGTCTGATGTAGAACCTTCCACATGACTTTTCCTTCTGTCCGTGACTTCTACATTATTTATTTTACAGCTTTGAAATTCATGGAAAATATATGCAGAACGCTGCAGACACAATGGAAAAAGGAGAAATGGATGTGCGGAGTGATGAACGGAGTAGAGACCTTTCCACAGGTAACCCTCCTCAGTGAAGATTCACCATTAAATAACAAGGAGAACAGTCACATTCCCAGCTGCAAGGAGAAAATGGAGTTACATTTTCCCTGCTGCCGCTCGTATACACCGATGCAGTGCTGAAACAGTAACACTTACCACTAACAGGCTGTCAGCCAAGGAACAAGAGGGTTGATTACTGTGCACTCACTAGTGAGTGGTGACTGTTCCAGTCACCAGCACAGTGGGAGAGGCTGAAAGTGAGCAGCTGCTGGGAGAATGTAACTGCATTTTCCCCTTGCAGTTACTGTGTCACAATCTGTCCGATGTCTTGGACGCAGTGAGTGACAATTTTGCCTCTCTATGGTATCAGGGCCGTGCCAAGCTGTTAGATTGTTGAGCGACAGCTCAGCTGTCCAATCTGAAACTGGGAGGTGCTTGGTTTCTTCAAGGGTTCCCTGTTCTGAGTGATCAGTTACTTAGCTGAGTAGTTAGTCCCAAAACCAGGGTATCATGGAGGTGCTGAGGTAACTGCAGAAGGGACCCCCGAAACTGGCCCTCAGACTAGGGACCTTGTGTTTGCCCTTATCCCAGAGGTAGGCTTAATGGTATCCAGGTCTGGATTGCCAGCGTAACCCTAAAGGGTACTTTACACTCTGCGATATCGCTTGTGAGCGTACCCGCCCCCGTCGGTTGTGCGACACGGTCAAATCGCTGCCCGTGTCGCACAACATCGCTAGGCCCCGTCACACGGACTTACTTTCTCTGCGACGTCGCTCTAGCCGGCGAACCGCCTCCTTTCTCAGGGGGCGGTTCGTGCGGCGTCACAGCAACGTCACACGGCAGCCGTCCAATAGAACCGGAGGGGCGTAGATGAGCGGGCGGAAGATCCCACCCACCTCCTTCCTTCCGCATTGCTGGTGCACGCTGGTAAGATGTTCGTCGTTCCTGCGGTGTCACACACAGCATTGTGTGGTGCCGCAGGAACGACGAACAACATCGTACCTGCAGCAGCAACGATATTAACCCCTTAACGACCCATGACGTACTGGGTACGTCATGGATCGTGTGCCGGTAAGCCCCGCCCCCTGCCGCCGGCAGGTGGCGGTGATCCGCGCACATATCAGCTGTTATCAACAGCTGACATGTGTGCCTGCTAGCCGCGGGTGGAATCGCTTCCTCCCGCGGCCATTAACCCCTTACATTTCGCTGCCAAAATCTGGCAGCGATATGTATATGGGCGCCGCCATGACAGTCACTTACCCTGCCCCCACCGGAAGTCATGTGACATGATCACGTGACTTTCGGCGGTTGCCATGGTAGCACAGGGTCATATGATGACGCCTGTAGCTAACATGACTCACTTCCTCTCAATGCCGGAATACAGCCGGCATTGAAAGTGAAGCAGCAAATCTGCAGTTCTCAGCTCTGTAGCTGAGATCTGCAGATAGTGCAGAGCGATCGGATTGCTGATCGCTATAGCCCCCTAGGGGGACTAGTAAAATAAAAAAAAAGTAAAAAAAAAGTTTTAAAAAATTAAAGAAAAATAAAAAAACCTAAAAGTTCAAATCACCCCCCTTTCACCCCATTGAAAATTAAAGGTTTAAAAAAATAAAAATACACACATATTTGGAATTGTCACGTTCAGAAATGCCCGATCTATCAAAATATAAAATCAATGAATCTGATCAGTAAACGGCGTAGCTGCAAAAAAATTCCAAACGCCAAAATTACGTTTTTTGGTCACCGCAAATTTTGTGCAAAATGCAATAACAGGCGATCAAAACGTAGCATCTGCGCAAAAATGGTACCGTTAAAAACGTCAGGTCGAGACGCAAAAAATAAGCCATCACTGAGCCGTAGATCCTGAAAAATGAGAACGCTACGGGTTTTGGAAAATGGCACAAAACGTGCGCCACGTTTTTTGGACAAGCTTGTGAATATTTTTTAACCCCTTAGATACAAGTAAACCTATACATGTTTGGTGTCTACAAACTCGCACCGACCTGAGGCATCACAGAGATATCTCAGTTTTACCATATAGTGGACACAGTGAATAAAATATCCCAAAAACTATTGTACGATCACACTTTTTTTTGCAATGTTTCCGCACTTGGAATTTTTTTGCCGTTTTCCAGTACACTATATGGTAAAACTTATGGTTTCATTTAAAAGTACAACTCGTCCCGCAAAAAACAAGCCCTCATATGGCAAGATTAATGGAAAAATAAAAAAGTTACGCCTCTCGGAAGAAGGGGAGCAAAAAGCAAAAACGGAAAGTGCCCGGGGGCTGAAGGGGTTAAGGAAAGGAGCGACGTGTCACCGATCAACAATTTTTGACGTTTTTGCGATCGGTGATCGTCGCTTCTTGGTGTCACACGCTGCGATGTCGCTAACGGTGTCGGATGTGCGTCACTCACGACGTGACCCCGACTATATATCGTTACCAATGTCGCAGCGTGTAAAGCACCCTTAACTCCTGTCCAAACCCTGATCTAACACCCCCTCTCCACCTCATCAGGACTGGAGATGCAAACCTCACAAATACCACAAACACAGGAAAAAAAGCAAAACTCATACACACTACACACATGTACAACGGGGAAACTTCCACACCACTCAAACAGCAAACTTTTGGTCACCAAGAATAGGATCGCCACAAAGACCGGAATCACAGGAGCATAAGCTGGAGGTATCATCTGCAGCAACAAGCAGACTCTCAAACCTTAAATAGGGAGAAGACAGGTGAATAGA
The DNA here is from genome assembly GCF_048569485.1 of Anomaloglossus baeobatrachus. Classification (NCBI taxonomy): domain Eukaryota; kingdom Metazoa; phylum Chordata; class Amphibia; order Anura; family Aromobatidae; genus Anomaloglossus; species Anomaloglossus baeobatrachus. The sequence continues at coordinate 77,444 of NW_027442917.1, forward strand.
AGTTAGTCCCATGAGTCTCAAGGAGCCACACACCACTCCACAGGAATTAACTCCTGCAGGACTGGAAAGCAGAGGAAAAGACTCAGATGAGGCTGAGCAACCAGAAGAGATCAGGTTGCCTATGAACAGAGTCCGACGCCGCGGGGGCACCCCTCAAATGTGGGCCTGAACACCACATGAGACGGGGCCTTGTTATCTGTGCTGTGCTCTGATCTATAGCTGCCAGACCTTGGACCTCCTCTGACCATCCATTTGCCCATATCCGCTATCCTCCTGATATTCTGACCCCAGAGCTGACTACGCCTTTGTCTTTCCCCTTAGTTCACGGCATGCTCTCTTTGTATCTGACACCAGAACATTTGACAACCCTGCCTCACGGCTTGTCCGTGCAGTGACTAGCGTCACACACTGTTCTAATAAACCAGATAGATATTTAAATGCTAGGTACTCAGATTACCACTATATCTGCATCATCTATTTGTGTGACTGAGATGTGATCACAGATCGCTATATAAACAATGGCGGATAGCGTTACTCACTAATCGGTGCTCCTAGGCCTCAACGACTGCGCGCGGTTCTAGGAAGGATGATGCAGTGATAAGTCAACAGTCTTTATTTACAATACCTCGAAGAAGGGAGATGTCAGAGATGATGAAAGGATGAAGATGAGGTGAAGTTAGCACTGTAGATTAAAGCTGTTACAGGCTACCCCCCTGGTAGCCAGTCACAGCCAGTTTATCGCTTTGTGTTCAGGAGGCATACATCCACACATGCATTCTCATATGCTTTTTGCTTTTTGGAAAGAGATTGAAGAAGTGCGGGTCCACGTCTGGACCCCCGGCATGTCCCTTCTCACCCCACTGTGTCGGCGGTGTTGTAAGGTTGATTTCCAAGGCTGGAGCCTTACATGCCGTGCTCCTTCACCATCCCTCCTGGGCTCTGGCTTGAAGTGGGAGCCAGCGCGGCCTCCATGCCTGGCAGGAGACCGGTCTCCATCCACAGCCACTTGAGGATTCTGCTGGACCGAAGCACTCATCCCCAGGGACCTGGCCCTGCGTCTCAGCAGCTAAGTACCTGAGACGTTCATATGTTGGGGGTCCCTGTCCTTTATTGTATGGGGAGAGTGTGTTTACTGTATTTGTTTTGGCATTTCCGGCGGGTTCTCTGGCTTTCGCCCGAGAACCGATGGTGCCTGCGCTTCGGCCTCGCTGCTCAAATTTAGGCCCCGGCTTCGCCGGAGGCCTAGTTTCTGTTACCTGCCCTCGCATGTCACTCATGCAGAGGGACAGGCACGGCTCCTCCCGGCGGCCGTCCTGCACAGGGGAGGGACACTCCCCACTGCTTGTGCGTGACTCCTCCCCTGCAGGTCTCTATGGCCCTCCAGTTCCCGCTTTCCTACAGGAACGCCCCCAAGTCCCGCCCCCTCTCTTCGCTCCGGCGGCCATTTTCTTAGGCAGAGTTCACTCTGCGCTGGGCCTTTCTGCACTCTGCATCCCTGCTGAGGTGCTGTGCATTGGGGGTCCGGGCTCCGGGATCTGGAGGGCACACAACACCGCTTCCAGCGGTCTGGTAAGCCACAGCCGGCCTCTGGTTGTGGACCTCTGTATATTCTCCCTGGGGTTCATTCTCTTGTAGAGCCCCCACTCCAGCAGCATGTCTCACACGAGGAGCAAGGCTCCAAAGCTTTATACTGTATGCGCTGCATGTAAGCTACTGCTGCCTGAGCCAAGCATCTATCCACATTGTGATGTCTGCTCTAACTTGGCGGTGCCACAGCCTGCAGTCTCACCCCCAGTGGTCTCTCCGGCTGCTTCTGCACCTGTGGCTGAACCCCCGGCCTGGGTAGAGTCCTTCTCCAGGTCTATCTCCCAGTCATTTGCTGAGTCCATGGGACGCCACTGACCATCAGATTGACCTTCTGGCCAAATCCGTGTATGAAGCGGCGGGGGCCGCGTTTTCCCCAACTTTTGCAGCAGTGTGGGCCCTCAAAGCCATCTCTGCTAGTCTGGAGGAGATGCATTCCCTCACCAGGGAATCTATGCCCGAGATGGTTGCCTTAACTTCTCAAGCTTCAGCTTTTTCTTCTTATGCCATGTCTGCCATGCTAGAGGCTTCTCACCGCACTGCGGTGGCTTCGGCTAATTCCCTCGTTATCCGCAGGATCTTGTGGCTTCGAGAGTGGAAGGCAGATGCTTCTTCAAAGAAGTACCTTGCTGGGCTCCCTTTTTCTGGTTCCCGGCTGTTCGGTGAACAGCTGGATGAAATTATTAAAGAAGCTACTGGCGGGAAGAGTACTTCCATGCCACAAACCAAGACCAGGAAACCTGCCCAGGGTAGGATTCAGTCGAGGTTTCGCTCCTTTCGTTCCTCCAACTGGTCGTCCTCTAAGCCATCCGCCTCGTCCGCTAACTCAGCTAAGGACCAGAAATCCAACTGGTGCCCAAGAGCGCGTCCACAGAAGACCGAAGGAGGCCCTGCCACTAAGGCAGCCTCCTCATGACTCTCTGCCCGCTCCAGCAACGTCCTTAGTCGGTGGCAGGCTCTCCCACTTTGGCGACGCTTGGTTTCAACAAGTCTCCGATCAGTGGGTGAGAGATATCATCTCTAACGGCTACAGGATAGAATTCTCTTCCAGCCCGCCAAACAGATTTTTTTTCTCAACTCCCCCCTGCTCCAAGGCCACCGCCTTCTCACAGGCCGTGGCAGCCTTGCAGGCCAACGGAGTCATTGTACCAGTTCCCGCCCGGGAACGGTTCAGAGGTTTTTACTCAAACCTCTACCTAGTTCCCAAAAAGGACGGTACCTTCCGGCCCATCCTGGATCTCAAGCTTCTCAACAAGCATGTTCGGGTGCGGCACTTTCGCATGGAGTCTCTGCGATCAGTCATTGCCTCAATGACCCAAGGAGATTTCCTGGCGTCCACCGACATCAGTGATGCCTAGCTACATGTGCCAATTGCAGTTTCACACCAGCGTTGGCTACGCTTTGCAATAGGAGAATATCATTTCCAATTCGTGGCTCTCCCCTTCGGGTTAGCCACGGCCCCTCGAGTATTCACCAAGGTCATGGCAGCAGTGGTTGCGGTTCTGCACCTCCAGGGGTTGGCAGTGCTCCCTTACCTGGACGACCTTCTAGTCAAGGCTCCATCCAGCGCAGACTGTCAGTGGAGTGTCTCGCTCACTCTCGCCACTCTAGCCCAATTCGGGTGGCTTGTCAATCTTCCCAAATCCACTCTGACTCCGACCCAGAGTCTCACGTACCTAGGGATGCAGTTCGAGACTTTGCCGGCACTTGTGAAGTTGCCCTTAAACAAACAGCTGTCTCTTCAGTTGGCGGTGCTCTCTCTCCTGAGGCCCCGCCGTTATACCCTCAGGCGTCTAATGCAGGTGCTGGGTCAAATGGTGGCGTCCATGGAGGCTGTTCCCTTTGCCCAGTTCCATCTGCGCCCCCTGCAGCTGGACATTCTCCGCTGTTGGGACAAGCGGTCTTCCTCCTTACACAAGTTAGGGGCTCTGTCGCCACGGACCAAGAGCTCTCTTCAGTGGTGGCTTCGGCCCCTCTCCCTGTCCCAAGGGTGCTCCTTTCTGGCCCCGTCCTGGGTGATTCTCACCACGGATGCCAGTCTATCCGGCTGGGGAGCGGTATGTCTCCACCACAGAGCACAGGGCACTTGGACTCCGTCCGAGTCAGCCCTTTCAATCAATGTGCTGGAAACCAGAGCCGTGGTTCTAGCTCTCCTAGCATTTCACCACCTGCTGGCGGGCAGGCACATTCGAGTCCAGTCAGACAACGCGACAGCGGTTGCCTACATCAACCATCAAGGTGGGACACGCAGCCGCCTGGCAATGATGGAGGTACAACGCATTCTTCAATGGGCGGAGGACTCCAGGTCCACCATATCCGCAGTCCACATCCCAGGCGTGGACAACTGGGAGGCAGATTATCTCAGCCGTCAAAGCGTGGACGGTGGCGAGTGGTCCCTGCACCCGGCAGTATTTCAGTCGATCTGCCGCAAATGGGGCACTCCGGACGTGGACCTAATGGCATCCCGTCACAACAACAAAGTTCCTGTTTACGTGGCTCGCTCCCACGATCCTCAGGCCTTCGCCGCGGACGCTCTGGTTCAGGACTGGTCCCAGTTTCGTCTGTCCTACGTGTTTCCCCCTCTAGCTCTTTTGCCCAGAGTCCTGCGCAAGATGAGAATGGAGGGCCGTCAAGTCATCCTCATTGCACCGGACTGGCCCAGGCGAGCTTGGTATCCGGACCTGCTCCAACTGTCCGTAGAGATGCCGTGGCATTTCCCGGACCGTCCAGACCTACTCTCGCAAGGTCCGTTTTTCCGCCCGAATTCTGCGGCCCTCAAATTGACGGCGTGGCTCTTGAGTCCTGGATTTTGACGGCTTCTGGTATTCCCCCTGAAGTCATCTCCACTATGACTCGGGCCCGTAAGTCTTCCTCCGCTAAGATCTATCACAGGACTTGGAAAATTTTCCTGTCCTGGTGTCGCTCTACCGGCCATCCTCCTTGGCCATTCTCCTTGCCGACCCTTCTGTCTTTTCTACAGTCCGGTCTGCAGCTAGGACTGTCCCTCAACTCTCTCAAGGGACAAGTTTCAGCTCTGTCAGTTCTGTTCCAGCGGCGTCTCGCTCGGCTGGCTCAGGTCCGCACCTTCATGCAAGGCGCGTCTCACATCATTCCGCCTTATCGACGGCCCTTGGATCCCTGGGACCTTAACTTGGTTCTCACGGTCTTGCAGAAACCCCCCTTTGAGCCTCTTAGGGAGGTTTCTTTGTATCGTCTTTCACAGAAAGTGGCCTTTCTGGTTGCCATAACTTCTCTCAGGAGAGTTTCTGATTTGGCTGCGCTCTCCTCGGAGTCACCTTTTTTAGTCTTTCATCAAGACAAGGTGGTTCTCCGTCCGACTCCGGACTTTCTTCCTAAGATGGTCTCTCCCTTCCACCTTAACCAGGACATTACCTTACCTTCCTTCTGTCCGGCCCCTGTTCATCGCTTTGAAAATGCTCTACATACTCTAGATCTGGTGCGTGCTCTCCGGATCTATGTGTCTCGCACCGCTGCGCTTAGGCGGTGCACCTCTCTTTTTGTGCTAACCACAGGTCGGCGCAAGGGCCTCCCTACTTCTAAGCCGGCCTGAGCCCGTTGGATTAGGTCGACCATTTCGGACGCCTACCAGAGTACTCAGGTACCTCCCCCGCCGGGGATCAAAGCACACTCGACCAGAGCTGTCGGTGCCTCTTGGGCTTTTAGGCACCAGGCTACGGCTCAACAAGTCTGTCAGGCTGCCACTTGGGCTAGCCTGCATACCTTCTCGAAGCACTACCAAGTGCATGCTCATGCTTCGGCAGATGCGAGCTTGGGCAGACGCATCATTCAGGCGGCGGTCGCCCATTTGTGAAGTTAGGTTCTGCCTACTTCTTAGTTTTTCTGTTTATTTCCCACCCAGGGACTGCTTTGGAACGTCCCAAGGTCTGGGTCTCCCAAAGGAACGATAAAGAAAAAGAGAATTTTGTTTACTTACCGTAAATTCTTTTTCTTATAGTTCCGTCTTGGGAGACCCAGCACCCTCCCTGTTGCCTGCTGGCAATTTCCTTGTTCCGCGTGTTTTCACCGGCTGTTGTCGTGGACAGAGTCTCCGGTTGTTCCGGCTATTGCTCTGTTCTACTTGTGGGTGGCTATTCTCCTCTAGTCTTTTGTAATTGTGACCGGATACAGTCTTCAGGCGGGTTAGGAACGGTACCAAGTTTCTGAGTGAGGAGAGTTGCAAGAGTGAGAATGATGGGAGATTCTGGGTCCATAGATATGGGAACAAGAGGTCTTGAGTTTACTATAGTAGATACCTCTGCTAAGAAAGTGGTCAAGGTCTCATGTGTCAATCTCGAAAGATTTGAGTCCTTGAGCATAGATTCCAGTATCCGCCGAGTAATGCCGATCATTCTTTCCCATGATCCGCCCATATGAGAGGCGTGAGCAGGGTTAAAGACCCAGGAACTGCGATTGGTCGTCAGGAAGTCCTGGACCGGTGTTAAATTCAGTTGTAATTCTCTACAGGTGCCTACAAAATTTGTTCCACAGTCGGATCTTAATTGCTTCACCGGTCCTCTAATGGCGAAGAATCGTCTTAAGGCGTTAATGAAACTGGAGGAATCCATGGATTCTACGACTTCTATGTGTATTTCCCGCACACTCATGCACGTGAACAATACTGCCCAACATTTACTTTCCACATGTCCGCCTCTGGTCCGACGTTCAGCAACTGGCCATGGGCCAAAAACATCAAAGCCAACATAGGGAAATGGTGGCTCTGTAATTGTCCTATCAACAGGCAATTCGGACATCTGTTGTTGTTGCAGTTTTCCTCTTGTCTTACGACACTAAACACAATGATGAATTACATGGGAAACTTGTCTTTGTTCCCACAATCCAGAGGCCTGCGGCTCTTAAGGCGCCTTCGGTAAAGTGTCTACTTTGATGTTTGATTTTTTTCATGATAATGTCGTATTAGTAGAGTGGTGATATGATGATAGCCAGGAATAATTAGAGGATTATTTTCCGCCTCGTACAACTTAGCCTTGTTTAAACGACCACCGACTTTCAGTAAATCCCTCTCGTCCGTTACTGGGTTTAAGTCGACAATGGGGCTGTTTTTAGGAATGTCTTGTTTGTTACGTATACATTCCAGTTCCTTGTGAAAAACATTTTGCTGCACATTGCGTATCACAAACAGTTCACTCAGAACAATGTCTTCTGCAGAAAGAGGCTTATGGCAGACATGCCAACCACGGCAATCAGTGTTACTGTCCTTATTGAGGTAGCATTTTACTATATGGCCTAACCTTGCAATGACACGAACCAGCCTTGTCCATCTTGAGAACCGCTTAAATCACCAACAGTTCAAGCCAACCTTCTCCTTGGATTTGGTGATGAAGGTGTTGACATCAGGGTGAATCTCTGGGTCGACATCTGGATCCTGAATGCTGAAGCTGTCTTCAACGGCAGTCTTTTCGCACCGGTTGTGAAGGAACTCTGGTCCGGTTAACCAAGAAGAGTTTGCGAAGGCACCAGCAGACACTGGTCTGGTAGCGAGATCCGCAGGGTTCAGATGGGATGGAACGTGCTGCCATTGCTGAGGTTTAGAGGATCTCCTTATTCTTTCGACGCGGTTACTGATGTAGACATAAAAGCGTTTAGTCTGGTTGTATATGTAACCCAGAACTACCTTACTGTCTGTGTAAAATCTTGTATAGTCCACGTGAATAGCTAGTTCACTTTGTATGAAGTCTGCAATATCTATGGCTAGTATAGCCCCACAGAGCTAGAGTCTGGGTATAGTGAGCTCGGGTTTAAGTGCCAGTTTGGCCTTCCCAAACAGAAATCCAACATGGGCTTCATTGTTAGAGTCTGTAACCTTCAAATAAGCAACGGCTGCATTAGCTTCATTGGAGGCATCAGCAAATACATGAATCTCCTTCCTATGACTCGTAGAAAGGGATGTCGGAATGTAACAGCGTGGTATGCAGACCTTATCCAAGGCACAAATAGATTCACTTCCACTTTAGTTGTTTGTCCGTAGGGAGTGGTACATCCCAGTCCTTAATGGATTCTGAGAGTTGTCTCGGCAGAAGCTTGCCTTGTATAGTCAGTAGATCATATAGACCAGGGGTCTCAAACACGTGGCCCACGGGCCGCATGCGGCCCCTCAGGGTAGTTTGTGCGGCCCCCAGGCCCGTGCCCAAGTTCACTATCGCGGCAGGTGCAGGGACCGCAGCCACTGTCTGCACTTTATGTCAGATGAATGTGTTGCGGGTGCTGCACTCTCGCGCCGGCAATACAATCATCTGACATAAATCACTGACAGTGACACTGCACCTGCCGCGATAGTGAACAGGGGCACGTGCCCTGGGGCCGCACGAAGCAGAGATGAGGCAGCCGCGGGAGCGCGGGACAGGTGAGAAGAATGGTGTGTGTGGTTAACCCGTTAGCGGCCTATGACGTACTGGGTACGTTATGGCTCCCTGGTACTTAAGGACCCATGACGTACCCAGTACGTCATGGCGAAATCGCAGCCCCGGTGGCTGCGATCGCTGCAAATACCTTAGATTCGGGGAGGAGGGGACCTCTGCCTGACCTCAGGAGGGGTGGTGTCTCCTCCCCGGACCTACGGAGGCTGTGATTGGCCGAGTGGTGTTCGTCAGCCAATCACAGCCACTAATGTTTCAGCCTTTGAAAATCGCTGAAACATTGAAATCCAGCCAAGATCAGAGCAGCTGTAGCCCTGATTATTGGCTGGAGCTGGGTGACCTGTGTTTCACTCGCCCCCAGCTCTGATTGGAGAGACCGGCCTTGTGACCGAACTCTCCAATCACTGTGGATCTGGGGCTGCAGACCACTCCCCTCAGCTTCACTCCGGCGTCTGTGGAAGGTGAGGGGAGCTGCTGACCCATTACTACAGGATGGGGACAAAGTGCACACATTACTATGAGATGGGGATAAGGCTGGGGACATTACTATAGGATTGGGTCATTACAAGGATGGGCACAATACTATTTGATGGGGACATTACTATAGGATTGGGACATTACTATAGGATAGGGACTAGGATGGGCACATTACTATAGGATAGGGACTAGGATGGGCACATGACTATAGAATGGGGACAAGGCTGGGGACATTACTATAGGATGGGGACAAGGTGGCCACTTTACTGTAGGATGGGGACTAGGATGGGCACATTACTATAGGATGGGGAAAAGGTGGGCACAGTACTATAGGATGGGGACTAGGATGGGCACAGCACTATAGGATGGGGACATTACTACAGGATGGGGACAAGGTGGGCACATTTCTGTAGGATGGGGACATTACTACAAGGGGACAAGGATGGGAAACATTACTATAGAATAGGGATAATGCTGGGGACATTACTATAGGGTGGGGACAAGGTTGGCACATTACTAAAGGATGGGCACATTACTATAAGATGGGGGACAAGAATGGACACATTACTATAGATTGGGGACATTACTATAAGATGGGGACAAGGATGAACACATTACTATTACATGGGGACAAGGATGGGGAACATTACTTTAGGATGGGGACTAGGATGGGGGTACAATACTACAAGGGGACAAGGATGAGCACATTACTATGGGATGGGGACAAGGATGAGCACATTACTATGGGATGGGGACAAGGATGAGCACATTACTATGGGATGGGGACTAGGAAGGGGTACAATACTACAAGGGGATAAGGATGGGCACATTACTGTGGGATGGGGCACAATACTACAAGGGGACAAGGATGGGTATGTTACAACAATATGGGGAACATTACTAAAAGATGTTGGTCAAAATTTCTATATAGTGCTAATTGTAAGACTATTAGTTACAAGAAAGGAATAAAATATAAAAAAAAATGTTTTATATTTAAACAAAGAATGTGCACGTTTGCTATAATGAACAAATGAAAATGTTCAAAATCCGTGATCCCAAGGTGTGTAAAAAAACAATAAAATATATATGGTATCAATAAAAATGTCACTTTGTCCTGCAAAGAATGCGGCCCCCCAAATTATTTTTTTTCCTCTGTGCGGCCCATACACCCAGCCGAGTTTGAGACCCCTGATATAGACTGTTCACCACCGACAGAACCCCATGCTTAGTAAATGGTTTTTCGGCGCCATTGGCTTGAAAGCTGAAGGAGTCCTTTAACAAGTTCCACCTCAGGCACAGACTTCTCTGTACTGATGGATTGTCTGAGCCTAGATTCACGTCCTGGAACTCTGTGGCATGATCATTAGGGTGAAAAGCCTTCATGACAACAGCACTATTTGAGGCAATTTTATGCAACCTTAGATGAGCTTTAGAAAGCATACCTTGCGTCCGCTTAAGCAGATCTATGGCTTCTTCTGTTGTGGGCAGGATTTAAGTCCATTGTCCACATAGAAGTCCTTTTCAACTAACTGTTGGGCGTCCTTCCCGAATTCAGTTTCGCCGTCAGGCCGTCCTACGTAGGCCATATGTAGCGACTGCAGGAGAAGGACTGTTGCCGAACACATGCACCTTCATGCGGTATTCGACCATTTCCTTATTGGTGTCGTTGTCTCGGTGCCATAGGAAACAGAGATAATTTCTGTGGTCTTGTCGCACGATGAAACAATGGAACATTTGTTCGATGTCAGCGGTGATGGCGACCAGTTTTTTTCTGAATGTTATGAGTCAGATTGCGACCAGTGAGGAGAACGTCATTCAGAGATACACCGCCATGTTTGGCGCTTGAATCAAACACCACTCTGATTTGTTTTGGCTTTCTTGGATGATATACTCCAAAGGAAGGTGGGTACCAGCATTCTTCATCAGCTTGCAATGGCGGAGCTGGCTCTGCGTGGTCATTGCGAAATATCTTGTCCATAAAAGCTATGAAATGTTCCTTCATTTCAGGCTTGTTCTTTAATGTTCTCTGCAGTGAGATGAACCTAGAGAACGCCTGTTCATAATTGTTAGGAAGCTTAGTCCTCGTAGTCTTGAAGGGTAAGGGAGCAACCCAGCGGCCAGATTCATTTTTGACAAATCCACTGTCCATCATTTTAAGAAACTCCTTGTCTTCTATGGATAAGGCGACCTTGTTGTCATCCTTTGTCGTGCGAAACACTGTTCTCCCTATGCAGTCTCCGTAGGGGGTGGGAATGATATCAGGCTCCTGGATGCAATTTGAGAACCTTTCTTTTACTTCGTAGTGACGAGGGCATGGCTTAAAGTGAGTTGTGCGACCGTTTTGGAGCACGTATGTTTTACAGGTGTTGACTTTGGATGTCTCGTGACTTCTAACCAGACACGTCGCCCACGATTACCCAGCCTAGATCGAGTCTTTGGGCATATGGAGCATCATCTGGGCTGTTGCATTGATGGCGCACTTTGTGGACCTTCAGAATGTCCCTTCCGAGTAGGATTAGGATTTCAGCATTCATGTCCAAAGGAGGAATTTCCTTAGCTAGGTGCCTCAAGTGGCGATGATGAAGGGCGGCTTCCGGAGTGGGAATCTCCTCCCTGTTATCAGGTATCTGGTCACATTCAATTAGGGTTGGCAAGGGTATGTGCACGTTTCCTTTGACTGAAGAGACTATGTACCCAGAGGCTCTCCTACCAGAAATCTCGACACGACCAGAGCAAGTGTTGAGGTTATATGGGGTCGTTTGTCTCTTTATGTTGAAGATCTCAAAGACTTTGGGCCTTGCTAGAGACTGGTTACTTTGTTCATCTATTATGGCATACATTTTGGAGATCTTGTCTGGCTGTCCTTCTCAATAGACCTTGACCAGACACACCTTGGCACAGCATTTAGGTCCAGTTCCTTTTCCATAAAACTCAATGCATGAGGAGGTGACGGCGGTTGCAGTTGGGTTAGGAACCTGTGGCTCCCTGCCATGCTTTTGAGCAGGATTGGATGCGGAAGGTTGTGAGTTGTTTGGAGCTGGTGTGGGATGCATAGATATAACGTGTTCGTCACTACTACATTCTGTGCACTTAATGACTGCCTTGCAGTCCCTTGCGAGGTGGTCTGAAGAGGTGCAACATTGATAACAAATCCCGAGCTCCTTGAGGGTATTTTTACGCTCCTGCAAGGTCCTTGCTCTGAATCCACAGCATTCCTTTAGTGGGTGAGGCCTTTTGTGGATAGGGCACATGCGGTTATTGTTCTTAACTGCAGGAGTAACATAATTTGTTTCAGTGAAGGCTGGTTCAATAGGTGCAACATCGGTCTTTCTCACGGACACTGTGTTCCTTGACTCTCTTCGTTTGGCGATGTTATCATACCTTATAGAAGATGATGATGCTGGTGGAGTAGGTTCAGTGAAGTCGAAGCTGGGATCGTTCCTCTTCCGAGCTTGGTCACTGATGAACCTGGAAAAATGCAAAAAGGGGGGAAAGGACACATTATACTGCCTCTTGTATCATGAGCCAATGTCTGCCCATTTATCTTGCATGCCGTGTGGTAATTTTGACACTATTGGATTAACGCCAATTAATGATTGAGCAGTATCTAGGTAGCTCAGTCCTGAAAGGCGTGGGTCTAATTTTGCCAATTCTATTTCCTTTAGAAGATCGCTCAGATCTTGAAGTTTTCTATTGTTCTTGTTCATTATCCTTAGGAAGCTTTGCAGTCTCTTAAATAAGGCACATTCTATTGCTTCTGAGCTTCCATAGGTTTCTTCCAGCCTCTCCCAGGCTGCTATAAGGCCTGCATCTGAATAGTCCAGATAAACTGCCCATATTGTCTTGATGCACTCTGCTGATTCAGGGCCCAACCAATTAACAAGCAAATCCAGTTGTTCCTTGCCGGTGAGGTTAAGATCTTGAATCACTGCTTGCAGGCTCTCTAATTCTCGGCACGGTCGTCAAACTTTGAGAGACTGATATTTATTAACTCTCGGCGAATCATGTATCTGGCGAAGTCAGACATGTCCGATCTCCCGGCCATTGCTGCAGGATGAACTTGTGATATCCGTGGGAAATGTAAGTTCTCTGGTTTATATGACAGCGACAAATCAGGACGAAATGATGCGACATAAGGGTTAAGCTGCGGTTTGGTCTCTAATGGGTCCGCTGGCTGCGGCCTAAATTGTGAGTTAGTGCTGGAAGTTACCTTGTCAACAGTAGGTGGCGACATCTCTTGGGTTGCCGATGCATCCGTGTTAGGAAACGGAGGTGGTGTTGGTGTAGATGTTAAATGTCTTCGCACGTAGTCAGTAGTGCGTTCAACTGGGTCCTCCATTTCTCCTGGAATAAGACAGTCCAAATTATGATCTTGTCCCAGCACTTGTTCAAGGATCTTCAGTTTAGCAAGGGCTGTTGCTTCTTCCTTTTCTGCTTGGAGTATTTTTTAATTTCTTTTGAGTTTCCATCTTGTTTCTCTGAGCTTCCATCTCATTTCTTTGAGCTTCTGCTTCCACTTCAGCCTCTTTCTTAGCAAAGGAGCTTTTTACTGTAGCTTCCTCTGCAGCCGCACGGATCTCCAGTAGCTTGTCGGACAATGTCAACTTCGTGGAGTGAGATGATCTGGAAGACTGAGACGTGATTTTGGTTGACGTTGTACGACATGACCTAGCCTCTTGGAGGTGAGCGATGCGGAGCTCTGCCTTATTCTGCGCGTCTCGCACTAATGAGGCCTTTTCTTGGAAAAGAGCTTCACTTTCATCTATTTCTGCTGGGGCATTTTCCATGTCATAAGTACTCAAGAATGAGATGTACCTTGCCGACAATCTCTGATAGCAGTCATAGGCAGCAGATAAACGATTCAATGTGGCGGTTAACTCTGCGGCGTCACTGTTGGAGCATGGAAGAGCTGCTAAATAGTGATCACCTTTGCCCCATAGATGTTCTAGGTTATCATGGAACTCGTCTCTAGTAGTCTCAAGGTTCTCTCTTTGTGTCGGCTTAGATACACGTTTGGGTCGTACGTCCTGCTCTGCAGTAAGTGTGGACTCTGCTCCTGCAGCATCTTTGGTGTCAGGAACATGATGCGTTTCAGTTGCAGATGGGTTCACTGTGCTTTTTGTGGACATTCTTTAGGTAAGATGGCAGACGGTAAAGACTTGCTAGCAGACGATGTATATGCGTACGGACACTTTAGGCTTAGGTCTCTTGTTACTATTCTGCCACCGATATATGTGGATGAGATGTGACTGAGATTTGATCACAGATCTCTATATAAACAATGGCGGATAGCATTACTCACTAATCGGTGCTCCTAGGCCTCAACGACTTTGCGCGGTTGTGGGAAGGATGATGCAGTGATAAGTCAACAGTCTTTATTTATAATAACGTGTTTTTCCAAAAATAAGACCTCCCCCAAAAATAAGCCCTAGCAGGGATTTTCAGCATTTTCGGAGAAAGGCTTAAATATAAGCCCTCCCCCGAAAATAAGCCCTGGTCGCGGATCAATAATGAAGTGTCCGTGCAGCTAAAAAAGATACAGATACTGCAGGACACTTTATTATATACAGCGGCACCCGGCAATTGCACTCACCCGACACTGAGCAGCAGGACCTGCAGTGATCACACACCTGCACACATCAGTTCTCACACACACACACACACACACACACAATCAGATCTCACACACACACCAGATCTCACAAACAAACATTGGATCGCACACACAGTCAGATCGCACACACAAACATCAAATCACACGCACACACATCGGATCGCACACACATCGGATCGCATACACACTCACCTCATCCAGCGACACCGATCTCTTCTCGCCGGCAGAATCCTGAGAGGCAGTGCAGTGGAGCGCAACGAACAGGACCTGCGGCAGGACACGTGACTCGCTCTCATTCACTGTGGCCGTAAGTGCTGGATGTGATGTGATGTGTGTGTGTGATCTGCTGTGTGTGTCTGCGATCGGCTGTGTGTGCCTGCGATCGGCTGTGTGTATCTGTGATCGCCTGTGTGTGATCTGCTGTGTATATCTGCGATCTGCAGTGTGTGTGATCTGCTGTGTGTGTGTGTGATCTTCTGTGTTTGTGTGTGTGATCTGCTGTGTGTGTCAGCGTGTCAGCTAGCAGCAGGGGAGAACGGCGTGCAGCACCGACCGGAGATCACAGGAGGACCTGGGAACCACACAGACGTTCTTTCTCCAAGAATAAGACCTCCTCCAAAAATAAGCCCTAGTGCTTTTTTGGGGGGCAAAAAAAAATATAAGACACTGTATTATTTTTGGAAAAACACGGTACCTCAAAGAAGGGAGATGTCAGAGATGATGAAAGGATGAAGATGAGGTGAAGTTAGCACTGTAGATTAAAGCTGTTATAGGCGCACCAGATTAAAGGTAACAAGAGAATCCTTTCTCCACTCCTGAAGCATGTGGTTCCAACAAGGCAAAAAAAAGTCCCCCGCAGGAAGTCAGGCCTGAAGAAGGAGGGATTACCGCTCAAAGGTATTATGGGAAGATACAATAACATAAAATTACAGCGTAATAACAACAATGACCAGAAGATGGCAGCGAAGGATAGCAGATGCAAATAATGATACGATTAATATATAACGTTACAAATGTCTATGTATGGCAGAAAATCAATAGATAGACGGATGCGGCACAAATCCCTTTTATCTAATATTTCTACAGCAGTAATGCAATGCCAAAGTATCCTGGATATGCTTTTGTAGATACGTTTTATTGAATTTCGTTTTGAGCATTTCGAATGGTGCAGTTTTTAAAGTTATATCATTTTGGGTATTTTCTGTCACATAGGTTTTTTTAAGTATAACTTTGCTACACACTTTGATATTTGTATGGATTTTTGTGTGTCTGTGTATGTTTGAGGTTATATTATTAAAAGCTTATAACTTCAATTTTATTTATGGCAGGTGACGGTACCAGGAGTTCAACACAGAATGCTAAGGGAAGTGAAAGTCACAAAGGAGAGAAGCCATATTCATGTTCAG
This sequence comes from Anomaloglossus baeobatrachus, assembly GCF_048569485.1. Lineage (NCBI taxonomy): Eukaryota > Metazoa > Chordata > Amphibia > Anura > Aromobatidae > Anomaloglossus > Anomaloglossus baeobatrachus. Next base: position 92,920 of record NW_027442917.1, read on the forward strand.
AATGTGAGAAATGTTTTGCTCAGAAATCACATCTTATTAGACATGAGAAAATTCACACAGGAGTAAAGCCATATTCATGTGCAGAATGTGGGAAATGTTTTTCTTCCAAATCAGAACTCATTACACATGAGAGAATTCACACAGGAGAGAAGCCATATTCATGCTCAGAATGTGGGAAATGTTTTGCTCGGAAATCACATCTTATTAGACATGAGAAAATTCACACAGGAGAGAAGCCATATTCATGTGCAGAATGTGGGAAATGTTTTTCTTCCAAACCAGAACTCATTACACATGAGAGAATTCACACAGGAGAGAAGCCATATTCATGCTCAGAATGTGAGAAATGTTTTGCTCAGATATCAACTCTTATTACACATAAGAGAATTCACACAGGAGGGAAGCCATATTCATGTTCAGAATGTGAGAAATGTTTTGCTCAGAAATCAGCTCTTATTACACATGAGAGAATTCACACAGGAGGGAAGCTTTATTCATGTTCAGAATGTGACAAATGTTTTACTACCAAATTAGGTCTCATTAGACATGAGAGAATTCACACAGGATTGAAGCCATATTCATGTTCAGAATGTGGGAAATGTTTTGCTCAGAAATCACCTTTAATTAGACATGAGAGAATTCACACAGGAGAGCTTTATTCATGTTCAGAATGTGAGAAATGTTTTGCCACCAAATCAGATCTCATTAAACATGAGAGAATTCACACAGGAGTGAAGCCATATTCATGTTCAGAATGTGGGAAATGTTTTGCTCAGAAATCAAATCTTATTACACATGAGAGAATTCACACAGGAGGGAAGCCATAGTCATGAATATAATGTCTGTTTTAGTAAATATTAATAGACTTTTACTATCTGTTAATAAAGAGTTCATTTATTTTCATGGGTCATTACGGTTGTGTACGTTTTATGATGGATTCTTTACAAACTATTCATCTTTTTACACATTCTTTTTTCTAATTTTTGATGGGAGAATACAGTTTTTTTTTTATAGCCAAGTTGTACTCTTTATTCATCCATTTGTGTATTGCTTTAATGAGAGAAAAATCTATTTTGTTAAATCCACCCTCCATTTTGCCTTTGTGTAAGAGCCTGGCCTGTGTCTCCCCTGGTGTAAGGCTGGGTTCACACATAGCGACAGCAACAACGACATCGCTGTTACGTCACCATTTTCTGTGACATAACAGCGACCTTGTATGTCGCTGTTATGATCGCTGCTTGGCTGTCAAACACAGCGATGCAGCAGCAATCATAACGTTGCTACATGTGCAGAGAGCAGGGAGCCGCGCACACTGCTTAGCGCTGGCTCCCTGCTCTCCTAGCTACAGTACACATCGGGTTAATTAACCCGATGTGTCCTGCAGCTACATGTGCAGAGAGCAGGAAGCCGCGCACACTGCTTAGCGCTGGCTCCCTGCTCCCCTAGCTACAGTACACATCGGGTTAATTAACCCGATGTGTACTGCAGCTACATGTGCAGAGAGCAGGAGCCGACAGCACAGGCAGTGTGAGAGCGGCGGAGGCTAGTAACGAAGGTAAATATCGGATAACCACCTTGGTTACCCGATGTTTACCCTGGTTACAGCTTACCGCAGCTGCCAGACGCCAACTCCTGCTCCCTGCTCGCTTCATTTCGTCGCTCTCTCGTTGTCACACACAGCGATCTGTGCGTCACAGCGGGAGAGCAACAATAAAAAAAAACGAACCAGGGCTGTGTGTAACGAGCAGCGATCTCACAGCAGGGGCAAGATCGCTGCTCAGTGTCACACACAGCGAGATCGCTAATGACGTCACTGCTGCGTCACAAAAACCGTGACTCAGCAGCGATCTCGCTGTGTGTGAAGCACCCCTAATGCAGCAGAGACCTCTGTTTTACTTTAGATAATGATTGTATAGTTTCAGTTTCTTTGTTAGGCTGGTTTCACACTTGCGTTGTTTTGTATCAGTTGCAATGCGTCGCCTTGAGGAAATACGGTATCCTGCAAAATATTTTTCAGGATTCCGTTTTTTCCCCATTGACTTGTATGGACGACGGATTGCAACTGATGGCCCTGCGTTGCATCCGCCGCGTGACGGATCAGTCGTAGAACAACTGACCGTCGGGCGGCAGGAACACAGCATGTAGCGTTTTTTGAGCAGCGGAATCATTTTTTTTTCTTTTCACTGCGCATGCTCAGCTCGTGTTTAATACTTGAAATCAATGTCTGTGTATCTCTCTCTCTCTCTCCAGCCGAATAATTAGTTGATCGCCTGGCTTTTGAGAGCAATCAGCTGATCACCCAGCGCCCGGCTTTTCTGAGCGATCAGCCGATCGCCCGGCTTTTCTGAGCGATCAGCCGATCGCCCGGCTTTTCTGAGCGATCAGCCGATCGCCCGGCTTTTCTGAGCGATCAGCCGATCGCCCGGCTTTTCTGAGCGATCAGCCGATCGCCCGGCTTTTCTGAGCGATCAGCCGATCGCCCGGCTTTTCTGAGCGATCAGCCGATCGCCCGGATTTTCTGAGCGATCAGCCGATCGCCCGTCTTTTCTGAGCGATCAGCCGATCGCCCGGCTTTTCTCAGCGATCAGCTGATCGTTCACAAAAGCTGGCCGTTGTGCCACTATCTGCAACGCATCCGTTGCATCAGTCACACAACTGATTGTGACGGATGCAAATCAACGCAAGTGTGAAACTAGTCTTAAAGGTAAGGTGTCACAGATTTCTATAATCCAAACAATGATTACTTGTCAAATAACATGCAGTTATAATGTTATCTTGCTTTAAATAAAGATGTCTTTCAGTTTTTATAATCCTGGAAATCTGGCAATGGGGGCTGCCATTTTACATTCCAAGTTTTAGCACGACAGTGCAGGCTCAATTTACAGCACCTCGTGGACATAGGTGATAGTAGTCGGATTCCAACCCCCCCCCCGATGAAGGTTTTCGAAACGGCCGTCGGGCGTAGGAGCTATCACACTCTCAGCCATTTTGGTTCTATTCTGCTAGGTTTATAACTATCACGCTGCTTTATATCTCCATAGCAGATAGCGATTAATTTTGTCTCCAAGTATGTATTTTTTGTTAGTCTTTGTTGCCTTCATTGTGGCCATGCATATAATGATTTTTTTATGCAGTGGATAACCTTAAGCATCTCCAGCTGATTTTGCTGTCAGGTTCCACGCTTTTCAAACTATGTGGCTAATCTAAATATAGTAATTTATTTGCTATTAGCTGTACATATAAATAGTGCTTAGCACTTATGTTAATTATAGCCATTGCAAATTGTTTATTCTAATAGTGGTTATGAATTTACAGCCTTCTCTATTTAACAACAGATATCTTGCTATTGTTATTATTATACAGGTTGAGACAGTGTAATACCACGAGCTGTGTGGCTAATTTTCACCATTATGCTTAAATTCTGTGAAAATAGACTAATTGTTGTGCACTTCTATTACTATTATGCAATTCTTCTATTGTGATGGTGCTTATTTGACAACTCCTGTTTATGTAATTATGCTATTATTAATTGCTATGAAAATAGACAAATTGTCGTGTACCCTAACTATTAAGTGTAATTCATCTATTGTGATGGTGATTGTTTGCCATCAGCTCTTGATGTTCACATAATACATTTTTCTGTCAATAACTGCTATATTTTCGCATTTGAATGAACCTACATAGCTTGTGGATATATTAACACATTAATTGTTATGAGGTATGTGAAATTAGCATAACCTCCTATTATCGTTGAGATTCTTTTTGGGGATTACACAGGCTATACCTACTACGATGTGTATTGCTGATTGAGTAATTGTTCACCACCCTATTACATATCCTGTACCTATAATTGTTCCTTGGAATAAAAATCATTTATTATTGGACCTTGTTCGCTTTTCTTTTCTTTCCTTGCCCCATTAGTTCTGTTACAATTGAAATGGTAACGCCTATGTGGGCTGCCCAATTCACAGCCGTGGGTGTGTTCAGCCGCCATTTTTCCATAGCCCACGCTTTGGGCTGGGCTGCATTTTTCCCCTACAGCCAGGATCTGAAGGAGCAAGCAGTACCATCAACAAATCCTAAAATAGTGCTGTTACCGACAGCTGGAGCGTCGTGCAGCGGTAGATTACCGTCTGCAATGACACCCCCTCCCCCCGTTCTACCCAGCCCCGCACTTCCCCCACCGCCGGCATCCATGCAGCAGAGCTGTGTGTGTGTATTTGTTTATGTGCGTTTATTCAGAGCATGTGCGCACCGACCCCCTACCTCCTCTGCCGCTGCTACCGTCTCCACTGACAGCCCCCCACTTACCCCTGCTCTCCTTGCTGCAGCCGCTGCGGGCATGCATGCAAAGTAGTGCGTGAGTACCGGTCCCCCTCCCCCACCCCTGTGTATCTAATCCCCTCCTATGTGTTACTGTCTGCTGAGTTGCGGTATCTAAACTTATCCCGTGTCATACTGTCTGCTAAGCTGTGTATCTAATCCTCTCCTATGTGATACTGCCTGTTGAGCCGTGTATCTAATCCTGTCCTATGTGATACTGTCTTCGGAGCTGTGTATCTAATCCTGTCCTGTGTGGTACCATCTGCTGAGCCGTGTATCTAATCCTGTCCTATGTAATACTGTCTGCTAAGCCGTGTATCTAATCCTCTCCTATTTGATACTGCCTGCTGAGACGTGTATCTAATCCTGTCTTATGTGATGCTGTCTGCTAAGCCATGTATCTAATCCTCTCTTGTGTGATACAGCAACTCAGCAGACAGTATCTAATCCTATCCTGTGTGATACTGTCTGCTGAGCCATGTATTAATCCTATCCTGTGTGATACTGTCTCCAGAGCTGGGTATCTAATACTATCGTGTGATACCCTCTGCTTAGCTGTGTATCTAATCCTATCCTGTGTGATACCCTCTGCTGAGCTGTATCTAATCCTATCGTGTGATACTGTCTCCAGAGCTGGGTATCTAATCCTATCCTGTGTGATACTGTCTGTTGAGCTGTATGTAATCCTATCCTGTGTGATACGGTCTGCTGAGCTGTGTATCTAATCCTATCCTGTGTAATACCCTCTGCTGAGCTGTGTATCTAATCCTATCCTGTGTGATACTGTCTGCTGAGCTGTGTATCTAATCCTATCCTGTGTGATACCATCTGCTGAGCTGTGCATCTAATCCTGTCCTGTGTGATATTGTCTGCTGAGCTGGGTATCTAATCCTATCCTGTGTGATACTCCTGCTGTCCTTGGTGACACTTTAGACATTTCTGGTCACCAGTAAAATGGCTCTGCACTGTGATCCTAAATTTCATTCTGTTATCCTTTAGAAACCCCCAGATTGGGAGGGGGAGGTGACATCACACACAGGAGAGCAGACTCCGCCCACTTTACTGCAGCTGTAATGTGAGATATGTCTACAGTGGAATTTCTGTAGGATTTCAGCAGCTGCTCCCCCTAGTGTTTAAGAGCGGAAAATATCAAACTTTTTTTTTATTTTTTATTTTGCTCATTTAAAAACAAATAATATCTAAACAAAACATTACAACATTAATACTTTACATTTTTCAGTTATTTATTTATTTATTTTTTTAAAGTGAAGTTTAGGAATGTGACACTAAAAAGTTTATGGAAGTTGGAAGTTTCGCCCCCAGCAATTCGCCCCCGGACGTTTCGCCCCCAGCAGTTCGCCCCCAAATGTTTCGCCCCCGGCAGTTCTCCCCGGATGTTTCGCCCCCAGCAGTTCGCCCCCAGATGTTTCGCCCCCAGCAGTTCGCCCCCAGCAGTTCGCCCTCGGACGTTTTCACTCACGAATGTTTTGCCCCCAGCAGTTCGCCCCCAGGATTTTTCGCCCCCGCACATTTCGCCAACAGCAGTTCGCCCACGGATATTTCGCCCCCAGCTTTTTGCCCCCAGATGTTTCGGCCCCAAATTAGGTAGGGAATTTCGACCTTGTGTTTTAGCCCTAAGACCTCTTTCACAGTAGGCACTTACTTACGCTAAGAAGATTGCCAATTTTGAATATATAAGTCAATGGCTGGAAAAGCGAGGTGTTGTTTCGGCCAGCTCTTTTTATTTTATTACAGGAGCTATTTTTGAGCACTTAGCGTTCATCAATAGCCTGTATCTTATGGGTCATTACCGAGAGCGCTCACAAAAGCGCTCACAAAAATGCCAGTAAAGCACGTGCCTTGGCGTTCTAAAACAGTGACAGCATAAGGGTGCTTTCACACTTCCGCTACATATGAACTACAGGCCGCCTGTTCGCTTCTGTAATGCTGCCGTTCCACTAACCTGCAGCGGAACGAAAAGAAGAAAATGCTCTTCTTTTTGTTCTGACACTGATAGCGGAATGCGGCATTACGAAAGCAAACGGGCGGCTGCAGATCACGGAACCCAGCCGTTCACTTCTATGGGCAATGCAAGCGGAATGCCAGCATTCCGCCAGCATTGCCCCGGGGTCAGCTGGATGTCAGATCCAGAGCGGATTGACCTCTGGCGGCCCCAACACAAGTGTGAAACCATTCTAAAATTAAAGTGTGCAAGAGGCCTAAAATCAAAACAATTTTCAACTTTTACCTGACTCAGCACTGACCTGCTTTGTTGCAAGTTTTGTTGCAGATGTAACAAGTAGCAGGTCAGATGTCCTGCAAGTTACATTAGACTAGCTTTTACTCCATCTGTACATCAGAATATAGCAGTGTCTGAATCTCCACAAAGAGAGAGGTGTACTGCCACAAAAAATCAGTCAGCTTCCACAGCAATTCACTTTCTGCAGCTATGAATTCAGTTCTGTCCAAACGTGGAAGGAGGAAGTTTGTCCATGAGAATCACATTTACTTCTTTTCCAAAAGAACCGCTGATGATGTCCATTCCATCTGGGTATGTGAAAAACGGTCGACTTGCAAGTGACGTGTTTGGACCAATGATGAATCTGGCGAAGTTGTGAAAGTAGTCAATCTTCACAGTCACGCAGCACAAGCTGCAAGACCTGAAGCAATCCGACTTGTTAATGAGGCAGTCACTAGGGCAAGGACAACACAGGGGACACCACAACAGATTCTCACAGACGTCATTTCAGGAGCCCATTCTAATGTTGTAGCACTTCTGCCAAGGAAAGCATCACTGAAGAGAACAATACGATTAGCAAGGCAACTTGGCAATATCCCAAGGTTACCTCAAACCCTTGATCAACTTGTTATCCCCATGGAGTTCCAGGAGATCAGTATTGATGGTGTCCAGCAGCAGTTCCTTCTGCATGACTCTGGTAAGATACTTAACCATTTAACATTGTATTAAAACTATTCCATTATGCATAATTATTGCAAAGTTTCTTTTGCACAAATGTGAAAAATGCTACACTATAAGGTGCTGATATAAAATACTATGTGATTTTTGCCTTCAAGGGAAACTTTGAGGGTAATATAATGTAGTGAGGCCTACTGATTCCAACTAGTGTTGGTGATCACTGGAAAGATAGGATCAGATCGGGCCGATCATACCGAAAGATTGGAATTAACTTCGATCCAATCTCCAGAGCTATATATATAAATATATATATATATATATATATATATATATATATATATATATATATAATGTGCACACTGTACGTCCGAACAGTGTGTGTATGTATATATGTGGGTGGGTGATGGTGGTCTGGCACTTTTGGAGCTTTGTAATGCAATAAAGGATTTGTATAGGACTTCAGCAGCGCGGAGCTCTTTCTTTATGGATGTGTACCGCCCCGGGGCTCGGCTCCGGTTTTCGCCGAGCCGCTCTGATCCGTGCTCGTCGGTGGGTGGCTCGAGCCGCTCACGGACCCGGGGGTCCCGCCGCCTCTCTGTAAAGGGGGGTGGGGGGGTGGTGGTTGTTTGGGTTTTGTTTAGAGTTCGTGACGCCACCCACGGGGCTGTGGTGAATGTAATGGACACCACCGCTGCCGTTGACTAGGCTCCCGGGGATGGTGTTGCGCAGCTTTGGTGGTAACCCCGTGGGTAGGGGGTGGTGGTCCCGGGGCCCGAGGTGTCGCTGTTTTTGCTATGATGCTGGCGCAGGGCAGTGTCGGTGCGGTGCGGTGCTCGGCCCGAGGGCACTGGTATACTCACTCTTACAGATGCACTGGAGTCTCTGGTAAACCAAACAAGATGGTGGACGGTGCCCGCAGCCGGCTGCGCTTCTCCCCTTCGGGTTGGTTGTTTCCGCCTTTCTCCTGCACCTTTTTTGTGTGAATGTATCTGCCTACGCTTCAGCGACGGTAGTTCGCTCCCCAGCGGTGTGTGTGCTGAGGAACCCGTTTGCCTGCGGACGCTGGCCCTTTGGATCTCTAGCTGTGGTGGTAGCTCTCTATCCCTAATCGTGGGGCTGTTGTCTTCAGTCAGGCCTTGTGTGGGAAAGGACTTTGGGTCCAGGCCGCAATCAGTTGATTTTACTCGGTCCAGTGGCTTCTGGACTTCGTCTGGGTCCCTCCTGGTGCTCCGGTTTCCAATCGACTCCCCGGTTCAGTACCGGTGGGCCACCGCCCGACCCCGGTCCTTACGGTTCCACCGGCCGTAATCCCAGCTCCTGCAGACGGCCACCACCGTCTGTCTCCTGGCCACAGGGTGTCCGGGCTCCAACCCGAACCCCTGACAGGTCTGTCACTCCTCACTGTCACTCTTACTACTCCTCTGCTTCCTCTCCCTTTCACTCTCCAGACTGATCTGCTGTGTTTTCCCGCCTCAGGCCATCCGAACTTTTCGGTGGTCAGGGCCAACCGCCTGGCACCACCTCCACCTGGTGTGAACATCAGAACCTGAGGGGGGACTCAGGGTTTTAGGGTGGCTGCTGTGACCCTTTTTAGGGGAAGGGGTAGTGTTTGGGATTACCTGTGACCCCTGGCTAGTCCAGGGCGTCACAGAAGCATGTTAAGTACGGGCGGAAGCCAAATCCTGCTCTAGCAGCACACTGAGTCCTCAGTAGAGTTGAGCGATGTTCGAAGTGTGAGGTTCGCCAATATCACATCCGAGTGATTTTTGGGGGTGCTCGAGATCGAACTCGAATGCAAGCTTTTTGCTAAAAGTTCGACAGCTCGAGTAATGTTCGAGAACGGTTCAATCAGCAAAAAGCCTAGCTAGTTACTAGCTGGTTTTTCACTGTAATAGTGTGAGTCACTGTGATTCACACTATTATCAAGTTTCAGCGTATAGTGTGCGGGGGGACATGGTTTAGATCTGTGCTGCTGAGAGAATGCCGATCGACATTTTTTTTTCTAAGCGCGCGTGCAGTGGGGCAGGCCAGGATGTCAGCCAATCACAGACACACACACAGGTAAGGGGATTTTTGCCAGACAAGCAAGGGCATGTGTCATAGGCTGTGAATGTCCCATGTCCATGCCTTATAAATACGGTCATTTTCCCTCACGCCGCCATAATCTGCCTTCTGCGTGTGGGTGCCAGTCAGCGCTCACGCTGCTGCTGCTGCCGCCGATCCTGCTGTGTGCAAAAATAGACATAGTGCAAGCTGCACAGCGCTGTAGGGATTAGGGAGGGACTGCAGGCTATTTCAGCCCTTTTCAGGGCTGATTTCCAGGCGTTCCTAGCCAAAGCTGCTAGGCAGGTCCGTGCAAACGCTGTGTACAGCTTTAGATAACAGCGTCTGTGTACCTCAGCTCAGGGAATTCCTTGCTGCATTTCATCATTAGGAGGGATAGAAAGTGAGGCTTCCTTTCCTGTCCTGGTAGCCACAGAACCCAGGCACTGTACCCACCTGCCCACTTTTGGCACGCTATTTTATTTGCCCAAAGAGCTGACACTTTTTCTGCCATCCTAAAAGTGTCTGTTAGTGTTCCTTTCCTGTCCACTGACCCACAAAACCCAGGCACTGTACCCTCCTGCCCATTTTTGCTACGCTATTTTTATAGCAAACAGTGCTGAAATTTAGTGGCATCCAAAAAGTGTCTGCCATAGTAACTTAGTGTCCCACTGGTGCCAAGCAAGATCCACCACCTTTGCATTCTACCCTGCCAGTTTTTGCTACGCTATTTTTATAGCAAACAGTGCTGAAACTTAGTGGCATCCAAAAAGTGTCTGCCATAGTAACTTAGTGTCCCACTGGTGCCAAGCAAGTTCCACCACCTCTGCATTCTACCCTCCTGCCCATTTTTGCTACGCTATTTTTATAGCAAACAGTGCTGCCAGTTTTAGGGCCATAGTTACATTGTCAGGGATAGTCAGTGTTGTGTCTTCAGCTGTCAATAAAGCTAGACCACCTCTGCAATCTACACCACCTCTAAATTTTTGCTACCACATTTTAAGTGGCCAATCTTGTCGCTAACAAAATGAGTGGCAAAATGACAGATGCTGGTGCAAAGGGGAACAGGCGTTTTGGAAAAGGAAAAAAAGTTTGTCCGTGGGGAAGGTGGGAAAGCTACATTAACATCTGCTGAAGATAGGCCATCTTCCAGCAAAAGTAAGATGTCTACTACTTTCCATGGACAATCGGATGTGCTACCTTTATTATGGAAAAAAACAACTGTAACAAAGGTAGATGATGCACAAAAAAAGCACATGCTTGAATTGATATCAAGTGCTCCAACAAGTGGCCTCTCCTCCACCTCAACTTCAACATCAAAAAAACAACAGTCCTCTGAGTTGTCATCCCAATTGCACTTGCTTTCTCCCAGCTCTCAAGTCTCCACCCGCCCTGCAGAGTATGGCGTAGCAGAGCTGTTCAGTCACACTATAGGCTTGGAATCAGAGGTCTGCTCCCAAGCTACAGTGAGTACAGACCAGGAAATGGTCTGCAGTGATGCCCAGAAGCTTTGTGAGTCAGATTCAGGCCCTGATGACCAAGTTTCTGAGCATAATGTAGACCCTCATTCTCAAACTGTAACACCTGTTGGTGGAGACAATGAGGAACATACTGATGACGATGAGACGCAGATACCAGATTGGGATGACAACTTAACTATTCAGTCAGGACAGGAAGAGGTTAGGTCTGAGGGCGAGGGGAGTGCAAACACAATGCTTGATGATGAAGTTCTAGATCCCACTTACTGTCAACCCACAGTCAGGCACTCGATGAGGTCACCAGAGGCAGTGGAGGAGGATGCAACTGACGACGAAGTTACCTTGCGCCTTCCTGGACAGAGTCGGAGTACTGGAAGCACGTCAACAAGTGCATCCTCAGCCACCACTCTGCCTCTGAGCACAAGTCTGGGTGGCTCTGCAGGTCGCATGGCCTCTAAGCCTTGCCTAGCCTGGTACTTTTTTGACCTGCAAAGGATCTCCCAAATCATGTGATCTGTAAAATTCATCGGAAATCTATAAGTAGAGGCCAAAACCTCACCAGTTTGCCAACTGCTTCCATGAATCGTCACATGAATAACAAGCATAAGTCCCAGTGGGATGCTCACTGTGCTACAATGCGGCCTAGCGGAGCGGGCCAACCACCGGCTGCCCATTCCAGTGCTTCCGCGCGCTCTTCATCTTCTATGACTGTGGGGACAGCTGTCACACCTGGTTTTCCACGCAGACCTTCCACCACTTTAATTACAACAGGCAGTTTGCTTGGCAGGTCTTCAGTTGGTTTGGAAGGGGAAACAAGTGCTGGTGTACAGCTTTCTCAGACATCAAGAGCACCAACTTTGGATGAAGGCAACATCATGTCTCCGCCTGCACTTTCCTCACAGACCTGTATTTTTCCAGGGACACCCTACACACCACGGTCTCCACACAGCAGCCCGATCTCTGTCCCTCAGATGTGGACAAATAAAAGGCCATTTCCTCCGAGCCATGACAAAGCTAAGAGGTTGACTTTATCCCTCTGTAAGCTCTTGGCTATGGAAATGCTGACTTTCCGCATGGTGGACACAGAGGATTTTCAAGACCTTATGTCCGTCACAGTGCCCCAGTACCAGATGCCCAATCGCCACTACTCCAAGAAAGGTGTGCCTGCGCTACACCAGCATGTCTCACACAACATCACCGCTTCCCTGAGAAACTCTGTGTGTGACCGGGTGCATTTCGCCACCGATACTTGGACCAGTAACATGGACAGGGGCGTTACATGTTGCTGACAGGGCACTGGGTAACTATGGTGATAGATGGAGAAGGGTCTGCTGGACAAGTCTTGCCGTCCCCAAGACTTGTGCGTCAATCCTCTGTATGGCGAAGTTCCTCCACTGCTTCTGCCTCCTCCACCTCATCTGGGTCCTGCACCTCCGCCCCAAGCCTGCCTGATCAGGCCACCCGCGTTGTAACTGCGCACAAAGAATCCCACACACCTCCTTACTATGCTGGCAGCAGAGCTCAACGGCATCAGGCAGTCTTTACCTTGAAATGTCTTGGAAATAAGAGTCACACAGCGGGTGAGTTGTGGTCAGCTCTGCGGTCCGAGTTTCGTATATGGTTGTCTCCACTGAACCTGCAGCCAGGGAAGGCCGTGTGCGACAATGCTGCAAACCTGGGTGCGGCCCTTCGCCGGGGCAAGTTGACACACGTGCCTTGTATGGCTCACGTGTTGAACCTTGTTGTCCAGCAATTTTTAACCCACTATCCCGGCCTAGATGGGCTTCTGCACAGGGCACTGTCACTCTCTGCTCATTTCCGCCGTTCAGCCACCGAGCTGAGCCGTACCGCAGACGGCACTAGCAGAGCGCCGAGCCGACACACTGAAGCTGGTATTAGGAGGGGGGCAGTACGGAGCCGCACGAAGCAGCGATCGGGGTCAGAGGAGCCCGCCAGCTACCGGGCATGTGTGAGTTACATGCATGCCCCTGTCAACCCCACCGTAGCGCTCCCTGTGAGCGCTCCAGAGGGGAGAGAGCTGCGATTTTCAATTCCGTTTTTCAAATCGCTGCAAAATCGCGGGCAAAATCGGAATTGAATTTAGTCGCTGGTGGTATCTCTTCAGCAGTTTGACAGGTTTGTGTGCCCTGCACAATCCTCTCAATGAGACAGCATAGGCAGGGCGGACGTCAAGGACTTCCGCGCCATCCACCCGACGACTAGCGCGCCCATCCGCCTCAATGTAATGCCCAATCAGGCGGGGGGCCCGCCCAGTCGTTCATTCAGACGTCCAGCCGCACGCTGCGTCTGGATGCAGCTGTCAACTAGATGGCCGTTCAGCATGGCGGCGATCGGCCGTGCTGAACAGCCGTCTAGATGACGGGTCTAAAGTTACCCTAAAAATGTGACCTATTTCAAGTTTGGAAGTAATTTTAATTTTAAACAAAAATATATAATTTTCCACTTGGACAATATATGTTGTAAAAAAACTATTGGTTGGCCCCTTCATACTAGATTTTGCTTCAGTTTTTTTATTATGAAATCAGAAAATCTGGAGCAAAATGTGAGTTTTTAATGTGAGATATGAACAGAGGCTTCTGATTAAGATATTTTTTTTGTGAATTCATCCCAAAATTCTCTGTCTGCTGCTTGTTACACTTTTTCTGTTATTTCCTCTACTAATACTTTCATTTTAAATTAGGAAATGGACACAGCCGTATGTTGATATTTGGAACAAGAGACAATCTCCATCTACTGGCACAAAGTAAAGAGTGGTTTGCTGATGGCATGTTTTACACTACACCAGCCTTGTTTAACCTTTGTCCGGCTGAATAGGTACAATTGTAACTATTCCGTTTCAAAATTGCAATACATTTTTTTTTCCAAAAGCCGTAGAGGGCTGAAATTTCGTGACATCTCTGCAGTTTTGGTCCAGAATATATTGGCCAAATTTCAATAAAATATCTCCACCCCCTTCCGAGATAAGGGGTCGCTGTTAACGTTGTAAAATTATGCAGCCTGACGAAGGTTAAGCAACTTTACACAATCCATGTAGTCCATAGCAGCCTTGTTGTTCCGCTAGTGTACGCCTTGCTGACAGACTAGAGCCGTTCTACATACCAGAGATTGCTGCAAGAGCTGAAGAACTTGCAGCCTGGACTGCAGCCAGACAACTTGATGTTGGATTTGGAACTAGCTGCAATACAGGCATTTGAAAGTGAATTCCCCAACCTTGAGAAGACTGGTTGCTTTTTCCACCTGTCCCAGTCGGTTTGGCGTAAAGTTTAAAATGAAGGACTCAAGATGCAATACCAAGGTGACCATGAATTTGCCCGTTGGATACGCATGATACCTGCCCTGGCCTTTGTACCACCACAGAATGTTGTGCAATCATTTGAAGAATTGGTGGAAGATCCTGACTTTCCACAAGAAGCAATACCTATTGCCAACTATTTTGAAGACCGCTATATCGGTCGAATGAATCGCAGAGGACGTCAAGCACCTTTGTTTCCAGTTCAACTCTGGAATGTGGATGAACGAACATTGAATGATCAACAGCGAACAAATAATGATGTCGAAGGATGGCACCGTAGCTTTCCAGAAACATGTGGTACTCTTTTCCAAAATATATACCGGTTCATTAACTGTCTGAAACATCAGCAAGAGCTCCATAGTTTTGATATTATTCAGATAATAGCAGGAAATCCCATCGCTGCAAGAAACAAAAAGTATGCTGCCATTTCAGCAAGGGTTAAATGTATCGTGCAAGATTTCAATAATAGAAGCTTGATGGATTATCTGAGAGGCATTGCCTAAGCTTTGAATTGTAGTTCATGGTCACATATTGTATGTTTTGAGAGCAGTGTTTTTAGCTGTAAAATAATTCAAGCATTATAACCTGTAATTTGTCCTTCCCCTCTATACCTTTTTATGTTTCTTGTTTTAACAGTTTTGATATATACAGTTAAAGCATAACTCTACAAAAAACACAAGTTATGTTATAGTACCTGTGCCCATGATATTCATTTCCAAAGGAGACCTTCCAGTAGCTTCACTTCTGTGTGAAAAGTCTCATCCAAGTTAAAGCTCCACGTGCTGCAGGATTTCAGTGTTTCTCCTTAGTAGCAGTACTTGTGGATGGATTATAGAGAGCGTGGCTGCACAGGAGCATGCAACTAACAATATATGCCCTATGATGTATAAGGCTATGTGCACACGTGTGCGTAATTCATGCAGTTACGCTGCGCTTTGTAGCGCAGCGTAACTGCATGCGTCCTGCGTCCCCTGCACAGTCTATGGAGATTGTGCAGGGGCCGTGCGCACGTGGCGTCTTAGAGCGCAGCGCTTCGGCTGCTGCCCGAAGCGCTGCGTTCAAGAAGTGACATGTCACTTCTTCCGTGCGCTTTGCCGGCAGCTCCTGCTCTGTCTATGGCAGGAGCTGCAGGCAGAGAGCATGGAATCGGCTTTTTTTTTTTCTCTACGGACATTTTCTGCAGCGATTTGAAGCGCACATGTGCTCTTCAGATCGCTGCAGAAAATTCTGCAGTGACTGTACGCAACGTGCGCACATAGCCTAAAGGGCTGCTGGTTTACAGCCCTCTGCAAAGCCCCCCCTATGTGTTCCGTCCTGTAACGGCTTTACCAGGCGGGGGGGAGCCCTCCTCTTGTCCAGGACAGAACACATGAGTGGAGGGTGAAGGGGAGCTTTGCAGAGGTCTGTGAACAAGCAGCCCTGTGTAATACTTATATATGTTCTGAGGATTTCGATAGCGTAGGGCAATGACAATCAGACGAGTTCTTGGTACAAGATATTTTATAGTATGTAACCACGGTAGATACACAACGGAAAACACAGCGGTACAAATACACACAGTACCTTCCCGAAACGGAGTGAAGGGAATTCCCGGGGCCACGCACCGGACTCCCCCAGGGAGACCACCAGAGCGAACCCCTATACAGGGACTGTCCGGCAATCACCCCGGAAGGCCTAAATGCGCAGCAGCCGGGACACAAGGGGCAAGCGGTAAAAGTCCAGGAGTGTCCGTACGGGATGAATGTCCAGAGTGGTTAAGAACCAAAGAGAACCGGGCAGAGTGCTGACCGAAGATGGCAGACGGAATCCGGGCACAGCTTGAGAAACCGGGTAAGGTCCAGAGTCGGTCGGTCGGTAGTCTTTAGGAGGATCCAAAGGCAAACAGGATTAGCAGGAGCACACAGCAAGCAGTATACTCAGGCACTGGACTAGGCTTAGAGGCGGCCTTTTAAGCAGCTGGACAGGAAGTAGGGCAACAGAACAGTAAACTCCATGTTAACCGAGGGCAAGCTTTTGTCAAAAGAGAACTGGAAAACCCGGAAACCTGACACCCTGAATGTATCACAGGGAGCCAGGATCCGTTCTGCTACCAAGGGGGCACGACCTCCTTAGTAAGCAATGAAATCCTACTATTTTCCTGTCTGTAAAATTACTTATCTAGAAAACAAAGTTTTAGAATAAAAAAAAACTAATTTGATCAGAATTCTATATTTTAGACTCATATGGTGTATTATTAGTTATAAGCGAACCTGCCAAAGTTCAGTTCAGGCAGGTCTTTCCCGGATGCGAAAGATCCAGGAGCAAAATTGCTAGAGGCAAAACATCCAGAGATGAAATGCGGGGGTCGAAACATCCGGGGGCGAAACATCCGGAGGCAAACTGCTGGGGTCGAAACATCCAGGGGCGAAACGTCCGGGGGAGAACTGCTGGGGGCAAAACATCTGGGGGCGAACTGCTGGGGGCGAAACATCCGGGGGCGAACTGCTTGGGGCGAAACATCCAGGGGCGAAACATCCGGGGGCAAACTGCTGGTGGTGAAACGTCCGAGGGCAAACTGCTGGGGGCGAAAAATCCGGGGGCGAACTGCTGGGGGCGAAAAATCCGGGGGCGAACTGCTGGGGGCGAAAAATCCGGGGGCAAACTGCTGGGGGCGAAAAATCCGGGGGCAAACTGCTGGGGGCGAAAAATCCGGGGGCAAACTGCTGGGGGCGAAAAATCCGGGGGCAAACTGCTGGGGGCGAAAAATCCGGGGGCGAACTGCTGGGGGCGAAACATCCAGGGGTGAACTGCTGGGGGCGAAACATCCGGGGACGAACTGCTGGGGGTAAAATGTGCGGGGGCGAAACATCCTAGGGGCGAAATGCTGGGGGCGAAATGTTCGGGGGCGAAGTGTACCTGGGGGCGAACTGCTGGGGGCGAAACTTCCTAGAACCAAAGTTTATGTAGTCCTATATAAGGCTATGTGCGCACGCTGCTTTTTTTGCCGCTCTTTCTGCGAGTTTTTTGGGTGCAGCTTGTGTCAAAACTTCATGAATTTCCTTCCCAAACAAAGTCTGAGATTTTATTTTGGCTGTCCGCACAGTGCAGGTTTTTTTGGCTGCGTCTTTGTGGTGACCACCCCTGGAGTATAATCATAGAATAATGACCCTCCCCCACTAGATTATAATCATAGAATAATGTCCCCCACCAGATTATAATCATAGAATAATGTCCCCCACCCCTGGAGTATAATCATATAATAATGGCACTCCCCCACTAAATTTATAATCATAGAATAATGTCCCCCACCCCTGGAGGATAATCGTAGAATGACTCCCATCGCTGGAGTATAATAATGTACCTCACTCCTGGAGTATAATCATAAAATACCGTATTTTTCGGACTATAAGACGCACTTTTTAACCCCCAAATGTTGGGGGAAAGTGGGGGGTGCGTCTTATAGTCTGAATGTAGGGCTTGGCTGTGGGGAATGAGGGTGCTGCGGTGGAGCGGGTCATCGGGGGCATGAGCAGGCTGCAGCAGCGCCTGCCGTGACCACGTGGTCCCGATCATTTCATGTGCATCCTCCCGCCCATCTCTCAGCACTGAAGTCGGTGCTGACAGGTGGGCGGGGGAGGGGTGCTTACTAAACAGCCGACCGCATGATCACCCCTGGCAGTGGCAAGTACAGCCTGGCGTGATCATGTGCGGCTGTATTCACTGCCCCCCGTGCATTATCATAAGCGCAAGGGGCAGTGAATCAGTATACTCACCGTTCCCCTGCAGCATCGCGATGTCCTCCTGTCTGTGCCAGCCGCGGCTGTGTGGAGACTAGCGGTGCTCACAGCGATGACGTCATCGCTGTGCGCACGTGTCCACACACAGCCGCGCCGACACAGAGGAGGACATAGCGATGCTGCAGGGATCATGGCCGGCTCCACACAGTGCTGCCGGCACAGACAGGAGGAGGAGCGATGCTGCGTGGAGCGAGGAAAGGTGGGTATAAACGTTTTTTTTTTTTTTTGTGTGCCACAGGATGCAGGACATACAGTTAGGTCCAGAAATATTTGGACAGTGACACAAGTTTTGTTATTTTAGCTGTTTACAAAAACATGTTCAGAAATACAATTATATATATAATATGGGCTGAAAGTGCACACTCCCAGCTGCAATATGAGCGTTTTCACATCCAAATCGGAGAAAGGGTTTAGGAATCATAGCTCTGTAATGCATAGCCTCCTCTTTTTCAAGGGACCAAAAGTAATTGGACAAGGGACTCTAAGGGCTGCAATTAACTCTGAAGGCGTCTCCCTCGTTAACCTGTAATCAATGAAGTAGTTAAAAGGTCTGGGGTTGATTACAGGTGTGTGGTTTTGCATTTGGAAGCTGTTGCTGTGACCAGACAACATGCGGTCTAAGGAACTCTCAATTGAGGTGAAGTTGAACATCCTGAGGCTGAAAAAAAAGAAAAAATCCATCAGAGAGATAGCAGACATGCTTGGAGTAGCAAAATCAACAGTCGGGTACATTCTGAGAAAAAAGGAATTGACTGGTGAGCTTGGGAACTCAAAAAGGCCTGGGCGTCCACGGATGACAACAGTGGTGGATGATCGCCGCATGCTTTCTTTGGTGAAGAAGAACCTGTTCACAACATCAACTGAAGTCCAGAACACTCTCAGTGAAGTAGGTGTATCTGTCTCTAAGTCAACAGTAAAGAGAAGACTCCATGAAAGTAAATACAAAGGGTTCACATCTAGATGCAAACCATTCATCAATTCCAAAAATAGACAGGCCAGAGTTACATTTGCTGAAAAACACCTCATGAAGCCAGCTCAGTTCTGGAAAAGTATTCTATGGACAGATGAGACAAAGATCAACCTGTACCAGAATGATGGGAAGAAAAAAGTTTGGAGAAGAAAGGGAACGGCACATGATCCAAGGCACACCACATCCTCTGTAAAACATGGTGGAGGCAACGTGATGGCATGGGCATGCATGGCTTTCAATGGCACTGGGTCACTTGTGTTTATTGATGACATAACAGCAGACAAGAGTAGCCGGATGAATTCTGAAGTGTACCGGGATATACTTTCAGCCCAGATTCAGCCAAATGCCGCAAAGTTGATCGGACGGCGCTTCATAGTACAGATGGACAATGACCCCAAGCATACAGCCAAAGCTACCCAGGAGTTCATGAGTGCAAAAAAGTGGAACATTCTGCAATGGCCAAGTCAATCACCAGATCTTAACCCAATTGAGCATGCATTTCACTTGCTCAAATCCAGACTTAAGATGGAAAGACCCACAAACAAGCAAGACCTGAAGGCTGCGGCTGTAAAGGCCAGGCAAAGCATTAAGAAGGAGGAAACCCAGCGTTTGGTGATGTCCATGGGTTCCAGACTTAAAGCAGTGATTGCCTCCAAAGGATTCGCAACAAAATATTGAAAATAAAAATATTTTGTTTGGGTTTGGTTTATTTGTCCAATTACTTTGACCTCCTAAAATGTGGAGTGTTTGTAAAGAAATGTGACAATTCCTACAATTTCTATCAGATATTTTTGTTCAAACCTTCAAATTAAACGTTACAATCTGCACTTGAATTCTGTTGTAGAGGTTTCATTTCAAATCCAATGTGGTGGCATGCAGAGTCCAACTCGCCAAAATTGTCACTGTCCAAATATTTCTGGACCTAACTGTATAGCAGGATGGGGGTATATGCGCAGGATTGGTTGAATATGAGCAGGATGTGGGGGTATATGAGCAGGATGATGGTGTATATAGTAGGATGGGAGCACATACCAGGATGGGGTATATAGCAGGATGCGGCCATATGCCAGGATGGGATATATAGCATGATGCGGCCATATACCAGGATGAGGTATATAGCACGATGGGAGCACATACCAGGATGGCAGTATATAGCAAGATGGGGCTTTACCAGGATGAGGGACATAAATATATACAAGGCAGTAGGATCATTACCAGGATGTGGTACCTTTAGTAGAGAATTTGGGGACATTACCCCCATAACAGTGTCAGCAGCAGATCCTCGCCCCATAACAGTGTGTCATGACCACATTTTTTGCTTAAAATTTTATTTTCCTATTTTCCTTCTCTAAAACCAGGGTGCGTCTTATAGTCTGAAAAATACGGTAACGCCTCTCCCTAGAATGGAGTATAATCATAGAATAATGACCCCCATCCCTTTGACTATAATAATTATCCCCCTTTTGAGTATATTCATATAGTAACTTATCGTGAAATAACCGCCTCCTGGAGTATAATTACACGCCCCTTGCAGTAAAATGATGCCCCCTGCAGTGTAATGTGATCTTTCCGTGTACATGTGCCAGATGTATTGCTGAGTGCCGTTCACTGACGGCTATCAGTTTTGTTATTCATACTTTCATAAGATTTTGTCATAGTATTATAGTACTCAAAATTTAACCTCTTCACCCCCGGGCTATTTTCCGTTCTTTTTTGCTCCCCTTCTTCCGAGAGCCGTAACTTTTTTTATTTTTCTGTCAATCTTGCCATATGAGGGCTTATTTATTGAGTGACAAATTGTACTTTTGAGTGAAATCATTAGTTTTACCATCTATTGTACTGGGAAACAGGAAAACAATTCTAAGTGCGGTGAAATTGCAAAAAAAAGTGCAATTGCACGATTGTTTTTGGGATATTTTATTCACTGTGTTCACTATATGGTAAAACTAACATGTCAGTATGTTTCCTCAGGTCAGTACGAGTTCGTAGATACCAAACATGTATGCTTTTACTTTTATCTAAGGGGTTACAAAAATTCAGAAGTTTGTTAAAAAAAAATAAATTGTGCTTTTGGCGCAATTTTCTGAAACCCATAGCGTTATCATTTTTCGGGATGTGGAGCTCAGAGACTGCTTATTTTTTGCGTCTTGAGCTGATGTTTTCAATTATACAATTTTTATGCAGATGCTACTTTTTTTTTTAAAAAAACATCTTTTTTATTTACATTTTTTAAAAAAACAAAGCCACCAGCCAAAAAATGGTCAAATAATGGCAAAAGCACACGCAAGATGCATACGGCACCCCACACCTAAAAAGGTGCACTGGCACAATGGACAGACATCCCAGGGGACCGGCTGCATCCTGCGGAATTGTGCGATAATAAAATTACAAAAATTATGATAATAAATGTGAGGTATTGGTCATATTTTGGCCAGAATATATAAGCTCGTAACCCATATGTCAAGGGTCCCTACACTTACGAGTCCCTAACTACATCAAAAAACCTTTTAGGTGCTGGGCAGCCCGCCTGACCTAATAGAAGGGCGTGATCAATAGGCTTTGCCTGGACACTGTGCATTGCACGTATCTGTGTGACTGACGCCCTATATTAGATCCTATTAGTGTGCAGTTTTATGCCGGCAACCTCCCCCTCCTGACATATTAGGCTGTGGGTGGTTGTTTATAGGCATTCTGCACCTGTGAAATTCCAACCCTTATCATGGGGGGGGCCATATGCATCTTGCGTGTGCTTTTGCCATTATTTGACCATTTTTTTGGCTGGTGGCTTTATTTCTGTGAGGGTTTTTTTCTGTGAACTTATTTTGATTATGTCCTTTGGTGAGCTTTACATTTTTGAAACATAACAGAGAGGGAAGCAATAACTAAAACAATGAAACCGTGTACATGAGATTGATATGCTCAACCTTCGAGCAGTGTACATTGCACATTACTATAGCGGTAGTTACAGCCTTTTTAATTTAAGCTACTAAAAAAAAAAGAAAAAAAAAGAGAAGGAAAAATAGAGTATTAGGGTATGTGCGCACGTTGCTTTTTACCTGCTTTTTACCTGCTTTTTTGCTGCTTTTTCTTCTGCGCTGTTTAATGCCAAAATGGATGTGTTCTTCTATTCAAGCAAAGTCTATGGGAATTTGGGTTTCTTGTTCACACTATGTTGTTCAAAATGCTGCCTTTTTGAGGCAGAACTTTGGTCAAAAACTCAGCTTTTCAAAGAAGCAACATGTCAATTGTTTTTGCCATTTGGGTTTTGCACTGCAAAGCTGAGTTTTTGACCAAAGTTCGGCCTCAAAAAGGCAGCATTTTGAACAACATAGTGTGAACAAGAAACCCAAATTCCCATAGACTTTGCTTGAATAGAAGAACACATCCATTTTGGCATTAAACAGCGCAGAAGAAAAAGCAGCAAAAAAGCAGGTAAAAAGCAGGTAAAAAGCAACGTGCGCACATACCCTTAACACGTGAAAAAAAAAAAAGGGAAAAAAGACATATACACAAAGAAACAATGAACAATGAGTGAGAATGTGAACCCTTCCACAATTCTGCCTCCGTGATGGTATCAGCCACCGATTCCATATAATGCAATTGTGGAAGTCCCTAAAGCCCCCAATGACTACCTCAGGTCTTACAGACAGTACCATTCCGTGTGGCGAAAAGGACGGATTAGTAGTGTCAGAATTTCCTGAGTACTATAGTGGAACCCTATAAACTGTTTCCACAGCGGAAAAACCCTCCCCGCTGATTTTTCTTTGCTCCTTTCAGCTTCTATCAATTCTAGTCCTAATAATTGTTTCATTTGAGCTATTATTAATCCCATTGATGGAATATTTGGTTTAAGCCACTCACTAAAAAGATGTCGTAAAGCCACAATTAAAAATGTGTGAATATTTCTATTCAAATTGTCTCTCCAGGAAAAGAGACAAACTCTAGCGCAGCGCCACCTATTGGAAGTAGCGATCCTAAAAGTCAAAAGTGGATTTTTAATAATTCTTTGCATATGACTTAGGATTTATGCCAGATCAGAAACCCAATTTGCAGAAACGGTGTTTCGGGGTGCTTGCCCCTCGTCAGTGTGAATATTTCTAGGGATCTTCACTTTGTCTATCCCAAGTTGAGATTTAGATTCACGGGGACGAAGCCGATGGAAGAGCAAAGCCTGTGGCGTTTGTGGAATTTCTGTTCCCCAACATGCCTGGATCTGGTCCCTTACTCGCTTCCAGTATGTTACTACTTCTGTGCATTCCCACACCCCGTGCCAAAGGTTTGTAAAGGGCACCCTACATTTAGGACATGCTGTAATTCTGTCAGGGCAGCTATGGGAAGGCGGGATGTTAAATCCATACAGCGCTGTGTGTCGCCCGTGGATAAGGGGTACTCAGATCCGGGCCACGAGGTCACTTCTGTGGGTATCACGGTGGCGTGACCTGGTCTGTGATCCCAGGCTCCACAGTAAAAAGGGGTTAGGTAAGGGAGATTGTCCGTGACGCCACCCACGGTTGTGGTGAGGTAGTGACACCACCGCTGCTCTGGACGGGGATCCTGGGAGCGGTGACTGGGAGCAGCGTAGTTGTTATGTCCCCTCCGTGGGTAGGGGGGTTGGTGGTCCCAGGGCCTGTGGAGGGTTTTGGAGCTGGCAGGCGGGTTACGGGGCCTGGAGAGGTGCAGGGTCGCGGGGGCAGCGCTGTGCCGCACGGCACGGTGGTACTCACTCAGCCAGTAATGATGACACAGTTCTCGGTAAAACACACGGCTGGATGGATGGGTCCCACAGGCGGCTGCGGTGTTTTTCCCCTGACCCCAGGTTGGTAATGTAAGTCCTCTCTTTCACCTCCGAGCACGCTCCTCCTGCAATCCGGTTTCCAATTGGCTCCCCGATTCAGTACCGGTGGGCCACCGCCCAGCCCCGGCTACCTACGGTTCCACCAACTGTCTTCCCGGCTCTCGCAGACGGCCACTACCGTCTGCCTCACTCTCTGCACGGGGGCCTTAGGCTCCAACCTAGGCCCCTATCTGCTTCTGTCTCCCTGCAGACCTTCTCTCTCCTCCTCTCCCTGGACTTGACTGGGCTTGTTTCCTGCCTCAGGCCAGCTAAACTCCTGGGTGGGCGTCTCCATCTCCTGACTCCGCCCACCTGGTGTGTCTGTCTGAGCCCGAGGAAGAAACCAAGTGTCACTGGGGATGTCTGCTGTGAACTGCTGGGGGTGGGGGTGTGTGTGTTGTTACCTGTGGCCCCTGGCTTGTCCAGGGCGCCCCATTCCCCCTTAGCAAAATGCAGACTGTCCGCGGGCTGCCCGTTCATCACCGGTTTTATTTTTCTTTTAACTGCAAAAAGTAGAAAGGCATATCAAACATTAAAACACAAGCATTACGGGGGGCGTGGCTTGCTGATGGCCGAGTGAGCTGCACTTGCTGGGAGCTCTGTCCTGAACATCCCCCATTAGCCTCCATTAGAGCACATTAACATCTCCCTGCTTATGGGCAGATCCAGGAAAGTCACCAGACACCGAGGTGAGATAAAGCAGACAGTGAGCAGCATGGATCGTTTCCTCAGCCAGAGCACCTCAGCAGCCGTCAGGAACACTAGATCAATGATGGCGTCTGCCTCCCTCATGGAAAACTCACAGCCCCGGGAAAGTCAAACACAGACACAGCAGGAGCTGGGGAAATCACAGCAGGACTTCTCCAGCGAGGAGGACAATGAGGGAGATCTGCCTAATCTACATGAGATAAGTAAATCTATCAAGGCTTTGCCTACAAAAAAAGATTTGGACAGATTTGCTAGCAGGCTTGAGAATACTTATAAGAAAGAGCTGCAGGCACTGAAATCTGAATTCACATACAGGGTAGAGGAAGTGGAGAAGTCCCAGGAAGCCATCACTGCTGAGTTGTCCCTACAAAGGAAAATATTACTTAGCCACTCAGCAAAGATTGATGAGCTCACTTCAGGGCAAGAGGACTTAGAGAATCGCAATCGGCGAAATAATGTCCGTATCCGTGGCATCCCTGAAAGTATTGGCACGCCTGAACTGGAGGCCATGGCACAGAAGCTCTTTGCTCAAATTCTGGGAGAACAAAGCTCTGGGCCGATTGAGTTAGACCGCATACATAGGGCCCTGGGTCCCAAATCCCCTCCAGATTCACGTCCAAGGGACATAATATGTAGAGTCCACTTTTATAAGGTAAAGGACTCCATCATGTCCGCGGTGCGGCAGGCAGGATCCATCAACTACCAGGGGTCCCAGGTCCAGATATTACCGGATCTGGCTAGACGCACTCTGCAGCTGCGAAGAGCATTAAAACCCCTGCTCCAACACCTCCAGGACAGAAACATTCCATATAGATGGGGTTTCCCCTTCCAGCTGACAGCGCATAAGGATGGGAAATCAGCAATCTTTCGCAAACTCGGAGATCTGGCTAAGTTCTTGGGGACTTTCGAGCTTCCTATGGTAGCACTGCCGGATTGGCCCTCAGGCCCCCAACTCCCTGTGGAACCCCCAGTATGGCAGCCAGTCCGTCGCCATGGGAGACAAAGAGGTCCTGACAAGAGCAATCCGACAGGGTAGCGGTCCTGTGTAGCATCCCTGTTTCCTACTGGGGATAACCTTCATGGGCCCTTCCGGCATGATAGCCAATTATCCCTGGAGCCACAGGGGAGGGCCTTACCATGAAACTGCATCAAAGGCATCGTTGCAAGTTACTGTGATTTGTTGAAAGCCTTTCTCCTGTCACCTAATATTGCTTCTTTCCAGACTAGCATTGTGTTATTTCACAGGTGTTATCAGAGGTTCTGACATTGGGTCAAGTACTACTTAAATCTCATAGGAGGAAGCAGTAAACTGTTTGTGTTATACATCCACTTGGACCCTCCACCTGGTGGACCTGGTTTGGAGTGTCTTCCCCTAGCCTTTACTGACTGGACCCTGTGGGGCTGGACCGTCTAGAGGCGAAGATTTGGGCCTTTTGAGAAATAAGCCCGGGAGACCCATGTGATTTTCTTGTTTTTTACAATTACTAGAATCTTGTCCCTGATCTGAACACTTTGCTTACCTACCGGGAATGCTGATTGGGGTCAATGCCTAGAATAATAATAGCCTGTTATGATGTTTACTTTTCTTTAGATGATAAAGTTTTAGCGGGAGCATATAGTTAGTGCGCTTTATAATGATATATCATATTGTATTAGAGGCGGGGGGTAAGGAACGGACTCGCTGCCGTTCTTGGCTTCCTCTAACCCCCCTTAGTGCAAATGGCAATCCATTGCCATGGAAATTTTGCACCACTTAATACTAGGGTTCCTTACCCACCTTTTAGGTCCTTTGACCTAAACCTTGCTCTTTCTTTTCTCTGTCTTTCTTTCTTCTCTATCCTTCCCTCTCACCTGACTGGACCAGCCCCCAGATACCACATCATGCTTCCAGCTGACCTGCATTATGGATAGTGTCAAGTTTTGCTCCTTCAACGTTAAAGGTTTGAATGTCCCTGAAAAAAGAAAACAGATAGCATATTCCTGTCATAAGCAACGGGTGGCCATCTTGATGCTTCAGGAAACTCACTTTAGGTCAGATGCAATTCCTAAGTGTTCCTCGGCTTACTACCCGATTTGGCACCGTAGCTCGAATCCTGATGCTAAGTCTAAGGGGGTTTCCGTGGCATTTCATAGGTCCTTCATACCAGAGGTGTTAGACTCCTGTATCGACCCCAAGGGAAGATATATTTTCTTAAAGCTTTCTTGGAAAACCAATATCTTTGTTATTGCTAACATGTACTTTCCTAACCAGGGGCAGGACAGATTCTGTGCAGACGGGAGGAAAATTCTGGAAGATTTTGCGGACTCCTCTCCGGTGATATTAGGAGGCGATTTTAATCTACCAATGAACCCGGCCCTCGATGTGTCCTCGGGTAAGTCGTCCTATCCGGCCTCAGTCATACAAAGGGTCAAAAAGCACATGCATGGTCTGAGATTGGTGGACATATGGAGGATTCTTCATCCGGACACCAAAGATTACAGCTTCTATTCCTCGGTCCATTCTGTCTATAGCAGAATTGACTCCTTCCACATTTCTCATGCCCTCCTAGACATGACAGTAGAAGCGACCATAGGTAATATAATATGGTCAGACCACGCTCCCATTTACTTATCGATTCAGTTAGGGCCTCGTGTCAAATCAAATTTCACCTGGCGACTGAATGAAAACCTATTACAGGATCAGTTATGCAAAGCGGACCTTACCCAGTCAATTCATAACTTTATTAGAGATCATGAATGTGATACCACTTCTCCTGCAATCCAGTGGGAATCACTGAAATGTGTATTAAGGGGCATTTTGATCTCACATGGTACCCGCCTGAAAAAAGAAAGAGCCATTGAAATAACGCAGTTATCTAACCAGATTGCCTCACTAGAAAGCAAACATAAACGGGACTCATCTCCTACAACCTACGCACAACTCTCTACAACCAGACATAAATTACTAGAGGTATTAGACCAGAAATCCAGGGGCTTAAGAGAACGTCTCAAAAGCCGCTTTTATCAACTGGGAAATAGAAGTGGGAAGCTTCTTGCAAGGGCCCTCCATCCCCGCTCCATGAATACTTACATCCCTTTCATAAAAGACCCAGGAAGTGATGGTCATTTGCATAGCAACCAGGACATTTTAGCAGGCTTCCGCACATACTACAAGGCGCTTTATGATATTAGGGGACAATCGGGACACATAGCGACATATGGGACTCCAGATGATGTTAAAGCTTACCTGAAATCCCATAATCTCCCTTCCATCTCAAATGATACCTTACTGGAGCTGGAAGAGGACTTCTCCCTGGAGGAGGTCAATGCGGTAGTCTCAGATTTGAAGTCAGGGAAAAGCCCAGGTCCAGACGGGTTCTCAGCGGGTTTCTATAAACAATTTTCAGAACTTCTAAATCCTCTGTTCCTATCGGTCTGTAGATATATATCTGCAGGGGGTGCGTTCCCTCCCCAGGCGTTGATGGCCCACATCACAGTTATACCAAAACCAGGGAAGGACGCATCTCTTTGCTGCAACTATAGACCGATCTCGCTCATAAATCTAGATATCAAGCTTTATTCTAAAATGATATCAAATAGGTTACGAGACCTTCTTCCCAGACTGGTAAATCCAGACCAGGTGGGTTTCGTGCCCAGAAGAGAAGCCAGGGACAACACCCTGAGGACCATCTCCCTGATTGACGGCGCAAGACGTCACAGGATCCCCATGTGCATCCTGTCGGTAGATGCAGAGAAGGCGTTTGACAGGGTGCACTGGGGTTTCATGTTTCAGGTCCTTAAAAACATAGGGTTGGGAGAGCACATGATGAACAGAGTTACAGCACTCTACTCTTCGCCCACAGCACAAATCAAAATAAATGGCTCCCTCTCAGATTCCTTTACAATATGTAATGGAACAAGACAAGGGTGCCCCCTTTCCCCATTATTATATATTCTGACCATGGAACATCTGGCGGTGGCATTGAGGAGCAATATATCAATTAAAGGGGTTACATTTCACAAACAGGACCATAAATTAGCTTTATTCGCAGATGATCTGCTCCTGTACGTTACCTCTCCACTCATTAGTCTACCCAACATAATGGCTGAATTGCGGAGGTTCGGATCTCTGAGTAATTTTAAAATAAATACTCATAAATCCGAAATACTGAATATATCTCTTCCTCCAATGCTGGTGACTCAGCTCAAAGCCTCTCTCCCCTTCAAATGGCAGGTGGATTCATTGACATACCTAGGAATTAAACTGACGGCAGATCCCCTTGACCTCTTTAAATCAAATCACCGCCACATTTCCAGGAAGTTAGAATTAGACCTCAATAACTGGAACAAACTCCAGCTTTCATGGTTTGGGAGGATAAATGCGATCAAAATGGACCTGTTACCGAAGCTGCTTTATTACTTCCAAACCATCCCCTTAGTATTGCCGGCCTCTTTTTTCTCACGTCTGAAATCTAGCATAACCAAATTTGTCTGGGCACATAAACGCCCACGTATTTCCCACAAAATATTGAGTAGATCAAGGGATATGGGAGGAACTGGACTCCCTAATCTCCTTTTGTATAGCTACGCCTCTTTAGGGACGTACGTTCTGGATCTATTTAACTCAGGTGAAACGAAAAGATGGGTGGAAGCCGAAAGCGCGCAATCTGATGTTGATCCGAAGGTAGTTATTTGGACCAGAGCACCACCCAGCTCCAGCTCTATCACAGTACCCTTTATCACAAAGCAATTGCGGAATTTTATGTCCCGAGGTAATAAATATCTTGACTTGTCCTCCATTCCAGGCCCATTGACACCGGTCCATAGTAATTCAGATTTTCAGGCGGGTTTCCATAGATCAACATTCCTCCATAAAAGGAAGAGTGACCATCCTATTATTCGTGACTTTATCACTGTAACGACCTATTGATCTGTCCACTAACTTTAAAAATTCACTGGCTGTGTGGACAGTATATAAAATTTAACCTTTATTAATAATTACTTAAAACCCAATTCACCAATTCCACACTTATACTCGAAGCCTATCTGAACCACACAGTCATAAATAACTGGGTTCAGATACTAAATTGGCAGTAAGACTGGCATCTACCACTTCAGTCCAAACTGCTATATTTATAAAATCAAAGGGTGTCCGGACATACATGAGTAATTAACCTCATATAGACTCACATAGGCCACTATAATCTAATCAGGACACAAAATCAAAACTGTTATTCCGATATCAAAAGGAAAAACAGATTATTTTACATGAGATGGATATTCAAACCTTCATCTCAATACCACACCCAGTTATCCAGGCTAAATCAATGTTTGCTGCTGGGATATATATAGTGATGTCATCACCTATAATATTGTGTTTCACTCCCAGCTACATAGATAGAACTCTATAGGATAATACTAACAGTTCAATTTTTAGCATTAATCCTATTAATGGCCTCAGTACCTCAGTACCTCAACGCGTTTCGTCTCCCCTATAACGGAGAGACACATCAGGAGGTATTTTAAACACTCAGATCAATGATATCAGACCAGGTGTTATACTGTGCCTGGGTCACTCAGTCTAACAGCACCATATGACTGATCGATCTCATAGGTGGAGATCCCAGGCAACAGTTTCTTATATAGAGTGTCAGCAACACATTAGATTCATTTATTTGATCACAGCCCTGCCTGGTACATATTAGCACAGAGCGCTGCTTAGTATGGTTCAGATATGCCCAAATATAACCCCTATATCAGTAGCACGCGCCGCGCCCGACGCTGCCACTGAAATAGGGAAGTGCCCGCCCCTCACCTTCCTGACGCGCGCTCCAGGTTAGCCACTCACACTGGCCGTCTCAGCGGACCAATAGTAGCTGGCCACGTCACCCGGAAACGCTGCAGCGTCATCAGAAGAGCCTCACAGCGTTACCAAGACACAGAAAGAAAACAACGTCACGTGACCTAGCGTCGTCACGTGACTCACAGAGATATAACAAAAGCAACACTAATATTAGAAGAGGCTTTCATTTATTCAAATCAGAAGATTAGCGCCTTTACAGGAGTTTATATAAACTACAAGGAGGGCCGAAGTACAGACAAATGAATTATGACCAAATATACTATATTGTGAACAAAGAGTGTTCACAGCCATTCCATCAAGGAGGCATTGTTTATAGGCTAACAAGGGGCATCAATACTTTATTCTATTTTCACAGGATAGGATGAAAACAAATCAAATAATAGGGAATAAATGGGACACATTGGGAAAGGGCCAATTAAATGAAGGGAGTAAAGGAGATAGACTCATTCAGGCCATTAGGGGACACAGTCTTTAGCCTGTATATCCACTGTGTCTCCTTCCTCTGCACCCTATTGTCTATATCTCCCCTCCTACCAGACTCCCTTACTTTTTCAATTCCCTGGAAGGAAATCTCGCCACAATTTCCTCCATGAAACTCCCACATATGCTTTGAAACCGGAGTATCCTCTTTCCTTCTTGTATTCCCAATATGTTCCAATATCCTTTGTTTGAACTGGCGGATTGTTTTCCCTACATACATCTTCGGGCATGTGCACTTAGCCAAGTATACTATACCCATGGTGTTACAATTAATGAACTCTCGATTGCTATAGGTTACGCCTGTCACTTCACTACAAAAGCTGTTACTTTTATTTATGTACGTGCAGGCCTTGCATGAGCCACATTTAAAGGTGCCCACAACCGGGCTTTTATTCAGCCATGTTGTACTCTCAGCTGATTTGCCTAAATGGCTATGAACAAGTCGGTCCTTCAAATTTCGTCCTCTCCTGTAAGTTATT
Organism: Anomaloglossus baeobatrachus; assembly: GCF_048569485.1. Taxonomy (NCBI): domain Eukaryota; kingdom Metazoa; phylum Chordata; class Amphibia; order Anura; family Aromobatidae; genus Anomaloglossus; species Anomaloglossus baeobatrachus. The sequence goes on from NW_027442917.1 coordinate 124,083, forward strand.
GATGCCTTCTCTGGTAAAAAACCAGTTAAATCTGGGTCTAATCTCAATACTTCCCAGTGTACTTTCAACACCTCCATAGCCTGGCTCCACTTATCATCATAAGTCCCAATAAATCGTATGGTTTTTACATCCTCCGTTTTTTTCTTTGGGACAAGTAGGGATGTTCTGTCCGCCGCTCTTGCATGATGGTATGCCGTCCTTACAACTCCGGTCGGATACCCCCTTCTCTCAAATCTCCCCGCCAGTTCTCCTGCTCTCTCATCAAATTCCCGAAAAGACGAGCAGTTCCTTCGTACTCGAAGGAACTGCCCCTTCGGTATCCCCCTCTTTAGGAATTTGGGGTGATGGCTGGACCACTGTAGCAGGCTATTTGTAGCCGTGGTCTTCCTAAAGATTGTTGTCTCGAGGTTACCCATGTGTCCAATTTTAATAAGAATATCCAAAAATGACACTTCCTTCCTGCTTGTGGTATAAGTAAACTTAAGACCGATGTTATTACTGCTTAGAACAGTCATGAAAGACTTCCATTGTTCCTCAGTACCCGTCCAGATGATCAGGACATCATCGATGAACCTAAGCCACATCGATATGTACGAGGTCCATTCACTGGTGTCTTCACTAAATACCAGGGTCTCCTCCCACCAACCCAGGAACATATTTGCATACGTGGGGGCACATGGGCTCCCCATCGCAGTGCCCCTGAGCTGGTGGAAGACACGCCCATCAAACAGGAAGTAATTCCTAGATAAAACAAATCTCAAGAGTTCCATCACGAACTTATTATGTTTCCACATATGGGTCCCTCTCATTTTAAGGAAGTGTTCCACGGCCTCACAGCCATATTCATGAGGGATCGAGCTATATAGAGCCTCGACATCCAGAGTTATTAGCAGCACACCATCTTCCAGCTGCACATCCTCAAGCCTCCGGAGGACGTCCATAGTGTCTCGGACATACGACGGCAACGCCAGTACAAATGGTCTTAATACAGTGTCAATATATGTACTAGCGTTTTGCGTTAAGCTGTCGATGCCCGAGACAATTGGACGCCCCCTCAGAGGCGGATGACCCTTGTGCAGCTTAGGGAGACTATAAAAAGTTGCAATCTGCGGACTCTTAGATTTCATAAAAAGCATCTCTTTTTTGTCTATTAGCCTTTCTTCAAATGCTCTTCTCAAGATACATCCCAATTCTAACAAATATTTGTTAGTCGGATCTTCCCTTAGGACTTCATAACCATCTCGATCGGACAGTAGATCCAAGCACATCTGTCTGTACTGTGACCGGTCCATTATAACCACATTGCCCCCCTTATCGGAGGGCTTGATTATAATGGACGGGTCAGCCTCCAGGGATAACAAAGCATCAAGTTCAGTCTTACTCAAATTATTTTTCGTTCTTGTACTTTGAGTAATCTCTTCAAACCCCTTTTCTACCAGATGTTCGAAAATGTCAATGTGGCTAGTATCAAAGAGAGGTGGTGTTTTAGTACTTTTGGACCTCAAGCTCGTAAAGGGTCCCTCACCTTCTCCTCCCTGACCTTCCTCCCACAAACTCTCCAAAAGACGCAAATCAGATAGATCCTCCACCTGTATCCCAAGTTCAGTACATCTATTGTTATCGATTTGTTTATGGTATTTTGCCCACCGTAATTTCCTTGTAAATAAGGCCAGATCTTTAACCCAGTCAAAGACTTTAAATCTCGTCGTGGGTACATATGTCAAGCCTCTCGAGAGCAGAGCTTCATCTCCTTCAGTCAAAATTCTTTTAGACAAGTTAACTACCTGCATTTTATCTGCAGTGTGTATATTTGGTTCCTTATAAATCATAAGAGGGTCCGGAGTCTCAACAGTTTTTTCTTTATATGGTCGTTTAGGTCTAGCCCCCAATTCCTCCGGGCTTCTTGAGCTACCAGTTCTTGACACAGATCCTTCTACCACTCCTATGCTGTTGATACGTGCCCTGTTATAACTGGTATCCCCCGATCTAAAAAAGATAACGACGAGGAGGAGGAGGTAGCCAGGGATTCCGTAGAGGACATGTTGTCTAATCTGTGACATTGTTCCGTGAGATTTTGTTTCTCCTTCACTTTCGATCTCGTAAATTCGTATGTTCTTCCCCGACCAACTTCCTGCTGTCTCCCTCTGGATCGATTTCGACCTCTGCCTCTACCTCTCCCTCTCCTATTAAAGTCTCCTCCCCTTTCACTGTCAGAAGTATCGTACTCAGTAGATGAAATCTCACTATCTCTATTGATTAGATTTTGGGGGTCGTATGCTCTATTTTCTCTAAAATCGGCCAAATCCCTCTGAAATTGATGATGTTTCCTACCCTTAATATACGAAGTAAACTTGTCGATACTGTTCTGAAGGAATTTCTCCTTCTTTTCAAACTCTGGATCTGTGGAGAACTTCTTTGTTTGCTCTATAGTCTCCCTCAACACCTTTCCACTCTGCTCAAGGATAGCTTTCTCTTCCTCCAGTAACAGCGCAATAAATCTTAGGGAGCTATCCGTTGCTTCCTTCTCCCACTTCTGTATTAAAGAGGCTGTTCTAACCCTTTTACTTGGCACAATAGATATCCTGAGTCCTCTTGGGACTATTTTATTTTCCAGGTAGTTCTGTAATCCCTGGACTTCCCACCAAGATCTTACGTAGTCCTTATAAACAGACGTCAATTTCTTAAAGGCTGCACTAATCGATATAGCATATGTCTCTGCTGGGAGGTCTTTCTTTAAGAAACTGTTGCCTGGGATCTCCACCTATGAGATCGATCAGTCATATGGTGCTGTTAGACTGAGTGACCCAGGCACAGTATAACACCTGGTCTGATATCATTGATCTGAGTGTTTAAAATACCTCCTGATGTGTCTCTCCGTTATAGGGGAGACGAAACGCGTTGAGGTACTGAGGTACTGAGGCCATTAATAGGATTAATGCTAAAAATTGAACTGTTAGTATTATCCTATAGAGTTCTATCTATGTAGCTGGGAGTGAAACACAATATTATAGGTGATGACATCACTATATATATCCCAGCAGCAAACATTGATTTAGCCTGGATAACTGGGTGTGGTATTGAGATGAAGGTTTGAATATCCATCTCATGTAAAATAATCTGTTTTTCCTTTTGATATCGGAATAACAGTTTTGATTTTGTGTCCTGATTAGATTATAGTGGCCTATGTGAGTCTATATGAGGTTAATTACTCATGTATGTCCGGACACCCTTTGATTTTATAAATATAGCAGTTTGGACTGAAGTGGTAGATGCCAGTCTTACTGCCAATTTAGTATCTGAACCCAGTTATTTATGACTGTGTGGTTCAGATAGGCTTCGAGTATAAGTGTGGAATTGGTGAATTGGGTTTTAAGTAATTATTAATAAAGGTTAAATTTTATATACTGTCCACACAGCCAGTGAATTTTTAAAGTTAGTGGACAGATCAATAGGTCGTTACAGTGACAGATTATTATATTTCTAATAAGACCTTTAAGCACTGATGGCAGGTTTTTTATCTGCGAATATTAACACGGAAAGGTGGCTGGTGGAGGCCAAAAACGTCTTTTCTGAAAAAGACCTCCCAGCAGAGACATATGCTATATCGATTAGTGCAGCCTTTAAGAAATTGACGTCTGTTTATAAGGACTACGTAAGATCTTGGTGGGAAGTCCAGGGATTACAGAACTACCTGGAAAATAAAATAGTCCCAAGAGGACTCAGGATATCTATTGTGCCAAGTAAAAGGGTTAGAACAGCCTCTTTAATACAGAAGTGGGAGAAGGAAGCAACGGATAGCTCCCTAAGATTTATTGCGCTGTTACTGGAGGAAGAGAAAGCTATCCTTGAGCAGAGTGGAAAGGTGTTGAGGGAGACTATAGAGCAAACAAAGAAGTTCTCCACAGATCCAGAGTTTGAAAAGAAGGAGAAATTCCTTCAGAACAGTATCGACAAGTTTACTTCGTATATTAAGGGTAGGAAACATCATCAATTTCAGAGGGATTTGGCCGATTTTAGAGAAAATAGAGCATACGACCCCCAAAATCTAATCAATAGAGATAGTGAGATTTCATCTACTGAGTACGATACTTCTGACAGTGAAAGGGGAGGAGACTTTAATAGGAGAGGGAGAGGTAGAGGCAGAGGTCGAAATCGATCCAGAGGGAGACAGCAGGAAGTTGGTCGGGGAAGAACATACGAATTTACGAGATCGAAAGTGAAGGAGAAACAAAATCTCACGGAACAATGTCACAGATTAGACAACATGTCCTCTACGGAATCCCTGGCTACCTCCTCCTCCTCGTCGTTATCTTTTTTAGATCGGGGGATACCAGTTATAACAGGGCACGTATCAACAGCATAGGAGTGGTAGAAGGATCTGTGTCAAGAACTGGTAGCTCAAGAAGCCCGGAGGAATTGGGGGCTAGACCTAAACGACCATATAAAGAAAAAACTGTTGAGACTCCGGACCCTCTTATGATTTATAAGGAACCAAATATACACACTGCAGATAAAATGCAGGTAGTTAACTTGTCTAAAAGAATTTTGACTGAAGGAGATGAAGCTCTGCTCTCGAGAGGCTTGACATATGTACCCACGACGAGATTTAAAGTCTTTGACTGGGTTAAAGATCTGGCCTTATTTACAAGGAAATTACGGTGGGCAAAATACCATAAACAAATCGATAACAATAGATGTACTGAACTTGGGATACAGGTGGAGGATCTATCTGATTTGCGTCTTTTGGAGAGTTTGTGGGAGGAAGGTCAGGGAGGAGAAGGTGAGGGACCCTTTACGAGCTTGAGGTCCAAAAGTACTAAAACACCACCTCTCTTTGATACTAGCCACATTGACATTTTCGAACATCTGGTAGAAAAGGGGTTTGAAGAGATTACTCAAAGTACAAGAACGAAAAATAATTTGAGTAAGACTGAACTTGATGCTTTGTTATCCCTGGAGGCTGACCCGTCCATTATAATCAAGCCCTCCGATAAGGGGGGCAATGTGGTTATAATGGACCGGTCACAGTACAGACAGATGTGCTTGGATCTACTGTCCGATCGAGATGGTTATGAAGTCCTAAGGGAAGATCCGACTAACAAATATTTGTTAGAATTGGGATGTATCTTGAGAAGAGCATTTGAAGAAAGGCTAATAGACAAAAAAGAGATGCTTTTTATGAAATCTAAGAGTCCGCAGATTGCAACTTTTTATAGTCTCCCTAAGCTGCACAAGGGTCATCCGCCTCTGAGGGGGCGTCCAATTGTCTCGGGCATCGACAGCTTAACGCAAAACGCTAGTACATATATTGACACTGTATTAAGACCATTTGTACTGGCGTTGCCGTCGTATGTCCGAGACACTATGGACGTCCTCCGGAGGCTTGAGGATGTGCAGCTGGAAGATGGTGTGCTGCTAATAACTCTGGATGTCGAGGCTCTATATAGCTCGATCCCTCATGAATATGGCTGTGAGGCCGTGGAACACTTCCTTAAAATGAGAGGGACCCATATGTGGAAACATAATAAGTTCGTGATGGAACTCTTGAGATTTGTTTTATCTAGGAATTACTTCCTGTTTGATGGGCGTGTCTTCCACCAGCTCAGGGGCACTGCGATGGGGAGCCCATGTGCCCCCACGTATGCAAATATGTTCCTGGGTTGGTGGGAGGAGACCCTGGTATTTAGTGAAGACACCAGTGAATGGACCTCGTACATATCGATGTGGCTTAGGTTCATCGATGATGTCCTGATCATCTGGACGGGTACTGAGGAACAATGGAAGTCTTTCATGACTGTTCTAAGCAGTAATAACATCGGTCTTAAGTTTACTTATACCACAAGCAGGAAGGAAGTGTCATTTTTGGATATTCTTATTAAAATTGGACACATGGGTAACCTCGAGACAACAATCTTTAGGAAGACCACGGCTACAAATAGCCTGCTACAGTGGTCCAGCCATCACCCCAAATTCCTAAAGAGGGGGATACCGAAGGGGCAGTTCCTTCGAGTACGAAGGAACTGCTCGTCTTTTCGGGAATTTGATGAGAGAGCAGGAGAACTGGCGGGGAGATTTGAGAGAAGGGGGTATCCGACCGGAGTTGTAAGGACGGCATACCATCATGCAAGAGCGGCGGACAGAACATCCCTACTTGTCCCAAAGAAAAAAACGGAGGATGTAAAAACCATACGATTTATTGGGACTTATGATGATAAGTGGAGCCAGGCTATGGAGGTGTTGAAAGTACACTGGGAAGTATTGAGATTAGACCCAGATTTAACTGGTTTTTTACCAGAGAAGGCATCAATAACTTACAGGAGAGGACGAAATTTGAAGGACCGACTTGTTCATAGCCATTTAGGCAAATCAGCTGAGAGTACAACATGGCTGAATAAAAGCCCGGTTGTGGGCACCTTTAAATGTGGCTCATGCAAGGCCTGCACGTACATAAATAAAAGTAACAGCTTTTGTAGTGAAGTGACAGGCGTAACCTATAGCAATCGAGAGTTCATTAATTGTAACACCATGGGTATAGTATACTTGGCTAAGTGCACATGCCCGAAGATGTATGTAGGGAAAACAATCCGCCAGTTCAAACAAAGGATATTGGAACATATTGGGAATACAAGAAGGAAAGAGGATACTCCGGTTTCAAAGCATATGTGGGAGTTTCATGGAGGAAATTGTGGCGAGATTTCCTTCCAGGGAATTGAAAAAGTAAGGGAGTCTGGTAGGAGGGGAGATATAGACAATAGGGTGCAGAGGAAGGAGACACAGTGGATATACAGGCTAAAGACTGTGTCCCCTAATGGCCTGAATGAGTCTATCTCCTTTACTCCCTTCATTTAATTGGCCCTTTCCCAATGTGTCCCATTTATTCCCTATTATTTGATTTGTTTTCATCCTATCCTGTGAAAATAGAATAAAGTATTGATGCCCCTTGTTAGCCTATAAACAATGCCTCCTTGATGGAATGGCTGTGAACACTCTTTGTTCACAATATAGTATATTTGGTCATAATTCATTTGTCTGTACTTCGGCCCTCCTTGTAGTTTATATAAACTCCTGTAAAGGCGCTAATCTTCTGATTTGAATAAATGAAAGCCTCTTCTAATATTAGTGTTGCTTTTGTTATATCTCTGTGAGTCACGTGACGACGCTAGGTCACGTGACGTTGTTTTCTTTCTGTGTCTTGGTAACGCTGTGAGGCTCTTCTGATGACGCTGCAGCGTTTCCGGGTGACGTGGCCAGCTACTATTGGTCCGCTGAGACGGCCAGTGTGAGTGGCTAACCTGGAGCGCGCGTCAGGAAGGTGAGGGGCGGGCACTTCCCTATTTCAGTGGCAGCGTCGGGCGCGGCGCGTGCTACTGATATAGGGGTTATATTTGGGCATATCTGAACCATACTAAGCAGCGCTCTGTGCTAATATGTACCAGGCAGGGCTGTGATCAAATAAATGAATCTAATGTGTTGCTGACACTCTATATAAGAAACTGTTGCCTGGGATCTCCACCTATGAGATCGATCAGTCATATGGTGCTGTTAGACTGAGTGACCCAGGCACAGTATAACACCTGGTCTGATATCATTGATCTGAGTGTTTAAAATACCTCCTGATGTGTCTCTCCGTTATAGGGGAGACGAAACGCGTTGAGGTACTGAGGTACTGAGGCCATTAATAGGATTAATGCTAAAAATTGAACTGTTAGTATTATCCTATAGAGTTCTATCTATGTAGCTGGGAGTGAAACACAATATTATAGGTGATGACATCACTATATATATCCCAGCAGCAAACATTGATTTAGCCTGGATAACTGGGTGTGGTATTGAGATGAAGGTTTGAATATCCATCTCATGTAAAATAATCTGTTTTTCCTTTTGATATCGGAATAACAGTTTTGATTTTGTGTCCTGATTAGATTATAGTGGCCTATGTGAGTCTATATGAGGTTAATTACTCATGTATGTCCGGACACCCTTTGATTTTATAAATATAGCAGTTTGGACTGAAGTGGTAGATGCCAGTCTTACTGCCAATTTAGTATCTGAACCCAGTTATTTATGACTGTGTGGTTCAGATAGGCTTCGAGTATAAGTGTGGAATTGGTGAATTGGGTTTTAAGTAATTATTAATAAAGGTTAAATTTTATATACTGTCCACACAGCCAGTGAATTATTCGTGACTTTACCTCAGACACAGGTATTACACCCCTAGATAATTACTCTTCAGATATCACCAAATCTCAAGATATGTGGTTCTTCTTCGAACAGCTGAAAAGTTTTATAGTGTCTATGGCTAGGAGGGTAGACATCTATAGGGCACTCACACCCTTTGAGGCCCTTTGCCTAGCGAAGGATCCTCCAGGCCATACCATTTCAACCTTGTATGACTTGTTTCTCAGATGCAGAGGTGCGAGGGACGGCTTGCCTGGGTACTTTGGGAAATGGGAGAGAGAGTGGGGGAGGTCATTCTCGGCTGAGGAGCGGACCAAAATCCTTCTCTTTATTGGTAAAACTTCGCTGAATGTGATATCACAGGAGAGGTGCTACAAGATCCTATCTAGGTGGTATAGGTGTCCTGTGAGTATCCATGCTGCCTTTCCATCAGCCTCTGATGTGTGCTGGAGATGCCAAAAGGAGAGGGGAACCCTCACTCATATCTGGTGGTCATGTCCCCCAGTGAGATCATTCTGGGAGAGCATTTTCCAGTTACTCAATAAACTCTCCTTGAGGCAGATCCGGCCCACAAAAGAGTTAGCTCTCCTGTCCCTCGGGAATGTTTCTGCTTCAGGGTTTAGGAAAGGTTTATTAAGACATTTTTTAACAGCTGCCAGAAACCTAATTCCAAGATATTGGAAGCAAACTAGAATCCCATCACGGGATGAATTCATAGCAGAGTGCAACGAGATCTTCAGGATGGAGACCTTGATAGGTCAGACACTCGGCAACAAGGACAAAGTTGATGCTACGTGGGCCCCGTGGATCATGTTCAGGGACTCACCGGATATGGGTCTATGGATTCACGGGGGGCAGGTATGTAGGTAATTTTCCATTCTCTTATTTCTGTACCTATAAGGTTAGCCTTGAAAATGTGGTTTTGATGTAGGAGGGCGCGTCCACTCGGGTGGGAACTCTTTGTACCCTTCCCCTTTCATCTTACTTTCCCACGTTTCTGTTGTCTTTACTGTCTCTAAATTCTTCTTCCACCTCCTCTTCTTTAGCTCTTTTTTTTCAACTTGTTCTTCCTATTTCAAACACATACGAATTGTACTTGTTATTTTTGGTCGCCAGTGGCGCGGGTGTAGTCAAAGAACTGTTGTGTTTTTAGCAGCTAGCTTGGATATATACCCTCAGCCTGCGCGCTGTGCAATTGTTTGATTATCTTCTTCTATTCTAATAAACTTTGATTTGAACAAAACACAAGCATTACTTTTTAACTTCCCATCACGGGATGCATATCACTTTAACGTTGGAACAACAATCAAACACTTTTAATAATGGCAATGGAACGGGTCCTTTAGTCACCCACCCAAACAACCTGGCCCTGATGCTGCCCCTAAGAAATGGGCAGCACCCCTTGACCCCAGTCCAGAACCAGGCTGCCCAGATAGTTAACGGGATGGGTGCTTCGCTGCCATTGCGGGCGGGCGGACTGCCGGAGCCGTCGTCATCTCCGTCGTGGCCGGGAAGACTGCCAGGGCCGTCGTCATCGGCGGTGCGGCTGGGATGGAAGCCGGGACCGGTGGCAGGGCGGTGACAAAGGTAAGACCTGGGCCCTCCCTCACAGACGCTGCGAGCTCCGCTACCGGTGACAGAGGTAACGGGTCGGTCGGGGCGTTGACCGCGGGCACTGAGGTTTCAGCGGTGCTGGACGGACGGGAAATCTCGTGCAGCGGTGTTCCAGGAACCAAACACTGGCAGAGTCCTGGCGTCCCTGCTTCCACAGCCGCTGTTCACATGCGGCCGGACGCCATCCCGTCTCTTTTTAGCACTTCCTTCTTCAGGGAGCGGGGCTCCACTTTCGCGCCTTTCCTGCTCGGGGAAGACGCTCGAGCGGGAAATTTTTCGCGCCCAAGATGGCGGCTTTGCAAAATTTTCGGCCGGACACCTCCGGCGGTAACAAGGCGCACCTCTACCAAACGGCAGAGCGGTAGGATCCTGTTCGTGACGCCAAATGTGTCGCCCGTGGATAAGGGGTACTCAGATCTGAGCCACGAGGTCACTTCTGTGGGTATCACGGTGGCGTGACCCGGTCTGTGATCCCAGGCTCCACAGTAAAAAGGGGTTAGGTAAGGGAGATTGTCCGTGACGCCACCCACGGTTGTGGTGAGGTTGTGACACCACCGCTGCTCTGGACGGGGATCCCGGGAGCGATGACAGGGAGCAGCGTAGTTGTTATGTCCCCTCCGTGGGTAGGGGGGTTGGTGGTCCCAGGGCCCGTGGAGGGTTTTGGAGCTGGCAGGCGGGTTACGGGGCCTGGAGAGGTGCAGGGTCGCGGGGGCAGCGCTGTGCCGCATGGCACGGTGGTACTCACTCAGCCAATAATGATGACACAGTTCTCGGTAAAACACACGGCTGGATGGATGGGTCCCACAGGCGGTTGCGGTGTTTTTCCCCTGACCCCAGGTTGGTAATGTAAGTCTTCTCTTTCACCTCCAAGCATGCTCCTCCTGCAATCCGGTTTCCAGCTGACTCCCCGATTCAGTACCGGTGGGCCACCGCCCAGCCCCGGCTACCTACGGTTCCACCAACTGTCTTCCCGGCTCTCGCAGACGGCCACTACCGTCTGCCTCACTCTCTGCACGGGGGCCTTAGGCTCCAACCTAGGCCCCTGTCTGCTTCTGTCTCCTTGCAGACCTTCTCTCTCCTCCTCTCCCTGGACTTGACTGGGCTTGTTTCCTGCCTCAGGCCAGCTAAACTCCTGGGTGGGCGTCTCCATCTCCTGACTCCGCCCACCTGGTGTGTCTGTCTGAGCCCGAGGAAGAAACCAAGTGTCACTGGGGATGTCTGCTGTGAACTGCTGGGGGTGGGGGGGGGTGTGTGTTGTTACCTGTGGCCCCTGGCTTGTCCAGGACGCCACATGTGCATGCGTTTAAAATAAGTCTCCCTCCATTTCTCACACAAGATGGATTTTCTCACCAGTTCCCAGCCTTGCAGTATGGTCTCCGCTATCTCCTCGTCTCTAGTCCACCTCTCCCATGTCCTGCACAGTTTACTGTCTTGTTTTAAAAAATGTGTACCTTATATTACCGTACAGTGAGGAAATGCTCGCCATCTGGGTACATGGGCCAATAATTTTGTCTAGGGCAGGAGAGGTAGCTTCCTTTTCTAACTGTCTGAGTCTGGATTGACAAAGACCGGAGCTGCAGGACCTGCATGAAATGCTTACTATGTATCTGGAATTTGACCATGATTTCTTGTGGAGACATCCATTCTTTATCCTCTAAGCTCATAATACTCCCCTCCTTCCGTAAATGGTCACTTGTCTGTCCAATTACCGTCCTGATCTCTGCTCCCTGGGGGAATTCGGGGTAGCCAAATATTGGCATATGTTTAGAGATCAAGAAGGGGAGTTGGAAAGCTTTCCTTCCTATTTTCCAGCACATCCATATCCAGCACATAGTGTCCCTTAGTAGAAAGTAGGATTTTACCGACTGTGGCAGTTTGGCTTGTTTAGTGTGGATAAGAGCTGTCCGGTCCCATGGGGCGGCTAACTGTCGCTCTAGATGTGTGTTTGAGTAGCAACTCGTGTCGTGCATCCAATCCACCACATGCCTGAACAAAGAGGCAATATTGTAAGCCCGTATGTTTGGGAAATTAACCCTTCCTTTATTTCTTAATAGCATCAATTTTTCTACAGCGATTCTGGGTCTTTTACCTGTCCAAATAAAGTGTGTAAAGGCCTTCTTCAATTTGTTTATGTCTGAGTGTTTTAAAATCAGGGGTAGGGTTTGCAAGGGATATAGGAGTCTGGCAAAGCTAATTGTCACGCTCCCCGGGTCCCGACGTCGTTTCTCACTCACCGCTCCTGTCCCCGGGTCCCCTGCCCCCAGCCACACGTCCTCCTCGGCACCGCTCCCTGCTCTGGCCTCCGGCACCCGGGCGTCACGCATGTGCATTAGGGCGCGCGCGCGGTCACTGACTTCCTCTTAAAGGCCCTGCACTCTCTAACAGGATATTGCATCAGTCAGGGTCAGGTATATTAGGAGCTCCCTGCCTGGAGGGCGTCGCCTGTTCGTCGTGTTTTGCTAAGCTAGGTGTCAGGTCTCCTTGTGTCTGCTGGTATACTTACCTATCTCTCTCCTAGAGCCGCTCCTGCCACGCCATCCGGTCCTGACGATTCCCGTACCCCGAACGGTGACTGTCCGCCATCCCGTCAGTCCATACCATCTCTGATCCCTGTGGTGACCCGTCTTCTCGCTCCATCGGTTCCGGACTCTGCCTGACAACATCTCGGCCTCCGAACCTGAACTCCGCCATCCGGACTACCTTCGGTGATTCCGTGGTCCCAGGGACTTCTACACTCCACTCTTTGGAACGGACTGTCCTGCTACCTGTAGTGCTCCGGCTACCGGACCCCTTGCCTTCAGTGAGGAGTTCGGCCCAGTGGATCCACCTCCTGGGTCTGCCCGTCCACCTGGCCCTAACACTAATCATTTTGATCAAATGACATCTACCCAGAAGGGATAATGGTAAGTGATGCCACCTTTGCATTTTCTCCAATATTTTACCTATCAGGGAGATATAGTTTAGTGAGTATAATTGACCTGGTCGCCTCCCTATCTTTATCCCCAAATACATTATATGTGACTTTGAGATACGGAGCTCCAAACCCAGCTTCCTCCAGTGTTCCAGGGGTGTTTTTTCTCCTAATTCTAAAAGTTCACTTTTGTTAATATTAATGTTGTAGCCCGAGTATTCCCCAAGTTTCTGAATAAAATAAAAAATATCTCCTAACTGTGCTAGTGGTCGTGACAGGAACAATATGACGTCATCTGCAAAATGAGCAATTTTGACTATATCCTTGTGTGGCGCCCTGGACAAGCCAGGACGTCACAAGCACAACACCTACACACCCCACACTCCCGGTCAGGCACACCAAAGTCAGACAAAAACCCTTGTTGCCTCCCTCCAGGGGCTGATGTCCACACCAGGGGGTGGGCCAGGCAGTTGGCCCCACCCACCGAGGAGTTCACAGTCCTGGAGGCGGGAAAAGTAGGGATATGAGTTTGAGAGTGGAAAGTGGAAGGAAGGAAAGTGGTAAAGGAGCAGACTGAAGTTGGTCCGGGTGTGTGGCCCCGACGGAACAGCAAGGTTGGCAGACGGTGGTGACCGTCTGCAGGAGTGGCCTATTGGAGCTATCTGTAAGGACCGTGGACGGGCGGTGGCCCGGCGGTACCGGACCGGTACGCAAAGAGAAGCCAGCACGATCCGGCAGGGGCTTACGGACCCCGGCAAGGCTAGGAGTCGCCGTGAATTTGCCAAATCCGTTAGCGAAGGGAACCTCCTGGGTTTCCCGGCAGCCAAGTCCCGTCAGAAAGCAACAGTCCAACCGAGAGAGGGAAACACAGTCACCGCCAAGGCTAAAGTTCCCAGGGCCAGAGCCTGCAGGCAAAAGGGGCTCCTTCAGCACCCATCCAAGCTGGGGAGCGGGTTACCAGTGGGAACCCATTGGAACCGTACACGTTACACAGGTGCAGGGAAAGGCAGTCACCATCAACCTGCCGGGAGGAGAAACACCGCAGCCGTCTGTGGGACCCGTCCATCCAGCCGTGTGTTTTACCAAGAACTGTGTCCTCATCATTGGCTGAGCACTGCCCCCGCGACCCTGCACCTCGCCAGGCCCCGTAACCCGCCTGCCATCCATCCCTACCCCATCACCGGGCCCCAGGACAACCAACCCCCTACCCACGGAGGGGAGAACAAACATCCAGGCTGCTCCCTGTCATCATCCCAGAGCAGCGGTGGTGTCACCAATATCACCACAACCGTGGGTGGCGTCACGGACAATAACCAAATCCCCACAATCCAATCCCCACCCTTTTCACTCATGGGTGAGGAGCCCCGCTCAAGTCCCCGGGATCCGGCCCACCGTTCGAGCCACCACCAAGCAGCAGCAGCCGCAGGAGCCGCGGCCGGACCCGACCAGTGGAAGAGCGCAGCATCCCCTCCTCCGCCCGCGACAACTTGGCGTCACGAACAGGATCCTACCGCTCTGCCGTCTGGTAGAGATGCGCCTTGTTACCGCCGGAGGTGTCCGGCAGGAAAATTTGAGAAGTCGCCATCTTGGGCGCGAAAAGTTCCCGCTCGAGCGTCTCCTCGAGTAGTGGAGGCGCGAAGGCCAAAACCCCGCCCCTGTAGAGGAGGAGCCGGAAAGAGACTAAGGGGGACTGATGGCGTTTGGCCGCATGTAGCCCGCGGCTGTAAAAGCAGAGACGCCAGGACTCTGCGGCGATACTGGGTTCCTGGAAGACCTCATTGCCAAGATGCACAGTCCGACTACCAACGATGACGCTCCCGCACCCGGCACGGCGATGTGGCTGAGAGACCGGACCGCCCCGCTGAGTAACCTTCTGCAAGCCCACATGCAGCTCCTCCTGGAGGAGTGGGAGACCGACATGGCGGACGTGGTGGCTGCTATGCGGAGACGCAAGGTGGCAGAGGATTTGGAGGAGCGGGTAAGAGACCCACGCCCCTGTATTCCCGAGGGATCGGCCACTGCGGCTGAGGAGCCCGGCCTGCACCCGCTCACCCTGCCTCCCTCCCCGCTACCCGTGTTAGCTGCTGCCGCCCCACCGCTAGGCCCGCTACCTGTCCAACCGGTAGCGATACCCAGCCAAACCGCCCCGGCGGACCAGCCGGCTGCAGACGCTCAGGACCCCCTGAACCGCTCCTGTGGGAGCTGCTGGGACCGCGGCCCCTTAACGAAAATGTGCCAGAAGTCCCGACGGTGATTGTGCCAGACCCCGAGCCCGGGACCGTGGCATGGATGAAGGCCTGAGTGATGGAGTTCCACCAACGCCAGCAAAGTCAGATATCCCTCATGATGGAGCAGTGGACCAATGAAGTGGAAACGCTGGTTGCAACTGCCCCAATGTATGGGAAGGGAGTAGATACGACGGAGCCGATGGGTAGCCCACGTCCCCATGTCCGACCAGGACCGGCCACTGCGGCTGGGGGCCTCGGCCCTCGTGTCGTCCCTACCATTATCCTTGGGGCGCCTCAGCGTTAGCCAACCTGACCTACTGCCCCACGCTACCGTGGAAGAATCTGATGTGCTGGATACTGGAAGCCAGTAGGCTGCGGCAGCTGGCGGCAACCCGCCTGACGCAGAGACAAGTGATAGTGACTCCAGTGACTCCAGCTCCGGTGCTGAGCCCACCACTGAAAGTGAGGCGGAAAGTGAGCGTCTCCGCTACGTGGGAGAACTGTTGGTTTATTACACCCCGTGCAATGGTGGAAACGGATACCAGGCACCCCTTTCACAGCAGGCCTGTCATTGCATGTTTGATATGCTGGTGGCGGAGGATGAGACCGACGCCGAAGAATCCGAGTGATGGCAGCGGGGTCCCGTTGCAATTGTCCCCCGTTGGGACCACCAGTGTTGAAAGTACCGTTATAAAAGTTTTAAAAGAATGATAAGAAAGAATTAACCGAGATGTCACCTGATTGAAGCCTTGATTTGCACCGGTCGTTGCCGGCAACTGGTCCCCGTTGGGACCCCTTTACCAAATGCGTAGAAACTACTACGAACAAGCCCGAGAACTAGCAGGGCAACCACGAACTTGTGGTCTGTAAATAAAAATATGTTTTAAACGCTTTACCGTTACCACCTCCGGAGAGGCTGATTTGGAGGATGGGCCTGGAGCGAAGTGATGGCCCAGGCCCGCCACTACCGCAACCGGTGGCGATCCTCCGGGGGTTTCAGAGGGTTCCCCATGGACGTGGGTCCCCTGAAAAGGACAGAACCTGCTCGGGTAGCTTGTGCTGGACTGGGGTCAAGGGGTGCTGCCTGTTTGCTTAGGGGCAGCATCAGGGCCAGGTTACTTGGGTGGGAGAGAGCGGAAGCCGTAACCGTTTTGCAACGTTTAAGTAAGAGTACCTCCCGATGTGGGAAGATGTTATTATAATTGTAACCTGTTTTACCGTTTATCTTTTCCAGTTTGTGAAAATAAAACCGGTGATGGATGGGCAGCCCGCGGACGGTCTGCATTTTACTAAGGGGGAATGTGGCGCCCTGGACAAGCCAGGACGTCACAAGCACAACACCTACACACCCCACACTCCCGGTCAGGCACACCAAAGTCAGACAAAAACCCTTGTTGCCTCCCTCCAGGGGCTGATGTCCACACCAGGGGGTGGGCCAGGCGGTTGGCCCCGCCCACCGAGGAGTTCACAGTCCTGGAGGCGGGAAAAGTAGGGAGATGAGTTTGAGAGTGGAAAGTGGAAGGAAGGAAAGTGGTAAAGGAGCAGACTGAAGTTGGTCCGGGTGTGTGGCCCGGACGGAACAGCAAGGTTGGCAGACGGTGGTGACCGTCTGCAGTAGTGGCCTATTGGAGCTATCCGTAAGGACCGTGGACGGGCGGTGGCCCGGCGGTACCGGACCGGTACGCAAAGAGAAGCCAGCACGATCCGGCAAGGGCTTACGGACCCTGGCAAGGCTAGGAGTCGCCGTGAATTTGCCAAATCCGTTAGCGAAGGGAACCTCCTGGGTTTCCCAGCAGCCAAATCCCATCAGAAGGCAACAGTCCAACCGAGAGAGGGAAACACAGTCACCACGAAGGCTAAAGTTCCCAGGGCCAGAGCCTGCGGGCAAAAGGGGCTCCTTCAGCACCCATCCAAGCTGGGGAGCGGGTTACCGGTGGGAACCCATTGGAACCGTACACGTTACACAGGTGCAGGGAAAGGCAGTCACCATCAACCTGCCGGGAGGAGAAACACCGCAGCCGTCTGTGGGACCCGTCCATCCAGCCGTGTGTTTTACCAAGAACTGTGTCCTCATCATTGGCTGAGTGAGTACCACCGTGCCGTGCGGCACAGCGCTGCCCCCGCGACCCTGCACCTCGCCAAGCCCCGTAACCCGCCTGCCATCCATCCCTACCCCATCACCGGGCCCCGGGACAACCAACCCCCTACCCACGGAGGGGAGAACTAACATCCAGGCTGCTCCCTGTCATCGCTCCCGGGATCCCCGTCCAGAGCAGCGGTGGTGTCACCAATATCACCACAACCGTGGGTGGCGTCACGGACAATAACCAAATCCCCACAATCCAATCCCCACCCTTTTCACTCACGGGCGAGGAGCGCTGCTCGAGTCCCCGGGATCCGGCCCACCGCTCAAGCCACCACTGAGCAGCAGCAGCCGCAGCAGCCGCGGCCGGACCCGAGCAGTGGGAGAGCACAGCGTCCCCTCCTCCGCCCGCGACACTTGCCTACGTTAATTCCGTCAAATAGATCAGTCTCTTCCACATATCTAGCAAAGGGTTCCATGGCCAGGTTCAATAACAATGGCGACATTGGACAGCTCTGTCTGGTCCCTTTTGTGTAGGTGAAAAGGAGCAGAGAGGAATCCAGGAGTATGTATTCTGGCTGTAGGGCTGTTGTATACCCCGTCCAAGTATGTTCTAAATTTGCCTTTTAAATTGAGTGTTCAGCGTCGCCCCCAACCATTCCCAACTGACGTTATGAAATGCTTTCTCTGCATCTAGAGTTAGGAGAGCTGGTCTGTCACCTGAATGTTGCTGTCGTCCTACCACGTCCAACACTGTCAAAACTTTCCTTATGTTCTTAACCGCAGCCCTCCCTTTAACAAACCCCACCTGAGCCGGTTTCACCAACTGAAGAAGCACCCCTGCCAAACGTTCAGCCATTATTTTAGACATAATCTTTTGTTCTAGGTCAATTAGTGAAATTGTCTGTAGGAGCCTACCTCTAGGGGGTCCTTTTCTTGTTTCGGTATTACTTTGATATACGTCTCTTTGGTTCTGACTGGAATGTCCCCCGTTGTCAAAATGTTGTTGTAATAAGTAGTCAATGTCGGGGAAATCTGTTCTTTAAGTGCCTTATAAAACTCCCCACTATACCCATCAGGTCCGGGTGCCTTCCCATTCTGAAGATGACTAATGCGGGCTTTACACGTTACGATCTATTGTGCGATTGCACTAGCGATCGCACCCGCTCCCGTCGTTTGTGCATCACGGGCAATTGATTGACTTCTCTTTTTTCTGAAGATGAGAATGTGCTTGGTCACACAATCATAATAAAGAAGCTCATCTTGCACCATAGGAAATAGATACAAAAGAATACTAGGGTGCCGTCCATATCTCTTACTTACCCCCACCCAATTTGACTAAGTCGTTTATTTTGTTACTTCCCTTGCCAAACCACAGGACACATCCCCAAAGAAGGGGGGTAAAGATGGTGTGAACAAGCATCCCCTAGCTCGGCGAGTCACCCATGTCCCAAGGCAGCCCATAATCCTCCCCCACTAGATCCCCGTCAACCTTTGCTCACAAAGATAGTTCGTTCAATAACTTGATATCCCCACCAAGACACTGCGGCATAACTCCAGTCTATTAAAAGGAAGAGTGGGTAAGAGGATGAATCAAGGCGTCAGACAGACTGTCACTGAGGTTTTTCATCTAGTGTGGTCCGTAGATCTCTGAGATTTCGGTGATGGTTGCCGCTTGTCCCGCTTCCGATCTCTTCTTCTCTCTGCAATTTTTGACGATTGCAATATTTTTTCAATGTCTTTCTGCATCCCTTGCCGAGTTGTAAACAATACTATCGCCATCCTTTTGAAAAATCCTCAGCAGGGCCAGATACTGAAGCGTAACATTTCTCCTGGCTTGAAATAGGGAGACACAAATCTTGCTAAAGGCTCTTCTTCGCTTGGCCACGTCTGCAGAGTAATCCTCGAATAAGAGGAGCCTCATACCTCTTATGATCAGTGGTTGAGTTTGCTGTCTATGAGCCCTTATGATGTCACATTTATCGTTATAGTCTAGAAATTTCATAATCACTTGGCGTGGTCTTATTGCCTGATCTCCGGATTCTCGGTTATGGGAGCGCAGGTCTGGGCCCACCCTGTGAGCTCTTTCAACTCTACATCCTCTGTTGATTCCCAATGCTGTCGGCAGATCCCTTTCACACAAGCATTGTAATTCGGCAGTCGGGACCGCTTCGGATAGCCCCACTAATCTTAGATTGCTGCATCTGGATCTATTTTCGAGATCTTCAACTTTTCTGTTAGTCGTTTTGTCTCTGCAACAGTTTCTTCCAGATGTGAAGACATTTGTTCATTTTCCTCCTCCAGAGATGACACCCTCTGCTGCAGCTCCTCTATCTGTCCTTTGTTTGTTTAGTTCCCCACGGAAGTTATGGAGGGCATTCTGGATAGCTTGCTCCACGCTTTTCTGAATCTCTGGCATGATGTTGGCTGTGACCTCCGTCGCCATATTTTTGTAGTCTATCATTTGCGGTTGCTGGTCATCCTCCCTGTTGCCATCATTAGAATTGTTTGTAGATTCATCACTGAAGGCACTGTGGAGCGATTGAGATACATCTGCAGGATCTCGTTACTCCAAAGGGCTTGATGCCATGTCTCCCTCCCCTTTGCTGCCTGCTCTGACCTCTGCTTGGCGATAATGCTCTGATTTTTGCACGCTACGTAGAAGGTAGCGATCCATAGGTCGCTAGTCTGCTGGATTGGGAGAAAAGTTAATCTTTATCAAGAGGAGAACACCCAGTTGAAAAGTGGGGATCCTGTTTTAGGATTTATTTATTTATTTCCAGCCCTCTTAGAAGCCAACAACCATTACATTGGGTGCAGTTCTTTATGTTGGCCACTGGGGAAAGAGTGTTATTTGAATTTTTATTTTCTTTTAAATGAGGGGCTATGACTGTCTCAGTCCACCAGATGTCGCCCTTTTCCCTAAGCAGCAATTCACTGAGCAGTGGCCGGCTTTTGAATGCAGAGCTGTTTCCCTCCCAAATATGGCCGTGGCAATCAAAGGAGCCTGGAGAAGTTTAGCAGCCACCTCCTCCTCTCCTCATCTGCCCTGCTGCCACTGTCCTCTGAGGGTCCCTGGTCTCTCCCCCTGCCTCAGATCTCCCCCCTGCTACAGGTGGCAGCTTTCCTCCTCAGCCCAGGTGAGGGCACTGTGTGGCTTGGCCCAGGTAAATGAGATAACCTAATATATAAGCTTGTAACCCATACGTCAAGGGTCCCCACGCTTACGAGTCCCTAACTACATAAAAAAAAACTTTTAAGTATTATCTCGCATAATAAATACTAACATGCTATAATAGCAAGAACATTAAACAAATTTGAGACCCCCCAAAAAAATGACCTACCATTTTCAAGGAGTATAGCCGTCTATCAGTGAAGAATCTTGGTGGAATCGCAAATGCGATCTCAACGCAAACACTCGGGAATGAAGGAGGGATGAATCCGGGTGCAGATGCAGCTTCGATCCGAAAAGCAAGCAAGCAACCGGGTACAAAGTACGAATGAATCAGGGTGGAGTTGCAGGTTCTATTCTCAAAGCAAGGCTCAAAAGAAGTGACAAAGGATGACGCCATACAAAAGTTACCTTCTACGCGCCCGTCCGCTCAATCAGAACACAGTATTGGCCACCAATCGGAGCGGAGGAGTGTGGAAAAGGCGACGCAAATGCACGCCTACGTGGCTCACTGTGTTTCACTACGCCCCTAATCGAGATCGGAATTGTTATCATAGCTGTTATGTGACAGGGTCCCAGCGATTTACAAGATCGTATACGGGTCGCATCCTCGTTCCTAAACTTGTTGGGAACATGACTGTGTGACACCTCACATACAATCTCACCAGCAACTTAGCAACGATCCGGGAACTGTGACGTAGTAGCGATCTCGTTATCGAACTCGTTATGTGTGACTGGACCTTATGGGAATGTGCAATGACATTTTTTGGGGGCAGATCCCACCATGGAATCTACTATGAAAAATCCTGGAATGACATCTGCCTCTCCTCGCTGTGCACAGGTTCAGGGTTTTCAGCATCTATTACCCACTTCAGGTTTCTAAAACCACCAAGTGATTAAAAGAAGTGACCGCTCCATTCTTCTGGTGTTTTCCACTCGGAAGACGCTCTGTATTTTACAATGCAGATCACTGGGAAGGCTCGAAAGATGCCGGAATCTACAACTCCCAGCTTAACAATGGTGAGGAGATGCTGGGAGTTGTTGTTATCAGACTGCGGACCATACTGGAACCACAATACTGATAAGACACAGGAGAAACGGAGTATATATGGTGCAAAATTATGACAAAGTTTATTTAGAAATGCATGTGTAACGGGGTGCCAGGGGTGCCTCGGGGGTTGTAGTCGTGGCCCCTGTTTCTATCAGGCTTACCCCTGGCTCCGCCGTCACTATTGGGACAGGGGATTGCTTGGTGGGGCAGAGTGTGGTGGTAACGAGAACGCTGTCAGACGTAGGAAGACTCTGCAGACGGAGATCAGTTGAATCAGAAGGCATATTTATTGCACGTATCTTCACAACAGAGGCAACAATTTGATAGCGTCGATTCACAACTTCTGCTGGGGGGGAAAACTCTTCTTGTCGTCTCCTCTCATGGGGCTGTGCCCGGCTACTCCACTTCACCTGGGCTCCCACTCCGGCTACCACAGACTTGACCCACCCAACTCTGTTTCACCATAGAGGACACTCTTTCTTTCCCTTTCCTTCGTTAGCTGTCCACCTAGCTCCCACACTCTGCCCCCGCTGTTCTTCTCTCCCGTCCCGGACTCGACTGCCTCAAAACTCTCACTCCTCTCTCTACCACACACTCTCCCTCCCCCTTCTGCTGCCGGCTCCTCCTTTCTCCTGCCCTGTTTCTATGGGGACAGCCGTCCCACCCGGCCACTAGGGGAACCCACCTATACAGTGCAAACACAGTAAAACATAAACATCAACATAAACGGCTTTGTCTACCCCAGCGGGGGTATCTTCAGGGGGGGAAACTGCGCCTCTTTGTAAGGGGTCCGTCCACCCCTTACACATGATTAAAATGATACACAGAAAATCAGGGCCATGATTAAAAAGGTTAAAACCACATGGAAGGGTGATGGCACTATACAACTCAGAGTGCCTGGGATTAACACTGAATGCAGGATTACATAGAAAATGAAAAACCCATGGAAGGTGGACAGCAATATGCAGTACAATGAATCACAATGCAGTAAAACCAAACTGAATCAGATACTGTGAACAGATTCTAGCAAGGTATTTATGTCCACTAAAGTGCATGTGCCAAATAGGGCCCATGAGTCATAGTAAAGCCATGGGAATGATAGTGTAGCGATTACCCTAAAGAGATTAAGGTTGTCACAAACAAAGAAAGCTCTCAGAGGAATAGTGCCACCCAACCTGCCCTAAAGCCATCCTCCAACGTACGTTTCGCTAAACGGTAAATCACAGTGGCTCCAGCTTCATCAGGGAAAGGCGATGTGGTGGCTTAGGAAGGCTGCATTAAATAATGCCTTCAGCAACTCACTTCCGGGTGCACCGCCCCCTTCATGACGCGCACCAAGGCCGAACCCGCCCCTCGACACCACCGCAAGCGCCATCAGACCCAGGAGTACAAGCGAGGGAATGGGGACGCGTCACCCATGTCCCACGCTGACGCCCCAGCCTGCAATGACGGCGGTCGCAGTGGCGATGGGGGCGGGCCCGGCCGAGGAGCGCGATCAGTGGGCGGTGGACAGGGAAGTTAGGTGATATAGTAAAATGAGGTGGCGGTCACATGGTAAGAAAGGGGTGGTACCAAAACGTTCCTGGTATCTCCATTAGCAAAATATAGGTGAGCTGAGAAGTCCATATTTTTGTAGATTTCTGTAATCCATAATATGTTTCAAATGGAATCTTCTCATAGCTTGTAGGATCTCCAGGTCCATATATAATAAGGAGATAATTCAGGTTGTCAGCCCCGCACTCAATCCGTTCAGTGATGATGTAATAGGCAACGTGTAGGATGACATTATACAGGAATCCACTGTAAATATAATTAAAAATATGCAATAAGTAATGGCATTTATGCAAAGCAGCCAACATAGAATTGTGAAGGAAAAATAGGGCATCTATATATAAACATGGAATCAATGTTCTTAAATACAGTTATTAAAACCATATGAATATATAAAAAATTCATAAAGTCTCACAAGTGATGATGAAAAAATGTATATAGATAGGATGGGAACCAGAGAGGTAGCCTATAGAAAAGGGAAGAAGCTAATGGTCTCGTTTAACCCTTTGGGAACCAAAGTGTCAAGGGTTGAAATCCATCGGGTTTCACATTGGGCCAATAGTCATTTTAAATTGCCGCCCCTAGATCCGCCATTAATCGCATCGATACCACATATTTGAAGTAACGTGGCATCACATGCATGGTATTTTTTGAAATGGCGAGGGAGTGTTTTTAGCAATGACTAATCTTCAATAGACGTGGCTGCTATTATGTCATGCACATGCTCCCTGACCCTAACGCAGAGCTCACGGGAAGTAAGCCCACGTAGATCAGGGAGCATGGACATGTTGCAAAATACACCACATGTGTGGTGCCACACGAGATGTACTTGCGAATGGTATAGATATTTTTACCATCGGAGGAAGAAAAGGTCTTGCTACGGATGATGTTGCTGCAAGCTAGACAATGTCCACACTTGAAGCGTCCAATAAGTGGGTCACGGTTGCTAAAGGGGTTCTGTATGTTTGGAATATAATGGCTCCTCACTACCATGTCTTTAATATTGGGGGCCCGTCTAGCTGTCATGAGTGGGGCATCGGTAAGCATACCTGAAAGTACTGGGTCAGATGTTAAAATTGGCCAATGCTTATGGAGGTTCTCTTTCATCGTGCCCCACTCATGATTATAGGTTCCAATGAATCTGAGATCACCTTATGTAGATACTTTTTTGGGCCTGTAGGTGAGGAGTTGTGTCCTAGGTGTGTTTTTTGCCCTGAGATAGCCCCTTTTGACCACCCTGCCACTCTAGCCCCGTTCTCGGAAGCGGCGC
The DNA here is from genome assembly GCF_048569485.1 of Anomaloglossus baeobatrachus. NCBI lineage: Eukaryota > Metazoa > Chordata > Amphibia > Anura > Aromobatidae > Anomaloglossus > Anomaloglossus baeobatrachus. The sequence continues at coordinate 148,141 of NW_027442917.1, forward strand.
CCAAGATCGGCCGACTGAGCCTCAAATCTATCATTGGAAGAGCAAATCCGCCTCATCCGTAGGAACTGACCTGTGGGGATGGCTCGTATGGTGGATGGCATGTGGGCTGAAGAGGCATGCAGCAGAGCATTGACCGAGGTATCTTTACGGAAAACGTCCGTTTGTACCAAATGATCGTCTCCAACCTCTATTTTGATATCGAGGAAATCAATGCTACTGCTGCTGTGACTGAAAGTAAGCCTGATGTTATAATCATTAATGTTCAATGATCTCATGAAGTCATCAAGCTGGCCCGTCGTGCCCTGCCAAATAAACAAAATATCATCAATGTACCTTAGCCAGCACTGCACATGGGCGCAAGACCCCACGTATACGTCGCCAAAGATGGTCCATTCCCAGAATCCCAGGAATAAATTGGCGTACGAAGGCGTGCAGGCCGCGCCCATCGCAGTGCCACGCCTCTGAAGGTAACACGGATCTCTAAAAATAAAATAATTTTGGGTTAGGGCAAAACGGAGCAGCTCAAGGACTAACATGCTCATCTCACCATCCCGATTGTCAGTTCCCAGGAAGAAACGGACAGCTGCTAATCCATCATCGTGGCGTATGCTTGTGTAGAGGCTCTCTACGTCGGCCGTTACAAGTATCATGTCTTTTTCCACAAAGATCCCGTCCATCCTGTTTAGGACCTCCGTAGTGTCCTTGACGTAGGAGGGGAGTGCTTCCACTAGGGGTTTTAAATAATGGTCAATGAATTGACAAATGGGTTCGCACAACCCCTCCATACTGGACACTATAGGACGCCCCGGTGGATTGACGGGATCTTTGTGGATTTTGGGTAATAAATACAGGGCGGGCGTTTTTGGCCACTCGTTAAAAAGTCCATCGAACATCCTCCGTGTAATAACCCCTTTCTCAAGCGCCGTCTCCAAGATGCGGTACAATTCACCGGCATAGGTGGTCATGGGGTTAAAGGATAGTTTGGTATATGTGTCCCTATCTCGAAGTTGGCGTAGGGCCTCTTTCTCATATTTTTCCGCAGCCCAGACCACCACATTCCCTCCTTTGTCTGCTGGTTTGATGATAATGTCCTTATAACCCTGTAATTCCTCCAACGCCCGTCTTTGTCTGTGGGTTAAGTTATCGTATCTTCGTTTTACAGATATTTTTTTTAAATCATTCACCACAAGACGGGTGAAGATATCAATGGCAGGACACAGAGACAAAGGAGGGAAACGGGTGGATCTGGGCAGCAGATGTCTGGGAAAGGAATTTGTCGCATCAGGCTCCTGCTCGTGTAACAGATCTTCCAATACCTGTAGGGTTTCTTGTTCCAAATCGTTGTTTTCTCCCACAGGTTGTTTATGATATATTCTCCTCTGGATCAGCTTTCTCGCAAATAAATTAATATCTTTTAACGCTGTAAAAAAATTAAAAGAATTGGTAGGCGAGAAAGTAAGACCAAGTGATAAAACCTCAATCTGGGCATCAGTGAGGTTACGTCCAGACAAATTAATGACTTTCAATTGATTATCTACATACTTGTTAGATTTTTTCCATGTAGCTTGTGGTCTGGACCGATTTGGATCTTACCCTGGCTCCGATGCCTTGGTCCCAATCGCAAGTTCCTCCTGATGCCCCAGAAGAAGATTCATTATCAGAGGTCCGTGATTGTACAGAGGAAGATCTGTGACTCGTGGTATTATCCCTGGGGCCAGCAGCTCGAATCTTATCCTGTCTATAAAAAATCTAACAAGTATGTAGATAATCAATTGCAAGTCATTAATCCTGATCCTGAGGAGAATATATCATAAACAACCTGTGGGAGAAAACAACAATTCGGAACAAGAAACCCTACAGGTATTGGAAGATCTGTTACGCGAGCAGGAGCCTGATGCGACAAATTCCGTTCCCAGACATCTGCTGCCCAGATGCACCCATTTCCCTCCTTTGTCTCTGTGTCCTGCCATTGATATCTTCACCCGTCTTGTGGTGAATGATTTAAAAAAAATCTGTAAAACGAAGATACGATAACTTAACCCACAGACAAAGACGGGCATTGGAGGAATTACAGGGTTATAAGGACATTATCATCAAACCAGCAGACAAAGGAGGGAATGTGGTGGTCTGGGCTGCGGAAAAATATGAGAAAGAGGCCCTACGCCAACTTCGAGATAGGGACACATATACCAAACTATCCTTTAACCCCATGACCACCTATGCCGGTGAATTATCCCGCATCTTGGAGACGGCGCTTGAGAAAGGGGTTATTACATGGAGGATGATCGATGGACTTTTTAACAAGTGTCCAAAAACGCCAACCCTGTATTTATTACCCAAAATCCACAAAGATCCCGTCAATCCACCGGGGCGTCCTATAGTGTCCAGTATGGAGGGGTTGTGCGAACCCATTTGTCAATTCATTGACCATTATTTAAAACCCCTAGTGGAAGCACTCTCCTCCTACGTCAAGAACACTACAGAGGTCCTAAACAGTATGGACGGGATCTTTGTGGAAAAAGACATGATACTTGTAACGGCCGATGTAGCGAGCCTCTACACGAGCATATGCCACGATGATGGATTAGCAGCTGTCCGTTTCTTCCTGGGAACTGACAATCGGGATGGTGAGATGGGCATGTTGGTCCTTGAGCTGCTCCGTTTTGCCCTAACCCACAATTATTTTATTTTTAGAGATCAGTGTTACCTTCAGAGGCGTAGCACTGCGATGGGTGCGGCCTGCGCGCCTTCGTACGCCAATTTATTCCTGGGATTCTGGGAACGGACCATCTTTGGCGACGGAGGCGTGGGGTCTTGCGCCCATGTGCAGTGCTAGCTAAGGTACATTGATGATATTTTGTTTATTTGGCAGGGCACGACGGGGCAGCTCGATGACTTCATGAGATCATTGAACATTAATGATTATAACATCAGGCTTACTTTCAGGCACAGCAGCAGTAGCATTGATTTCCTCGATATCAAAATAGATGTTGGAGACGATCATTTGGTACAAACGGACGTTTTCCATAAAGATACCTCGGTCAATGCTCTGCTGCATGCGTCTTCAGCCCACATGCCATCCACCATACGAGCCATCCCCACAGGTCAGTTCCTACGGATGAGGCGGATTTGCTCTTCCAATCATAGATTTGAGGCTCAGTCGGCCGATCTTGGGCGCCGCTTCCGAGAACGGGGCTACAGTGGCAGGGTGGTCAAAAGGGGCTATCTCAGGGCAAAAAACACACCTAGGATACACAACTCCTCACCTACAGGCCCAAAAAAGTATCTACAGAAGGTGATCTCAGATTCCTTGGAACCTATAATCATGAGTGGGGCACGATGAGAGAGATCCTCCATAAGCATTGGCCGATTTTAACATCTGACCCGGTACTTTCAGGTATGCTTACCGATGCCCCACTCATGACAGCTAGACGGGCTCCCAATATTAAAGACATGGTAGTGAGGAGCCATTATGTTCCAAACACACAGAACCCCTTTAGCAACCGTGACCCACTTATTGGATGCTTCAAGTGTGGACATTGTCTAGCTTGCAGCAACATCAGCCGTAGCAAGACCTTTTCTTCCTCCGATGGTAAAAATATCTATACCATTCGCAAGTACATCTCGTGTGGCACCACACACGTGGTGTATTTTGCAACATGTCCATGCTCCCTGATCTACGTGGGCTTACTTCCCGTGAGCTCCGCGTTAGGGTCAGGGAGCATGTGCGTGACATAATAGCAGCCACGTCTATTGAAGATTGGTCATTGCTAAAAACACTCCCTCGCTATTTCAAAAAATACCATGCGTGTGATGCCACATTACTTCAAATACGTGGTATCGATGCGATTAATGGCGGATCTAGGGGCGGCAATTTAAAATGACTATTGGCCCAATGTGAAACCCGATGGATTTCAACCCTTGACACTTTGGTTCCCAAAGGGTTAAACGAGACCATTAGCTTCTTCCCTTTTCTATAGGCTACCTCTCTGGTTCCCATCCTATCTATATACATTTTTTCATCATCACTTGTGAGACTTTATGAATTTTTTATATATTCATATGGTTTTAATAACTGTATTTAAGAACATTGATTCCATGTTTATATATAGATGCCCTATTTTTCCTTCACAATTCTATGTTGGCTGCTTTGCATAAATGCCATTACTTATTGCATATTTTTAATTATATTTACAGTGGATTACTGTATAATGTCATCCTATACGTGGTCTATTACATCATCACTGAACGGATTGAGTGCGGGGCTGACAACCTGAATATATCTCCTTATTGTATATGGACCTGGAGATCCTACAAGCTATGAGAAGATTCCATTTGAAACATATTATGGATTACAGAAATCTACAAAAATATGGACTTCTCAGCTCACCTATATTTTGCTAATGGAGATACCAGGAACGTTTTGGTACCGCCCCTTTCTTACCATGTGACCGCCACCTCATTTTACTATATCACCTGACTTCCCTGTCCACCGCCCACTGATCGCGCTCCTCGGCCGGGCCCGCCCCCATCGCCGCTGCGACCGCCGTCATTGCAGGCTGGGGCGTCAGCGTGGAACATGGGTGACGCATCCCCATTCCCTCGCTTGTACTCCTGGGTCTGACGGCGCTCGCGGTGGTGTCAGGGGGCAGGTTCGGCCTCTGCGCGCATCACGAAGGGGGCGGTGCACCCGGAAGTGAGTTGCTGATGGCATTATTTAATGCAGCCTTCCTAAGCCACCACATCGCCTTTCCCTGATGAAGCTGGAGCCACTGTGATTTACCGTTTAGCGAAACGTACGTTGGAGGATGGCTTTAGGGCAGGTTGGGTGGCACTATTCCTCTGAGAGCTTTCTTTGTTTGTGACAACCTTAATCTCTTTAGGGTAATCGCTACACTATCATTCCCATGGCTTTACTATGACTCATGGGCCCTATTTGGCACATGCACTTTAGTGGACATAAATACCTTGCCAGAATCTGTTCACAGTATCTGATTCAGTTTGGTTTTACTGCATTGTGATTCATTGTACTGCATATTGCTGTCCACCTTCCATGGGTTTTTCATTTCCTATGTAATCCTGCATTCAGTGTTAATCCCAGGCACTCTGAGTTGTATAGTGCCATCACCCTTCCATGTGGTTTTAACCTTTTTAATCATGGCCCTGATTTTCTGTGTATCATTTTAATCATGCATTTCTAAATATACTTTGTCATAATTTTGCACCATATATACTCCGTTTCTCCTGTGTTTTCATGTATCCCATGGAGTAGGTGTTCACCACAGGGCCCCTCACTTGAGGAGGGCTCTGATGGTTTCATATATTATACTGGTTATGAGGTCCTTTGTTTTTCTCAATACTGATAAGACGCAGGCAGTATCACAAATAATCAATTACATCCAGGTACCTTATAGGTGACATGTTCTGAGTCGTTCCCGTCCCTTTTGTCTCCACGCAGTACAGACGCCATGATGAGGTTTCGTGCCCACCGCTCGTCTCTGAAGATCTCCCTCTTTATTCTTCAGCAGCACTTCCCCACAGAGCACCTTTACAAATAAAAGCATCATTATACTGGCCCATAAATATAAATATCTCCCATGCTGTGCCCCTGAATAAATAATCACTGTGCTTCCTTCACAAAATATCCCCCCACACTGCCCTTATCCAAAATAACTCCCACACTGCCTTTCTCCTTAATATACTACCACACTGCCTCTTTTCATAATGTCCCCATACACAGCTTCTCTCCATAATGTCCCCTCCACACTGCTCTCTTTGTAATATACCCCCACACTGCTTCTTTCCATAATATCCCCCCATATTGCCCCTCTCCAAAATATTCCCCCCAAACTGCTCTTTTGGAACTCCCACACACACTACAATGCACCCCACATCACCACACACACACACACACACACACACACACACACACACATACACTACAATGCACCCCCCATCATCACATATACGTTGAGGACAGCCATTAGATCAAACACTTGATTAACCTCTTGACAAGGGACTGTGGGAAGTGTTAATTTGCCTTACATGAGCCAGGTTTTCAGAGATAACTTAAGCCCGCTTTACATGCTACAATATATCTTACGATGTGTCGGCGGGGTCACGTCGTAAGTGACGCACATCCGGAATCGTAAGGTACATTGTAGTGTGTGAGAGGTACGTGTGATTGCGATTGAACGTTAAAACGTTCATCGAATGCACGTCGTTCAATTCCTAACAATTGAACGTCCTATTGTTCATCGTACCCGGGGTAGCACACATCGCTGTGTGTGACACTCCGGGAACGATGAACAGATCTTACCTGCGTCCTGCGGCTCCCGGCCAGCAATGCGGAAGGAAGGAGGTGGGCGGGATGTTTACGTCCCACTCATCTCCGCCCCTCTGCTTCTATTGGCCAGCTGCCGTGTGACGTCAATGTGACGCCGAACGTCCCTCCCACTTCAGGAAGTGGACGTTCGCCGCCCACATCGAGGTCGTAAGGACAGGTAAGTACGTGTGATGCGGGTTAATCGTTTGTGCGGCACATTCAACAAATTGAATGTGCCGTACATACGATGGGGGCGGTTACGATCGCATACGATATCGTATGCGAAATCGTAACATGTAAAGCAGGCTTAAGAGCCACCGATTACAACAAAGACCCTCCCATCAGCATGGATCCACCAGATGACGCCCCTCCCATCACCATCACCATGGATCCGTCCAATGATGTCATAGACCTGCCTACGATGATGCCCACCAATCAGCTCATGGACTAACACATTGTTTAACCCACTGACCAATGGACACATCCAAGTATGCCCACTGTAGGGCTGACCATGCCCCTTTTCCTAGTTTTATAAAGGCATGTTCTTAAATAAATCTCTGAGTCTGGGCCGACTTTGGTCGAGGAAAATGAATATCCGACTGTGTGCCTTATCTCATTTTTCAAGCATGCACTCGATCCACACCACTAAAGGGGGCTTTACACGCTGCGACATCGCTAATGCGAACTCGTTGGGGGTCACGGAATTGGTGATGCACATCCGGCCGCATTAGCGATGCCGTTGCGTGTGACACCTGTGAGCGATTTTGCATCATCGCAAAAACGTGCAAAATCGCTCATCGGTGACATGGGGGTCCATTCATGGGGGCCCGGTGTCCACGCTGTCACCGGCTTCCCCCCGCCGAGGATCGCACTTTCAATTGTATCGGCATCGCAGTTGCCGATACAATTGAAAGCAATGATGAGAGACGGAGAGGCGTGCTCCCTCTCTCACCATTCTCCCCGTTATGTCTGATACTGTCGGCGTTCTGAGCCTCTGACAGCTCAGCAGCGGAGCGCGGTGACGTCATCACTGCGTGCCTGCTGAGAGGTCAGAGCGACAGCGGTAAAGTGAACGCGCCGAGGAGACTGGAGCAGCAGGGGAATGAGGAAAAGTGAGTATTTATTTAATCGTGGTGGCCAGATGACTACGGAGGTGCATTAACACTAGAAGTCCCAGAAATTTCGAGCTTCCCCCTGAAGTCCCGAAAGAGGGTCAAATGACCCTTAGTCCAAACTGACAACTCTGATGGCTCTAATTAGCATCTTTTCATTTGTAAATGTGTCCATCACCATAAGACGGTGATGGCCAACATCCTATAATCACCAAAAGACAGTGATTATAGGATGTTAGCTAAAATCCTCCAGGTCATTCGACCCGTCTCTGGGTTCCAAAGGTAGAAATGTTAAATGACCCCTCTCTGGGACTTCTAGTGTTAAATGATATGGGGACTGCATACTACATGGAGGTGCCTAATGCTATCAGAGTCTGGACTGTGCTATATAGGTGCTGTGTACTACATGGAGGTGCCGTTACGGTTCCCGTTTCTGGGGATCTGCGTGTCTCCTTATCCTTTGCTGTGGTCTAGCTATGCTATATCTTGGTCCCAGGTCTGTGTGACGCTGGAGACTATGTTCTGATTCCATGCTACTGAGCATGTGCGAGCGCTGGAGACTAAGTCCTATCTTGGAGCCACTGCACATGTGCGGGTGACATCATCGCTGACACGAGGTCACATGTCTCTAACACATTCTAAGCCGATTGGCCGCTGGTCATGTGCTTATGACGCTTTGCTCTGTGATAGGCCAGCGTGACGTCATTGCTGACAATTCTCGCAGTGGATTGGCTGGTGTCCTCCATCTTGGATGAGGCACAGAGTCTATATAAGACCCTGACGCACGCTGCTCGGCGCTCAGTCCTCTTGGTTCCTGCATAGGAGTAGACGCTCTGTGCATGTCCCTTGCGGCACCTATTGTCTATCTAGGTGAGCGTTATCGGTAGGGTAACGCTCTTGCAGCTTATGCTATGGTCTGTATCCTCGCACCTTAGTGGAGCGGACATAGGCAGGTGCTTGCTGCACATGGTCTGACTGGGCCTCGTGGTTCTAATCTGAGGTGAGCGCTATCGGTAGGGTAACGCTCCTGTACCTTTCAGCCGTACTGTTGTCCGTGTCCTCGCACCTTAGTGGAGCGGACATAGGTAGGTCAGGTGGTCGTTGCCTTCTAGGGTAACGCTCCACTACGCTGCCTCCTGCAGCAGTCCGTATCCTCGCACATTAGGGGAGCGGTCATAGGCAGGAGTTTCAAGCTAGCAGCATTGCTGTCGTCCGTATCCTTGCACCACAAATGGAGCGGACATAGGTAGGTGCCATATTGCACACACTACACCTAGTCTCTGTGACTGTTAACTTAGACAGGTGCTTTCACGCTCACAGATTGTGAGACTTCTTTGCACTTTTATGTTGTATTCCTCACTCTTTTGCATTTCCACTCCTATGTTATGCTAAGAGGTAGTAGCTGTGACTTAAACAGTATACGCCGCTATTGGCCTTGGTGACACTGTGGCGTGTCAGTACCGCTTTGGTGGTACAGGTTTCCCCTATCCTCTGCCCTACTCTGCAGCAGAGCTCTGCACGGTGGACCCTGACTGTCGTATAGCCTTCCATTCCCTTATTATCCGACAGCCCCCGTAACAGGTGCCTAATGCTATCTGGCTCTGCACTGTGCTATATAGGTGCTGTGTACTACATGGAGGTGCCTAATGCTATCTGGCTCTGCACTGTGCTATATAGGTGCTGTGTACTACATGAAGGTGCCTAATGCTATCAGGATCTGCATTGTGGTATATAGCTGCTGTATACTACATGAGGATGCCTAATGCTATGTTGGTCTGCACTGTGCTATATAGGGGCTATAGAGTACATGAGGATGCCTAATGCTATATGGGTCTGCACTGTGCTATATAGGTGCTGTATACTACATGGAGGTGCCTAATGCTATCAGGATCTGCACTGTGCTATATGAGGCTGTATACTACATGGAGGTGCCTAATGCTATCAGGATCTGCACTGTGCCATATAGGTGCTGTATACTACATGGAGGTGCCTAATGCTATATGGGTCTGTACTGTGCTATATAGGTGCTGTATACTACATGAGGATGCCTAATGCTATGTGGGTCTGCACTGTGCTATATAGGTGCTATATACTACATGGAGGTGCCTAATGCTATCTGGGTCTATACTGTGCTGTATAGGTGCTGTATACTACATGGAGGTGCCTAATGCTATCTGGGTCTGCACTGTGCTATATACTGTAGGTGCTGTATACTACATGGAGGTGCCTAATGCTATGTGGGTCAGCACTGTGCTATATGCAGCCTGTATACTACATGGAGGTGCCTAATGCTATCAGGGTCTGCACTGTGCTGTATACTACATGAAAGTGCCTAATGCTATCAGGGTCTGCACTGTGCTATATAGGTGCCGTGTACTACATGAACGTGCCTAATGCTATCTGGCTCTGCTCTGTGCTATATGTTGGCTGTATACCACATGGAGGTGCCTAAAGCTATCTGGGTCTGCACTGTGCTATATGGCGGCTGTATACTACATGAGGGTGCTTAATGCTATCTAGGTCTGCACTGCTATATACGGGCTGTATACTACATGAAGGTGCATAATGCTATCTGGGTCAGCACTGTGCTATATGGCGGCTATATACTACATGAGGGTGCCTAATGCTATCTGGGTCTGCACTGTGCTATATAGGTGCTGTATATTACATGGAGGTGCCTAATGCTATCTGGGTCTATACTGTGCTGTATAGGTGCTGTATACTACATGGAGGTGCCTAATGCTATCTGGGTCTGCACTGTGCTATATACAGTGCCTACAAGTAGTATTCAACCCCCTGCAGATTTAGCAGGTTTACACATTCGGAATTAACTTGGCATTGTGACATTTGGACTGTAGATCAGCCTGGAAGTGTGAAATGCAGCAAAAAAGAATGTTATTTCTTTTTTTTTTTTTTTTAAATTGAGAAAAGTTTATTCAGAGGGTCATTTATTATTCAACCCTTCAAACCACAAGAATTCTGTTTGGTTCCCCTGAAGTATTTCAAGCACAAAGAACAATGAGCTTCACATGTTTGGATTAATTATCTCTTTTTCCAGCCTTTTCTGACTAAGACCCTCCCCAAACTTGTGAACAGCACTCATACTTGGTCAACATGGGAAAGATAAAGGAGCATTCCAAGGCCATCAGAGACAAGATCGTGGAGGGTCACAAGGCTGGCAAGGGGTACAAAACCCTTTCCAAGGAGTTGGGCCTACCTGTCTCCACTGTTGGGAGCATCATCCGGAAGTGGAAGGCTTATGGAACTACTGTTAGCCTGCCACGGCCTGGACAGCCTTGGAAAGTTTCCTCCCGTGCCGAGGCCAGGCGTGTCCGAAGAGTCAAGGCTAACCCAAGGACAACAAGGAAGGAGCTCCAGGAAGATCTCATGGCAGTGGGGACATTGGTTTCAGTCAATACCATAAGTAACGTACTCCACCGCAATGGTCTCCATTCCAGACGAGCCCGTAAGGTACCTTTTACTTTCAAAGCGTCATGTCAAGACTCGTCTACAGTTTGCTCATGATCACTTGGAGGACTCTGAGACAGACTGGTTCAAGGTTCTCTGGTCTGATGAGACCAAGATCGAGATCTTTGGTGCCAACCACACACGTGACGTTTGGAGACTGCATACGACCCCAAGAATACCATCCCTACAGTCAAGCATGGTGGAGGCTGCATCATGCTGTGGGGCTGTTTCTCAGCCAAGGGGCCTGGCCATCTGGTCCGCATCCATGGGAAGATGAATAGCATGGCCTACCTGGAGATTTTGGCCAAGAACCTCCGCTCCTCCATCAAGGATCTTAAGATGGGTCGTCATTTCATCTTCCAACAAGACAATGACCCAAAGCACACAGCCAAGAAAACCAAGGCCTGGTTCAAGAGGGAAAAAAAATCAAGGTGTTGCAGTGGCCTAGTCAGTCTCCTGACCTTAACCCAATTGAAAACTTGTGGAAGGAGCTCAAGATTAAAGTCCACATGAGAAACCCAAAGAACCTATATAACTTGGAGAAGATCTGCATGGAGGAGTGGGCCAAGATAACTCCAGAGACCTGTGCCGGCCTGATCAGGTCTTATAAAAGACGATTATTAGCTGTAATTGCAAACAAGGGTTATTCCACAAAATATTAAACCTAGGGGTTGAATAATAATTGACCCACACTTTTATGTTGAAAATTTATTAAAATTTAACTGAGCAACATAACTTGTTGGTTTGTAAGATTTATGCATCTGTTAATAAATCCTGCTCTTGTTTGAAGTTTGCAGGCTCTAACTTATTTGCATCTTATCAAACCTGCTAAATCTGCAGGGGGTTGAATACTACTTGTAGGCACTGTAGGTGCTGTATACTACATGGAAGTGCCTAATGCTATGTGGGTCAGCACTGTGCTATATGCAGCCTGTATACTACATGGAGGTGCCTAATGCTATCAGGGTCTGCACTGTGCTGTATACTACATGAAGGTGCCTAATGCTATCAGGGTCTGCACTGTGCTATATAGGTGCCGTGTACTACATGAACGTGCCTAATGCTATCTGGCTCTGCTCTGTGCTATATGTTGGCTGTATACTACATGGAGGTGCCTAATGCTATCTGGGTCAACACTGTGCTATATGGCGGCTGTATACTACATGAGGGTGCCTAATGCTATCTAGGTCTGCATTGTGCTGTATGGTGGCTGTATACTACATGAGGGTGCCTAATGCTATGTGGGTCTGCATTGTGCTATATGGGGGCTGCATAGAGAACTATGGGGGCTTCATAACACTATATAGAGGAATATGGGGGCTGCATACTGCTATACCCCCAGAGTTGTATGTCACCTTAACCCCAGTGCTGTATACCCCCTCAGAGCTGTGTATACCCCCTGAGCTGCATGTCACCTCCCCACCTCAGAGCTGTTTGTCCCCCCACCCCAGAGCCACTGGCGCCCTCTAGAGCTGTATGCCCCCCTCTAAAGCTGTATGGCCCCCATTGCTGTATATCCCTTTCCTCAGTAATATGTATGCCCCCAAGTAATGTGTATGTCCCCAGCCTCTCTTGTGATGTATATGTGACGCCCTGGACCAGCCAGCTAGTCACAGATAGTGCCCCACATTACACCAGTCCCCTAAAAAGGGGTCATCAGCCAACTTTAAAACCCTACGTCACCTTCCTCAGTGCCTGATGGACACACCAGGGGGCGGAGCCAGTCGGTTGGCCACGCTCACCGAGTTCGGACTGCCTGAGGCTGGAAAGTTCGGAGTTCAAGGTGGAGAGTCGTGTGGGCTGGAGCTGTGTGCAGCTCCAGCGGAGGCGAGAACCAAAACCCGAACCAGTGCCAGGGTAGGAGCCCTGGTGCTGCTGGCTAGGAGACATACGGAAGCCTCTGTCTGCAGGAGCCAGGAAGATGGCTCGGTGGAACCATGGTGGACCAGGACAGGGTTGTGGCCCGCCGGCACCGACCCGGGGAACAGATTCAGAAACCGGAGCACAAAGGGGGGTACTCAGACCCTGAAGCTAGGTCCAGAAGCTACTGGGGGCTATCTAATTAACTGGCAGAGACCACCAACCTGGAGGGGGACCAGAATGCAGCCGGCTGCGGGCACAGACCACTGTCACCTTGGTTTACCAGAGACTTGTGTGTTTACTAATCGTGAGTACATCAGTGCCCTCCGGCCGCCCATCACCCTGCACCAGCTCCCCAACGGGTCCCGGGGCCACCATCCCTACCCAAGGAGGGGTTAACAACTTGCTGCGCAACATCTCCCCCGGGTGCCCCGTAACAGCAGCGGTGGTGTCCACCTTCACCACATCCCGTGGGTGGCGTCACGAACTCAAACACGTCTCCGGCCGCACACCTACGTCCCTACAAACTGCCAACCCCCTGTATGTATGTGTGTATGTATATTATTATTATTATAGCGCCATTTATTCCATGGCGCTTTACAAGTGAAAGAGGGTATACGTACAACAATCATTAACAGTACAAAACAGACTGGTACAGGAGGAGAGAGGACCCTGCCCGCGAGAGCTCAGTCTACAGGGAATGGGTGATGGTACAATGGGTGAGGACAGAGCTGGTTGCGCAGTGGTCTACTGGACTGAGGGCTATTGTAGGTTGTAGGCTTGTTGGAAGAGGTGGGTCTTGAGGTTCCTCTTGAAGCTTTCCACGGTAGTGGAGAGTCTGATGTGCTGAGGTAGAGCGTTCCAGAGCATGGAGGAGGCACGGGAGAAATCTTGTACGTGATTGTACTGAATTCAGCTCCACTCTAGTGGCGTCTGAGGCGCTGTCTAGATTGGAGGTGATGCTTTGATGGAGGGAGATCCTCAATATATCACCTCCATTCTAGTCCCCTCAGTACAGAGCCGTCTACACTGGAGACTGCAGTCACCTCACAATATCACCTCCATTCTAGTCCCCTCAGTACAGAGCCGTCTACACTGGAGACTGCAGTCACCTCACAATATCACCTCCATTCTAGTCCCCTCAGTACAGAGCCGTCTACACTGGAGACTGCAGTCACCTCACAATATCACCTCCATTCTAGTCCCCTCAGTACAGAACCGTCTACACTGGAGGCTGCAGTCACCTCACAATATCACCTCCATTCTAGTCCCCTCAGTACAGAGCCGTCTACACTGGAGACTGCAGTCACCTCACAATATCACCTCCATTCTAGTCCCCTCAGTACAGAACCGTCTACACTGGAGGCTGCAGTCACCTCACAATATCACCTCCATTCTAGTCCCCTCAGTACAGAGCCGTCTACACTGGAGGCTGCAGTCACCTCACAATATCACCTCCATTCTAGTCCCCTCAGTACAGAGCCGTCTACACTGGAGACTGCAGTCACCTCACAATATCACCTCCATTCTAGTCCCCTCAGTACAGAACCGTCTACACTGGAGGCTGCAGTCACCTCACAATATCACCTCCATTCTAGTCCCCTCAGTACAGAGCCGTCTACACTGGAGACTGCAGTCACCTCACAATATCACCTCCATTCTAGTCCCCTCAGTACAGAACCGTCTACACTGGAGGCTGCAGTCACCTCACAATATCACCTCCATTCTAGTCCCCTCAGTACAGAGCCGTCTACACTGGAGGCTGCAGTCACCTCACAATATCACCTCCATTCTAGTCCCCTCAGTACAGAGCCGTCTACACTGGAGACTGCAGTCACCTCACAATATCACCTCCATTCTAGTCCCCTCAGTACAGAGCCGTCTACACTGGAGGCTGCAGTCACCTCACAATATCACCTCCATTCTAGTCCCCTCAGTACAGAGCCGTCTACACTGGAGACTGCAGTCACCTCACAATATCACCTCCATTCTAGTCCCCTCAGTACAGAGCCGTCTACACTGGAGGCTGCAGTCACCTCACAATATCACCTCCATTCTAGTCCCCTCAGTACAGAGCCGTCTACACTGGAGACTGCAGTCACCTCACAATATCACCTCCATTCTAGTCCCCTCAGTACAGAGCCGTCTACACTGGAGACTGCAGTCACCTCACAATATCACCTCCATTCTAGTCCCCTCAGTACAGAGCCGTCTACACTGGAGGCTGCAGTCACCTCACAATATCACATCCATTCTAGTCCCCTCAGTACAGAGCCGTCTACACTGGAGACTGCAATCACCTCACAATATCACATCCATTCTAGTCCCCTCAGTACAGAGCCGTCTACACTGGAGGCTGCAGTCACCTCACAATATCACCTCCATTCTAGTCCCCTCAGTACAGAGCCGTCTACACTGGAGACTGCAGTCACCTCACAATATCACCTCCATTCTAGTCCCCTCAGTACAGAGCCGTCTACACTGGAGACTGCAGTCACCTCACAATATCACCTCCATTCTAGTCTCCTCAGTACAGAGCCGTCTACACTAGAGACTGCAGTCACCTCACAATATCACCTCCATTCTAGTCCCCTCAGTACAGAGCCGTCTACACTGGAGACTGCAGTCACCTCACAATATCACCTCCATTCTAGTCCCCTCAGTACAGAGCCGTCTACACTGGAGGCTGCAGTCACCTCACAATATCACCTCCATTCTAGTCCCCTCAGTACAGAGCCGTCTACACTGGAGGCTGCAGTCACCTCACAATATCACCTCCATTCTAGTCCCCTCAGTACAGAGCCGTCTACACTAGAGACTGCAGTCACCTCACAATATCACCTCCATTCTAGTCCCCTCAGTACAGAGCCGTCTACACTGGAGACTGCAGTCACCTCACAATATCACCTCCATTCTAGTCCACTCAGTACAGAGCCGTCTACACTGGAGGCTGCAGTCACCTCACAATATCACCTCCATTCTAGTCCCCTCAGTACAGAGCCGTCTACACTGGAGACTGCAGTCACCTCACAATATCACCTCCATTCTAGTCCCCTCAGTACAGAGCCGTCTACACTGGAGACTGCAGTCACCTCACAATATCACCTCCATTCTAGTCCCCTCAGTACAGAACCGTCTACACTGGAGGCTGCAGTCACCTCACAATATCACCTCCATTCTAGTCCCCTCAGTACAGAGCCGTCTACACTGGAGACTGCAGTCACCTCACAATATCACCTCCATTCTAGTCCCCTCAGTACAGAACCGTCTACACTGGAGGCTGCAGTCACCTCACAATATCACCTCCATTCTAGTCCCCTCAGTACAGAGCCGTCTACACTGGAGGCTGCAGTCACCTCACAATATCACCTCCATTCTAGTCCCCTCAGTACAGAGCCGTCTACACTGGAGACTGCAGTCACCTCACAATATCACCTCCATTCTAGTCCCCTCAGTACAGAGCCGTCTACACTGGAGGCTGCAGTCACCTCACAATATCACCTCCATTCTAGTCCCCTCAGTACAGAGCCGTCTACACTGGAGACTGCAGTCACCTCACAATATCACCTCCATTCTAGTCCCCTCAGTACAGAGCCGTCTACACTGGAGGCTGCAGTCACCTCACAATATCACCTCCATTCTAGTCCCCTCAGTACAGAGCCGTCTACACTGGAGACTGCAGTCACCTCACAATATCACCTCCATTCTAGTCCCCTCAGTACAGAGCCGTCTACACTGGAGACTGCAGTCACCTCACAATATCACCTCCATTCTAGTCCCCTCAGTACAGAGCCGTCTACACTGGAGGCTGCAGTCACCTCACAATATCACATCCATTCTAGTCCCCTCAGTACAGAGCCGTCTACACTGGAGACTGCAATCACCTCACAATATCACATCCATTCTAGTCCCCTCAGTACAGAGCCGTCTACACTGGAGGCTGCAGTCACCTCACAATATCACCTCCATTCTAGTCCCCTCAGTACAGAGCCGTCTACACTGGAGACTGCAGTCACCTCACAATATCACCTCCATTCTAGTCCCCTCAGTACAGAGCCGTCTACACTGGAGACTGCAGTCACCTCACAATATCACCTCCATTCTAGTCTCCTCAGTACAGAGCCGTCTACACTAGAGACTGCAGTCACCTCACAATATCACCTCCATTCTAGTCCCCTCAGTACAGAGCCGTCTACACTGGAGACTGCAGTCACCTCACAATATCACCTCCATTCTAGTCCCCTCAGTACAGAGCCGTCTACACTGGAGGCTGCAGTCACCTCACAATATCACCTCCATTCTAGTCCCCTCAGTACAGAGCCGTCTACACTGGAGGCTGCAGTCACCTCACAATATCACCTCCATTCTAGTCCCCTCAGTACAGAGCCGTCTACACTAGAGACTGCAGTCGCCTCACAATATCACCTCCATTCTAGTCCCCTCAGTACAGAGCCGTCTACACTGGAGACTGCAGTCACCTCACAATATCACCTCCATTCTAGTCCACTCAGTACAGAGCCGTCTACACTGGAGGCTGCAGTCACCTCACAATATCACCTCCATTCTAGTCCCCTCAGTACAGAGCCGTCTACACTGGAGACTGCAGTCACCTCACAATATCACCTCCATTCTAGTCCCCTCAGTACAGAGCCGTCTACACTGGAGACTGCAGTCACCTCACAATATCACCTCCATTCTAGTCCCCTCAGTACAGAGCCGTCTACACTGGAGACTGCAGTCACCTCACAATATCACCTCCATTCTAGTCCCCTCAGTACAGAGCCGTCTACACTGGAGGCTGCAGTCACCTCACAATATCACCTCCATTCTAGTCCCCTCAGTACAGAGCCGTCTACACGGGAGACTGCAGTCACCTCACAATATCACCTCCATTCTAGTCCACTCAGTACAGAGACGTCTACACTGGAGGCTGCAGTCACCTCACAATATCACCTCCATTCTAGTCCCCTCAGTACAGAGCCGTCTACACTGGAGACTGCAGTCACCTCACAATATCACCTCCATTCTAGTCCCCTCAGTACAGAGCCGTCTACACTGGAGGCTGCAGTCACCTCACAATATCACCTCCATTCTAGTTCCCTCAGTACAGGGCCGTCTACACTGGAGACCGCAGTCACCTCACAATATCACCTCCATTCTAGTCTCCTCAGTACAGAGCCGTATACACTGGACACTGCAGTCACCTCACAATATCACCTGCATTCTAGTCCACTCAGTACAGAGCCGTCTACACTGGAGGCTGCAGTCACCTCACAATATCACCTCCATTCTAGTCCCCTCAGTACAGAGCCGTCTACACTGGAGGCTGCAGTCACCTCACAATATCACCTCCATTCTAGTCCCCTCAGTACAGAGCCGTCTACACTGGAGACTGCAGTCACCTCACAATATCACCTCCATTCTAGTCCCCTCAGTACAGAGCCGTCTACACTGGAAGCTGCAGTCACCTCACAATATCACCTCCATTCTAGTCCACTCAGTACAGAGCCGTCTACACTGGAGGCTGCAGTCACCTCACAATATCACCTCCATTCTAGTCCCCTCAGTACAGAGCCGTCTACACTGGAGGCTGCAGTCACCTCACAATATCACCTCCATTCTAGTCCCCTCAGTACAGAGCCATCTACACTGGAGGCTGCAGTCACCTCACAATATCACCTCCATTCTAGTCCCCTCAGTACAGAGCCGTCTACACTGGAGACTGCAGTCACCTCACAATATCACCTCCATTCTAGTCCCCTCAGTACAGAGCCGTCTACACTGGAGACCGCAGTCACCTCACAATATCACCTCCATTCTAGTCCCCTCAGTACAGAGCCGTCTACACTGGAGACTGCAGTCACCTCACAATATCACCTCCATTCTAGTCCCCTCAGTACAGAGCCGTCTACACTGGTGACTGCAGTCACCTCACAATATCACCTCCATTCTAGACCCCTCAGTACAGAGCCGTCTACACTGGAGACTGCAGTCACCTCACCATATCACCTCCATTCTAGTCCCCTCAGTACAGAGCCGTCTACACTGGAGACTGCAGTCACCTCACAATATCACCTCCATTCTAGTCCCCTCAGTACAGAGCCGTCTACACTGGAGACTGCAGTCACCTCACAATATCACCTCCATTCTAGTCCCCTCAGTACAGAGCCGTCTACACTGGAGGCTGCAGTCACCTCACAATATCACCTCCATTCTAGTCCCCTCAGTACAGAGCCGTCTACACTGGAGACTGCAGTCACCTCACAATATCACCTCCATTCTAGTCCCCTCAGTACAGAGCCGTCTACACTGGAGGCTGCAGTCACCTCACAATATCACCTCCATTCTAGTCTCCTCAGTACAGAGCCGTCTACACTGGAGACTGCAGTCACCTCACAATATCACCTCCATTCTAGTCCCCTCAGTACAGAGCCGTCTACACTGGAGGCTGCAGTCACCTCACAATATCACCTCCATTCTAGTCCCCTCAGTACAGAGCCGTCTACACTGGAGACTGCAGTCACCTCACAATATCACCTCCATTCTAGTCCCCTCAGTACAGAGCCGGCTACACTGGAGACTGCAGTCACCTCACAATATCACCTCCATTCTAGTCCCCTCAGTACAGAGCCGTCTACACTGGAGACTCCAGTCACCTCACAATATCACCTCCATTCTAGTCCCCTCAGTACAGAGCCGGCTACACTGGAGACTGCAGTCACCTCACAATATCACCTCCATTCTAGTCCCCTCAGTACAGAGCCGTCTACACTGGAGACTCCAGTCACCTCACAATATCACCTCCATTCTAGTCCCCTCAGTACAGAGCCGTCTACACTGGAGGCTGCAGTCACCTCACAATATCACCTCCATTCTAGTCCCCTCAGTACAGAGCCGTCTACACTGGAGGCTGCAGTCACCTCACAATATCACCTCCATTCTAGACACAACCGTCGCCTCACCTTGTGACATCAGACCACGCCCCTAACACGTGTCAGACGTGACGTCATACCAGAAAGCAGCCCGTACATTCTAGCATGTAACATCCCAGTGGCCAGAGGGTAGCGTCTAGAATGGAGTTGATTTCTTGAGGCAATGACGTCACCGGAAGGGGCGGGGTCTCATCGTGCTGTGCAGATCTGTGAGGGGAAGCAGCAGTGCTCTGGCTCCTGTGCAGAGCGGACGGATCCTGACCCTGAGGTGGGGAAGATTCAGCTTTTCCTCATTAGTTATAGAGCTGAGGTCACACTGGATTTTGGGGTAAGAAATAAAAGTGTCTCCTGTCACTACTGGGGGCTGCAGCTCGTGTATATATCACAGGGAAGGGGCTGAAGCTGCAGCACAGGGCTGTGGAGGCTTCCATAAGGAAGGGGGATATGGGGGGGGCTACACAGGGGAGGGGGCGATGCTGCATATTGGGGGAGGGCTTACACTGGGCGATGCTACACGATGGAGGGCTCAAAGTAGAAAAGGCTGCATGTTGGGGGGCTCACAGGGGGAGCGACTGCACGTTCGGGGGGCTCACAGGGGGAGCGACTGCACGTTCGGGGGGCTCACAGAGGGAGCGACTGCACGTTCGGGGGGCTCACAGAGGGAGCGACTGCACGTTCGGGGGGGGCTCACAGGGAGCGACTGCACGTTCGGGGGGGCTCACAGGGGGAGCGACTGCACGTTCGGGAGGGGGCTCACAGGGGGAGCGACTGCACGTTCGGGGGGGCTCACAGGGGGAGCGACTGCACGTTTCGGGGGGGGGCTCACAGGGGGAGCGACTGCACGTTCGGGGGGGGGGCTCACAGGGGGAGCGACTGCACGTTCGGGGGGGGGCTCACGGGGAGCGACTGCACGTTCGGGGGGGGCTCACGGGGAGCGACTGCACGTTGGGGGGGAGCGACTGCACGTTGGGGGGGAGGCTCGCAGGGGGGGGAGACTGCACGTTGGGGGGGAGGCTTGCAGGGGGGGGAGACTGCATGTTTGGGGGGGGCTCGCAGGGGGGAGACTGCACATTGGGGGGGGCTCGCAGGGGGGAGACTGCATGTTTGGGGGGGGGCTCGCAGGGGGGAGACTGCACGATGGATGGATGGATGGATGGGGGCACATCTGGGGTTTATAAACCCAGAGAATAAAGACCACAATGTGAGTCAATCAGTGACGTTTCGGTCCTTCCTTGGACCTTTATCAAACTCACACTATAAAGATACATAAGAAAAATACAAAGTGAATATTCTCTGAAAGGTGCATGAATATTAGAGGAAACATCTTACATATTACTTGTGGGAAGATCCATAGAAAAGATTTATCTATAGAACAGAAAATGGGCACAATTGGAACATGGCCACGCCCCCAGCGGCTGCAATATCCCATAATATTCACTTTGTATTTTTCTTATGTATCTTTATAGTGTGAGTTTGATAAAGGTCCAAGGAAGGACCGAAACGTCACTGATTGACGCACATTGTGGTCTTTATTCACTGGATTTAAAAAATAAAAAAGTTTTTGAAAATATTTTGGATATTTTGAGTGCCGGATTTATTTCTTCACTTTATTCTGATTTGATGTCAGTGAGAAAAACCTGCAGATGTGTCTTTATAGAGAGCGGAGGGAAAAACCTGCAGATGTTTCTTTATAGAGAGCGGAGGGAAAAACCTGCAGATGTGTCTGTATAGAGAGCGGAGGGAAACTTCCCGTTTTTGTTACCGACTCCTCAGCCCTGGTGTGGAGGAAGTGACTGTGGAGGTATCATACAGTGCTTGTATTATACATTATGGGGCAGTGAAAGGGGAATCTTTGGGCTTGAAGAGAAAAATTACTTTGTAAGAGCTGTAAAGTTATGAGAGGTTCTTATATGACCCAGTTGAATATTAATTACATTTTTATTTTTGGGGGGAGGGATACCAATTAGAACTTCCGCTATGGGGTCCCATGATTTCTATGTACACCTCTGTTCACCCCCTTAAAGAAAAACAATTAGATAAAACAAATTTTCCTCAATAAGACTTTCAAAAATACAACTCCTTTTTGGATTATTCCAGGGGGCTCCTCTATAGTATCCAGTGCGATTGCTGCATACTGCACCATAATCCTATTTGAAAGTGGATCAACTCCTTTTGGATTATTCCAGGCTTTCTAACCTCTGAACCAGGTGAGAGTTTCACTATTTCAACACCTTTATATATATATAAAAAAAAACAACTCACTACACTTAGTTTGGCGCCGCGTTTGTCTCTTTCTATCTTTCCCTGTCTCCAGGGTATTTTTTCAAAAATACAACATTGTTGACTAAAACAATTTTTAAATGACAGAAAAATAAGCATGGAAATGGAAACAAAATTGACATATATCCTTTCAAAA
Source organism: Anomaloglossus baeobatrachus (assembly GCF_048569485.1). Taxonomy (NCBI): domain Eukaryota; kingdom Metazoa; phylum Chordata; class Amphibia; order Anura; family Aromobatidae; genus Anomaloglossus; species Anomaloglossus baeobatrachus. The sequence continues at coordinate 170,254 of NW_027442917.1, forward strand.
AATACACTGATTCCAACTCTATTCTACAAGCCCAGTCATGCCATCCTCCCCATACCATCAAAAATATTCCTCTAGGAGAATTGATTAGGGCTAAACGAAATTGTTCCAGATCTGACATATTTTTGGAGGAATCATCAGGGATATGTACACGTCTGAAACAAAGGGGCTACCCAGACTGGTGTCTCAATCGAGCACAATCTATAGTAAAGGATCTCAATAGAACAGACCTTTTCAAATGCAAAAAAATCGACAATAAGAAACATCTTGACAAAATAACATTCGCTACGGCTTATTTCCCGCAATTCAATGATATTGTAAGAATCATCAGAAAATACTTACCTCTTTTACATCAAGATAATAACTTAAGTCAAATTCTTACTAGCTATTCCATCAATTTTGTTGCTAAACGGGCTCTCAATTTATCAAATCTTTTGGCTCCCAGTTTTGTTGCCAGCAAAGACTCACAGAATACTAATAAAAACAACAAAAATTGGCTCTCATGTACTGGGTTCTACGGCTGTGGTCACAATCAGTGTATTTCTTGCAAGCATGTCAAAAAAAGTAAAACGTTTACTTCTATCACCACCGGTCTATCCTATGACATAAAAGATTTTATTAATTGTAACACACCAAATGTCATCTATCTGATTGAATGCACGGCCTGCAGAATCCAGTACGTGGGATGCACTAGTGGCCCGTTGAAAAAACGCATCAGACGGCATATGTCCGATGCGTCAAATTTAACGGCTGTTAATGTATCTGCGGTCACTAGACATTTTGTTTCTATACACAATAGGAACCTTGATTCTCTTATCTTTTCTGGTATTGAGAAAGTCTATAAACCATTGAGAGGGGGTGACCATCGTAGAAAAATTTTCAACAGGGAGTCTTTTTGGATTTTTAAATTGGGTACACGGGTTCCACATGGTATGAACTCTAGAAAAGACCTCATCATACAGTATTCATAAGGAGTTATTCCTCTCCCCTCCCCCCTTGGGGTTTTTGTTTTTGTTTCTCCCCCCCCTTCTCTCCTTCTCTCTTGGATCTAATAATAAATTAATTATAGTATATAATATTAAAAAAAAAAAAAAAAAATATATATATATAAAAAATTATATCTAGTTTGTCAACCTAGTATTTGATCCAATAATAGATAGTGAGAAGAAGGTGAGATAGGGATGTTTTTGGGGAGAGGAAGGGGGAAAAGAGAATAAGGGAGAAGAGAGAGAGAGGGGAAGGGAAGAAATAAAGAAAATGAAAATTTTTTATTTTTTTTTATTTTTTCTTTCTCTCCTCATGTATTGTGCGACTACATCCCCTCCTTATTACAATTTTTCGCATACATGGGTTTTTGCTTTTGTATTTTCTGGATCTTCCTCCTCTGTATCCATTTTTATTTTAATTTTTTCTCATAGACTGCCACATTGTGTAGTTTTTTTTATTTTATTTTTTGTCTCTATTATGTCTTGTTACATATGTTTGCACACATTCACTTTGAATGGACTGGTAACACATATTTCTTAATTAGAGCACCCGCTCTGATGACATGGTGTGCATGTGGTTTTAAATCACCTCCACTGGAGACCTTCCTTCATTCCATGACTAAGACCTCTACTGGTCGAAACATGTAGGAATTTTTCCTCTGTCTGTGGATCACTTTTTCTTGTCCCCCCACATAGTGGTCTGTATTTTTTTAATTTTGATACAATAAAGTTTGGAGTTTTATCACTCGAGTCTCCTTGCCAAGGCGCTGGATTTGCTTTTGTTTTTGCAAAAATAAGCATTAGGGCGTCCAAATTGTGAAGACAAAACAATGAAGGAAATCCCAATGTCATAATGTACCACACTAAGTGGATCCTGCCACGTCTGCTTCTATCCCTGCTGAACTGACTCTGGGGCAGCACGGGCGATATAGGAGGCGTAGAGGCCATGCATGGATTGGTCTCGGGTACCATATGGCTCTGGTAGCAGAAGCGCCCATCTAGAACCTTCCATATGACTTTCCCTTCTGTCCCTGACTTTTACAATATTTATTTTACAGCTTTGAAATTCAGAGAAAAGATATGCAGAACGCTGCAGACACAACAGATAAAGGAGAAATGGATGATCGGGGTGATGAACGGAGTAGAGACCTTTCCACAGGTAACCCTCCTCAGTGAAGTGTCACCATTAAATAACAAGGAGAACAGTCACATTCTCAGCTGCAAGGAGAAAATGAAGTTACGTTCTCCCTGCTGCCGCTCGTATACAGTCACTGATGAAGTGTGGGAAACCGTAACACTTACCGCTCACAGGCTGTCAGCCAAGGAACAAGAGGGTTGATTACTGGGCACTCACTATGTAGTGAGTGGTGACTGTTACTGCCTCTCCCACTGTGCTGGTGACTGGAAGTAAGCAGCTGCTGGGAGAATGTAACTGCATTTTCTTCTTGCAGTTACTGTGTCACAATCTCTCCGCTGTCTTAGACGCAGTGAGTGACAATTTTTGCCTCCCTATGGAATCAGGGCCGTGCCAAGCTGTTTGAATTGAGCTGTCACTCAACAATCTATCTGAAACTGAGAGGTCCTCGGTTTCTTCAGGGGTTCCCTGTTCTAAGTGATCAGTTACTTAGCTGAGTAGTCAGTCCCAAACACAGGGTATCACAGAGGTGCAAAGGTAGCTGGAGCAGGGACCCCAAAAATGACCCACAGACCTAGGGTCCGTGTGCTGTTCCTTATCCCAGAGGTAGGCTTGATGGTATCCAGGTCTGGACCGCCATCTTAACCCTAACGCCTGTCCAAACCCTGATCTAACCCCCCCCCCCCACCTGGAGTGGAGATGCAAACCCCACAAATACTACAGACACAGGAAAAAAACAAAACTCATACACACTGGACACAAAAAGTAGACACAGTACGTGTATTGGAGGAAATAAAGTATAAGGAAGGAAGTAAATGTACAATGGGGAAACTTCCACACCACTCAAACAGCAATATACTGGTTACCAAGAATAGGATCGCCAGAAAGACCGGAATCACTGGAGCATAAGCTGGAAGTATTCTCTGCAGCAACAAGCAGACTCTCAAATCTTAAATAGGGAGAAGACAGGTGAATAGAAATTAGCCTTCTGAGTGTCAAGGAGCCACACATCACTCCACAGGAATTAACTCCTGCAGGACTGGAAAGCAGTAGAAAAGACTCAGCTGAGGCTGAGCAACTAAGATCAGGTTGCCTGTGAACAGAGTCAGATGCTGCAGCTGAACCCCGCGAATGTGGGCCTGAACACCACATGACACGGGGCATTGGTTATGTGCTCTGATCTATAGCTGCCAGACCTTGGATTTTCTCTGATTTTCCATTTCCCCCGATCTGCTATCCTCCTAATATTCTGACCCCAGACCATAACCTTTGTCTTTCCCCTTAGTTCACGGCATGCTCTCTTTGTATCTGACCCCGGAACATTTGCTAACGCTGCCTTACGGCTTGTCCATGCAGTGACTAGCGTCACACACTGTTCCAATAACCAGATAGATATCATTTAAATGCTAGGTACTCAGATTACCACTATATCTGCAGGTAAATAGTGTTTTTGTAGCTGCCAGATTTTCTTTAACCCCTTCTTGATATGTAACATATTACATCCTATTACTTCTTATGGGCTCAGAAGCTGAAACTCCATTATTGATAGCAAATGATGTCTGACTTATTCAGTGGAGGTAAGCTTCACCCACTGCTGTTAACTTTTCAGTCTTTGAGAGCAGCATTCGCAGCACGCAGCCTATGGGGTACAACGTTGGGCATATCCAACACCCCCAGCAACATTATCGTTGGGTGCAGATGGGTCGCCATAATAGCTGGGGGTCTGCTAAAGACCCCTTGCCCTACATAAGGGTGCTCCTATGATCTCCACACTTAGATACATTCCTTCAGTGGTGTAGATTGTAGAGTGGAGATTTGTTGGGGGTTTCCACTGTTGAAGCACATCAAGGGCTTTACAAAAGTGACATGGCATCCGCTATTTCAGTCAATTTTGTTCTCCAAAAGTCAAATGTTGCTCCTTCCATTCCAAGCCCTGCCGTGGACCCAAGCAGTATTTTCAACCACATATGGGGTTTCGGCGTACACTCGAGACATCGCACAACAGAATTATAAGGTCCATTTTCTCATCTTTTGAAAAAAATGAAAATTTGTAGTTAAAGCCACACTTTTGTGGGAAACATTAAACTCTTCATTTTTTTCCTTCCACATTGCTTTAATTCCTGTGGCGCATCTAAAGTGTACTTTGGCATTCCATTACTGCTGTAGGAATATTACAAAAAAAGGGACACATAGCTAAAATGAAAAATGAATAAAATCATGGGCATTGCATTACTGCTTTAGAGATATTTGCAAAGAGAGATTCTTAGCTTATGTATTGGCCAATCCATGTGAGCCCGATAACCTCGACAAGGTGATTTCATTATATTGGGAACCTAACAGCACAGTTGAGAGAAAAAAATATGAATCACATTTTCACATCCCAAAATCATACCTTGATCTAAAGCCACTAGGCAAAAATTAAATACCTGAACATCAGGTTCTCATCAGTTCACACACTGGGAGCTTGTGGAAGGTGAGTGTACAGCTCCTTTCACAGAGTGCTGGTGTGTGGCGGCCATTGCTGTGGTAGTTTTGCGCCTGGGGGGCGGTGTGGCCTGGAGTCATGGGGACTCTGCCTTGCAGCATGGGTGTTGTGAGGCACCAGGTCACCTGCCCTGCTGGTGCATTGTTGGTGTAGCGATGGACGGCGCTGCACTTTTGAGGCATAGAATAGGGACCCACTCAGAGATTCGCCATGACGTGGCAGGGGGCTTCATACAGTCTGACCAGAATGTTAAGCCAAGAACCTCATGTTCAGGTATTTCATTTCTGCTTGCGGCTTTAGATCAAAGATATGACTTTAGGACGTGGGAACCATGTCTTTTTCTTCCAGGTGTGCTATATTGGAAACCTAACCTTAAATGCTTCTATGTGTGATTTAAAAATCTGCATGTCTGGGTAGATAGGTTCCTGGCAAAATAAGATGGTGGACACATCCTGGTTATAGGACGGAGCACTTGGTCAGTTGCTTGTCAAGATTATCGGGCTCACAAGGATTAGCCAATACATAAGCTAAGACTCTCACTTTCCATATATCTCTAAAGCACTAAGGCAATGCCTATGTTGTTTTACTAATTTTTCTCATTACCTATGTATTAATCCCTTTTTACTAATATTTCTACAGCAGTAATGCAATGCTAAAGTATCCTGGATATGCTTATGTAGATACGTTTTTATTGAATTTCGTTTTGAGCAGTTCGAATGGTGCAGTTTTTAAAATTATATCATTTTGTGTATTTTCTGTCACATATGCCTTTTCAAGTAGAGCTTTGCTACACACTTTTGAATTTGTATGGATTTATGTGTGTCTATGTGTATGTTTGAGGTTATATTATTAAAAGCTTACAACTTCAATTTTGTTTGACAGATGATGCTACCAGGAGTTCAACACAGAATGCTAAGGGAAGTGAAAGTCACAAAGGAGAGAAGCCATATTCATGTTCAGAATGTGGGAAATGTTTTGCCACCAAATCACATCTCATTACACATGAGAGAATTCATACAGGAGTGAAGCCATATTCATGTGCAGAATGTGAGAAATGTTTTGCTAAGAAATCACATCTCATTACACATGAGAGAATTCATACAGGAGTGAAGCCATATTCATGTGCAGAATGTGAGAAATGTTTTGCTCAGAAATCACATCTCATTACACATGAGAGAAATCACACAGGAGAGAAGCCATATTCATGTTCAGAATGTGAGATATGTTTTGCCACCAAATCAGGTCTCATTAGACATGAGAGAATTCACACAGGAGAGAAGCCATATTCATGTTTAGAATGTGAGATATGTTTTGCCACCAAATCAGATCTCATTACACATGAGAGAATTCACACAGGAGAGAAGCCATATTCATGTTCAGAATGTGGAAGATGTTTTGCTGAGAAATCAGTTCTTTTTAAACATAAGCAAATTCACACAGGAGAGAAGCCATATTTATGTTCAGAATGTGGGAAATGTTTTTCTCAGCAATCACATCTCATTACACATGAGAGAATTCACACAGGAGAGAAGCCATATTCATGTTTAGAATGTGGGAAATGTTTTTCTCAGCAATCACATCTCATTACACATAAGAGAATTCATACAGGAGAGAAGTCATATTCATGTTCAGAATGTGGGAAATGTTTTGCTCGGCAATCACATCTCATTACACATGAGAGAATTCACACAGGAGAGAAGCCATATTCATGTTCAGAATGTGGGAAATGTTTTCCTGAGAAATCAGGACTTACTAGACATGAGAGAAATCACACAGGAGAGAAGATTTATTTATGTTCAGAATGTGAGACATGTTTTGCCACCAAATCAGGTCTCATTAGACATGAGAGAATTCACACAGGAGAGAAGCCATATTCATGTTCAGAATGTGAGACATGTTTTGCCACCAAATCAGATCTCATTACACATGAGAGAATTCACACAGGAGAGAAGCCATATTCATGTTCAGAATGTGGAAGATGTTTTGCTGAGAAATCAGTTCTTTTTAAACATAAGCGAATTCACACAGGAGAGAAGCCATATTTATGTTCAGAATGTGGGAAATGTTTTTCTCAGCAATCACATCTCATTACACATGAGAGAATTCACACGGGAGAGAAGCCATATTCATGTTCAGAATGTAGGAAATGTTTTGCTAAGAAATCATATCTCATTACACATGAGAGAATTCACACAGGAGAGAAGTCATATTCATGTTCAGAATGTGGGAAATGTTTTGCTCGGCAATCACATCTCATTACACATGAGAGAATTCACACAGGAGAGAAGCCATATTCATGTTCAGAATGTGGGAAATGTTTTCCTGAGAAATCAGGACTTAATAGACATGAGAGAATTCACACAGGAGAGAAGCCATTGTTATGTTCAGAATGTGGGAAATGTTTTGCTGACAAATCAAATCTCATTAAACATGAGAGAATTCACACAGGAAGGAAGCCATATTCATGTTCAGAATGTGGAAAATGTTTTGCTCAGAAATCACATCTTATTAGACATGATAGAATTCACACAGGAGATAAGCCATAGTCATGAATAGAATGTCTGTTTTAGTAAATATTAATAGACTTTTACTATCTGTTAATAGAGTTCATTTCATGGGTCATTACGGTTGTGTACTTTTTATGATGGATCATTTACAATCTTTTTACATTTTTTTTTTTCTTTTTCTAATTTTTGAGGGGGATGTGAGCAAAGAGTTAACTTTTTCCATGGTTAGAAAAATCATAGAAATTCATTCTCCTTTGCAAAGAGCACGGCAGACTTGTTTATTTAACAGACTCTGAAGGCGCATTCCAGGCCCAAGTACAAAGCGATAAGACCTGCAGTCTGGTTTAAGACAATAAGACTTATGTTTTGTGCTTACGTCAGAAATCGAAATTTATTTATGCTTTGCCAAGGAATAAGACTTACGTTTATCGAGAAATGAAAGCTACGCCTAGAACCGAAACTTGCGCCCCTGTACACGACATAGCTACGCCCCTAATAGGTTGAAAAGCCCTTGTATGTAATAATAAATCCGCATTCTGTTTCAGAGCGCCCAGCCTCTTCTGTGTAGATGTCAGCGCCTGCCTGTATCTTACTGGAGCTGAGGGGAGCTGAGGGGGGGGCCCGGGACTCCCTCCGCATTTGGTCATCGCTGGCAACAGTTGTGACCAATTGGTCAACCTAACAGGGAGAAAAAGCTTTTTGTTTTTGTTGTTTTATAGCCAAGTTGTACTCTTTATTCATCCATTTGTGTATTGCTTTAAGGCTATGTGCGCACGTTGCGTAAATACATGCAGTTACGCTGCGCTTTGTAGCGCAGCGTAACTGCATGCGTCCTGCGTCCCCTGCACAGTCTATGGAGATTGTGCAGGGGCCGTGCGCACGTTGCGTTTAAGAGCGCAGCGCTTCGGCTACTGCCGAAGCGCTGCGTAAAAAGAAGTGACATGTCACTTCTTTCCTGCGCTTTGCCGGCAGCTCCTGCTCTGTCTATGGGAGGAGCTGCAGGCAGAGCGCATGGAATCGGCTTTCACTACGGACATTTCTGCAGCGATTTAAAGCGCACATGTGCTCTTCAGATCGCTGCAGAAATTTCTGCAGTGACTGTACGCAACGTGCGCACATAGCTTAATGAGAGCAGAATCCATTTTGTTAAATCTACACTCCATTTTGGCTTTGTAGAGTCTGTACTGTGTCTCCTCTGGTGTAATGCAGCAGACACCTCTGCTTACTTTAGATAAGGACTTGTATAGTGTCAGTTTCTTTATTAAAAGTGAAGCTTAGGAATGTGAAACTAAAATGTTTCTATAGTCTTATATAAATGAGTGACTATGATGTTATTTTTTTTTGTTGGAGACAAAGGGAGAGCTACTTCTGATACTTTATAGTCTCAGAGGGGCTTCTCGAATACATACCGTGTATTTCCAAAAATAAGACCCCGTCATATATATATATATATATATATATTTATTTATTTTTGCGCCCCCAAAAAGCACTAGGGCTTATTTTTGGAGGAGGTCTTATTCTTGGAGAAACACGGTTGGGGGGGTAAGTTTACCCCCCAAAATAAGCAGACCCCCCCCCCCACTTCCCAGGAGCCTCATACTCACCAGACCTGGACGTCTGTGTGGCTCCTAGCAGGTCCTCCTGTGATCTCTGGTGTGTGCTGCATGCAGTCCTCCCCTGCTGCTGGCACACACACACATCACATCACATCCAGCGCTTCCGGTCAGAGGGAATGATGAGAGCAAGTCACGTGTCCGGCCGCAGGTCCTGTTCTGCAGGTCCTTGCACTCCACTGCACTGCCTCTCTGGATTCTGCCTGCAAGAAGACGTGTTTGGATGTGGTGAGTATGTGTGTGATCCGATGTTTGCGTGTATGATCTGATTATGTGTGAGATCAGGTGTGTGTGTGTATGTATGTGTGTGTGTGCACGTGTGTGTTCGGATGTGTGAGGGGGGGGCGATCACTGCAGGTCCTGCCGCTCAGCATCAGGTGAGTGATTGTGTGGTGCCCACTGTCTATATTGAAGTTTCCTGCAGTATCTGTATCTTTTTTAGCTGCCCAGATACTTCATTATTGATCTGCGACTAGGGCTTATTTTCGGGGGAGGGCTTATATTTAAGTCTTGCTCCAAAAATAGTGAAAATCCCTGCTAGGGATTATTTTTGGAAAAACACGGTACATACATGATCTCTATAATTTAATTTAATTAGGACCACACACACAAATTCTTATATGTCCCATGTTGAATGGCGACAACAAAATCTAGTGCCTGAACAGCGACCCACTCCTCCTGGGAACCGCTGATCCAACCACCTTGCCTTCCAGAGAAAGGCAACTCAAGCTGTATCAAAAGGTAAGAAGCTTATTCTTAAAGTATTCGAATTTGATACACGGCCGATTTTGCAAATTTTCCTGGCATGGAGAGGGCTGTAATTTTTTATTTTAGGTAACTTCAACTGTGACAGAATAAAAAAAATACAGAAAATTACATTGCATGATTTTTAAATAATGAATTTACATTTTATTGCGTTAAATATGTATTTGTTACAATGTAAATACAGAACTTTGCATTTGGTACAGAAACCTTTGTTTGCAGTTAGAGGTCAGACGTTTCCTACAGTTCTTGACCCAGTTTGCACACTCTGCAGCAGGGATTTTGGTTCACTCCTCCATACAGATCTTCTCCAGATCTTTCAAGTTTCTTGGCTGTCACTGGGCTGCATTTTCAGTTCCTTCCAAAGATTTTCTATTAGACTCAGGTCCTTAGTTGACCTGTCTGTGTGTTTCGGATCATTGTTATGCTGTAACACCCAGCCACGACCCATCTTCAGTGCTCTAATACTAATTCTATTTTGGTCTCACTTGACCACATGCCTCCCTGGATCATCCAGATGGTCACTGGCAAGATTCAAATGAGCCTGGATGTGCTGGCATGAGCAGGGGGACCATGTGTGCACTGCAGAATTTTAATCCATGATGGCATAGTGTTTTACTGTAATATTTGAGATTGTGGTCCCAGTTCTGTTGAGGTCATTGACCAGGTCCTCCTGTGTAATTCTGGGCTGATTCTTGACCGTTCTTAGAATTATACTTACCCCCACGAGGCGAGATCTTGCATGGAGCCTCAAACCGAATAAGATGAGTTATTGAGGGGCGTGAATGCGTGCAGCAGAGCATTGGGAGGTGTGCGTGCTGCAAAGCATTGGGGGCCTGCATGCGACAGTATTGCGTGCGTGCGGCAGAGCATTAGGAGGCATATGTGCGACATAGCATTGGTGGGCGTGCGTGTGGCAAAGCATTGGGGGGGGTTTGCGTGCGGCAGAGAATTGCGGGCAGGCGTGAGGCAGAGCATTGCTGGTACTGGTCGTGGAGAGTGCTACGTAAGGAGCACTATGCAGCTGTCCTTGGTGACACTTTTTAGACATTAGGTATCACTTTGCGCTCACCAACAAAATGGCTCTGCTTTGTGATCCTAAACTTCATTCTCTCTTCTAATTCTTTTGGAAACACCCAGGACAGGAGGGGACATCACACACATGAACAGATTCCACCCACTTTTCCTGCACTTGCAATGTTAGCTAGTTATACAATAGGTCTACAGTAGGATCGCAGCATCTGCTCCCCCTAGTGCTTAAGAGTGGAAAATATCAAATATTTTATTTTTCTGAAGTCACCCTCCACGACACCACAAAGGAAGTTACCTCTCCGCCCTAAGGGCGGCGTCACACTTGCAATTGCAAAATTGGTCTGATTCTCTTGCTGGAGAGTAGCACGAGCTGTGTCCTTGTGTCAATCCGTGTGCAATGCGATTCTGTGATTTTTTTTCTCGTGATTGTAGTCCATGTGCAATCCGTTTGTAATCTGTATGCGATGCGTGTTTCTTCATGCGATTGTTTCAAATCAGTCAACACATGTTACCTGTCTATTTAAAAGGGCACGCCCCCACGTACCTCAATGGACTTGATACCATTAGTGAAGTTTTTGCTGAACTGCATGCTTCATTGACCAACTGCATTATCAAAAACAAGATAATGTATTCATATTTGACCTTGAACACCACTGAGCGTGTTCTGCTTCACTGGGTTTTATCTCGTAGATTTGGTGAAACCTACCCAGATGCAACTATTCGTCGGTGTCGCAGATTTTGGATTCACCCACTCGTCCAGCATCGTCCTACTAGAGGCCATTTCCATCGCTTATATAAAAATTACGAGATAATCTAAATGAATTTCATGCCTGCTGTAGAATAGGTTTGGAAATATTTGATTTCATATTAAATCTAATTCGCCCTTTAATCAGTAAACAAAATACTAGATTTAGGAAAAGTATTTGTGCAGAGGAGCGTCTTTTACTTACATTAAGGTATGTAATTATATTTTTTTTAAAGAATGTGTAAAATGTGGTAAGTTATGTAATAACATTTTTAGAAACATCTCAATATTTAAGTCAAAATTTCCAGGACGTCCCTCCAGACAGCACCACAGGAGTTAATCCCCTTGACCTATTCAGGGACAGGATCACAGAGAGGTTAAAAGGCCCCTCCAGTGTTTTTCCTGTCCCTACAGGAGACGGTCGCATGAGAGTTGCTCCTGAATTGGAGATATTTTATCCTTTAGAATTTCATCATATGGATTTAGTGTGTATGGGATCGGGGGGTCTCTGCCTTCCCTTCTACCTGTGAAGTGGCCCAGAGCTGAAACATCTCGAAAGAATTCTGACACAGCCTCCACTCGCTGTGTCAGAATGGGCTCAGGGTGTTGGGGGGGTGCTGTCTCTGCCTTCCCTTCTCCCTGTGAAGCGGCTCGGTGCTGAAACCTCTTAAAGCAGGGGCGGGGAACCTTTTTACTGTCAGGAGCCATTTGAAATTTCCTACTAACCTTCGGGGGCCGCACATTATCAACTTGAAAAATAACCCTGCTATATTTGGTCAAACGATTCATTAACTCACCCCTACTGTGGAGGCAGGAGCTGCTTCTCTTTGGTGCGGCTGTGATGTTCGGTTATGTTGATCATCTTGTTTCTCACAACTGATTTTCCAGGTTTGTCTCGGTCTGGAGATGCTAGGGGCATATACATCACAGGAGATGCTGGGGCGCATAAATTACAGGAGACACTGGGAGTACACATCACAGGAGGGGCTGGGGCATATACATCACTAGGAGTGCATGGACAGCCCTGGCGGTGGCACACCTATGACTGGGGACAAGGACAGCACTAGGTGGCATCACTAGGGAGACGCAGACAGGACTGGGGGAGCATAGACATCACTAGGAGGGCATGGACTGGGGGGGCATAGACAGCAGTGGGAGGGTACAGACAGCAGTGGCGAATACACAGTACTGAGGGGTGGCACACAGCACTGGGGAGCACAGACTGCATAAGGGGGGCACAGACAGCACTGACCATGGCATGGACAGCACTGGTGGCAGCATGGACAGCATTAGGTGGTGCAGACAGCACTGGGGGAGCATAGACATCACCCAGGGGGTACAGACAACACTAGGGGGGCACAGACAGCAGTGGGGGGTTACACAGCGCTGAGGGGGTACACACTGTACTAGGGGGTAAACAGCATTTGGGGGTACACAGCATTAGGGGGTACACACTGTACTAGGGGGTACACACTGCACTTGGGGGTACACACAGCATTAGGGGGTACACAGTTCTAGGGGTACACACAGCATTAGGGGGTACACACTGCATTGGGGGTTACACACTGCATTGGGGGTTACACACTGCATTGGGGGTTACACACTGCATTGGGGGTTACACACTGCATTAGGGGGTACACACTGCATTAGGGGGTACACACTGCATTAGGGGGTACACACTGAATTAGGGGGTACACAGTTCTAGGGGTACACACAGCATTAGGGGGTACACACTACTAGGAGGTACACAGCACTGTGGGGTACACACATCAGTGGGTACACAGCATTAGGGGGTACACACTGCACTAGGGGTATACACAGCATTAGGGGGTACACACTGTACTAGGGGATACACAACACTGGGGGGTACACAGTTCTAGGGGTACACACAGCATTAGGGGATACACACTGTACTAGGAGGTACACAGCACTAGGGGGTACACACAACATTAGGGGGTACACACTGCACTAGGGGTACACACAGCATTAGGGGGTACACAGCACTGAGCGGGGATGGGTTGAGTACTCACAGTACTGGGGTGGGTAAGGAGGAGTCACACACTGCACAGCACAGGTCCGGATGGTCGGTAAATCTGCTGCAGCTCTTCTGTGACTTTATCGCAGCGTGCTGCTTATTCCGCCCACCAGAGCACACTAGCACAGGCCGGGGTTAAGCCTAGAATGTATGGACTGCAGTCATGTCCTGAAAGTCAGGATGTGGATAAAGCCCGTACATTCCTGCATCTACCCTCAGGGCATCAGGCAGTGGGATTTAAAGGGCCAGCAGCTGGGAAAAGCGCGGCTGCCGCCAGAGCACAGCGGTCCCCTGGAATGTGCCCAGGGGCTGCATACGGCCCGCGGGTCGGAGGTTCCCCACCCCGGTCTTAAAGGAATGTCCCTCAGCCATCACTCGCTGTATCAGAATGGGCTCAGTGGGATTGGGGAGGGGTCTTCGCCTTCCCTTCTCCCTGACACAGTCCAGAGCCGATACCTCTCTGGGTAGAGGTCCGTCAGCCATCAGCGCACCATCTGAAATAATGTGGTATTCCTGGCCGTGACTCGACTACTCTCCGTGGAAGGCGACATGGTGCAGTCTGCACAGGTAAGTGCACAGTGGTTTTCTGAGCTGATTCAAGCAACATGCCCGTTAGCAAAACCTGGGCCTCACGCATTAGAGTTTGCTTCAGGCCCAGAGGCCAGGCCTTGGAACTTTTTGAGCAAAGTTTATGCCGCATTGCTGAAATTGTTGCCTCATTCTGTTTGGACCAGCAGTCTCATATTTGAGCTTCCGAATTTATCTGTTGATGGGACTTTATGTTGATCCTCATTTTGTGGTTAAGGCTATGTGCACACGTTGCGTTTTTTCCCGCGGAAACGCTGCATTTAGAACTGCAGCGTTTCATTGCCAAATAGCATGCGTTCAGCTTCCTCAGCAAAGTCTATGAGAAAGCCGAAAAATCAATGCACACGCTGCGTATCTAAACGCAGCGTTCTGGATGCCAAAAATCGGTGCGGAAAAAAAAGCAGCATGTCACTACTTTTGTGCGTTGTAGCTGCGTTCTCCCCCCCCCCCATTGAAATCAATGATGTGGGTCAGAACGCAGTTCGCTGCATTTTTGTTGCGGTCCGCGTGCTTTATCGGCATACAGAACGCAGGCATTTTACCTGGAAGTGAGGTCAAGAGGTTTCCTGTTGACCTCACTTCCTGGCAAAGTTTAGGAAAGCCCCCGGTGTCGCCAAAGTGCCCGCCCCGAACCCCCTCCCGAAAATCCAACATGGCCGTGCGCACAGCAGCGCACCGGCCGCCCTACTCCTCTGTTTCTGTCGCATGTGCAATAACACATGCGACAGAAAACTGCTCCCCATGCCCTGCCAGGTCACCCCCTATTCCCCCCCGGTGTTCCCCGGTAACCCCCGTACCTGTCACAGCGCTGATCCCTCGTGGCCCCCTCCTTCACAGTGCGCGCCGGTCACATGTGCCGAGCAGCTGACTGCTTCCTGTGTTCAGTGTGAGCTGCGCTGGTTGCTGCTGCTCGGCACACTACAGCTATGACCCGGGGAGAGGGGGTGTAGATTCTTTGCACCCACTCTCCTCAAATGGAGGGTCTGCACTACTAGAAAATGGGGGACACGTTCCCTGAGCGTGCCCCCCATATTGTAGAAGGTCCAGAGGCGACATGGGACGTCAAAAATGGATACTGCGGACACAATTTTTTTACTTTTCTTTAAAATAAATTGGTGAAAGAGGATATGTTTTTGGGGAGTGTTTTTTTTCATTTTTTTTGTTGTCAATTTTTTTGCTATTACTGTCAATTAGTTATGTCTGGTATCAGATAGACGCCGTGACATCACTAATTGCTGGGCTTGATGCCAGGTGACATTACACATCTGGTATCAACCCCATATATTACCCCGTTTGCCACCGCACCAGGGCAACGGGATGAGTTGGGGCGAAGCGCCAGGATTGGCGCATCTAATGGATGCGCCACTTCTGGGGCGGGGGCGGCTGCGGCCTGCTATTTTTAGGCTGGGAAGAGTCCAATAACCATGGCTCTTCCCATCCTGAGAATACCAGACCCCAGCTGTCAGCTTCACCTTGGCTGGTGATCTAATTTGGGGGGACCCCACGTTTTTTTTTTTTTAAATTATAAATAAAAAAAAAACAGCTTGGGGAGCCCTCCAAATTGATCACCAGACAAGATGAAGCTGTCAGCTGTGGTTTGCAAGCTACAGCTGTCTGCTTTACCCTGACTGGCTATCAAAAATAGGCGGGACCCCACGTCGTTTTATTTTAATTTTTTTTTTGGGCTAAATACAAGGCTAGGCACCCTTTAGTGCCACATGAAAGGCACTAATGGGCACCAGCTTAGAATATGCAGGGGGGGTGGGACGTTATATATATTTTTGACATCCATTGACACATTTTTGGCTGTGTGCCCACAATCAGGGTTTGCAGTGTTTTCCCTGCGTCCATAACGCTGCGTTGTGCAGTAGAAGCACAGTGGAAGGATTTTTAGAAATCCCGTGCCCACTGGGTTTCTTTTCTCCGCAGCATAAACTGACCTGTGGCGCGGCTTCCCGAGCCTCAGCATGTCAATTTATGCTGCGGAGACAAGAGTGTTCTCTGCACGTAGAATAGAGCAAGTCCACAGCAGCCTGAACCCAAATCGTGGGCATGGACAGCTGCGTTCTCCCGTGGATAACACTCACATCTCTGCAAGAAGGCTGGCAGTGTGTACTGGATGTACTGTGGCACTGTCACTGGATCATGTGGTCAAAAACGCACCTGAAGAAAACGCATGGAAAACGCACTAAAAACGCATGCGTTTTTGATGCGTTTTCCCCCAAAACGCATTGTTTACAATTATCCCCTCTGCCAGAGGGTGCGTTTTGTTTCTGCACTGAAAAAAACGCAACGTGTGCACATAGCCTAAATGACCACTCATATGTTCCCACTATCATATCACCTGTCTAGATTCTGCCTGTATACTCCTGTACTGGGGCAGATAATGTGGATATAGCACTCTCTTGGATGTGGGAACTTCACTTCAGCTGAATCTCAGGGTGAATTAATTGGTTCAGGTGGGACTAATCTGACTCTTGGCTACCATTCTATGGGTAGGTTTCTCCGGAGTCCACAGTTTATTTCTTGAGGGCAAGTCTGATGTGCTTTCCTGTTCAAGGCTCTGCCCACACCTCTGGCTTTGCACATTGGGTCTATCATGGCCCACTGCTTAGGCCTTTGATTTTCACAGAGCACCCTGGCTCTCTGCCTCACTGGTGTATCCTCCCGGCTTGTGCCGCTGGCCTCTGTGGCTCCGGGTCTCGGGCCTCCGGGCTTGTGCTTCCGTGCCTCCGGGTATCGTGCCTCCGGGTTTGGGCCTCCAGGCCTCCGGGCTTGGGCCTCCGGGCTTGTGCCTCTGGCCTAGCGCAGGGGTCAGGAACCTTTTTGGCTAAGAGAGCCGTAAACGCCACATATTTTGAAATATAATTCCGCGAGAGCCGTACAATATGTTTAAAGGGCCATTGACAGATCAATCGCTCCAATGTTCACTTAGTACAGCAAGGAATGCTCCTCCCTGCTGTATAAAGCCACAACTGGACTGAAACAATGGTACTACACTCTGCTACAAACAGACACACACAACTCTGCTACAAGCAGACAAACACACACAACTCTGCTACATACAGACAAACACACACAACTCTGCTACATACAGACAAACACACACACAACTCTGCTACATACAGACAAACACACACAACTCTGCTACAAACAGACAAACACACACAACTCTGCTACAAACAGACACACACACACAACTCTGCTACAGACAGACAAACACACACACAACTCTGCTACATACAAACACACACACACAACTCTGCTACAAACAGACACACACAACTCTGCTACAATCAGACAAACACACACAACTCTGCTACATACAGACAAACACACACAACTCTGCTACATACAGACAAACACACACACACAACTCTGCTACAATCAGACAAACACACACAACTCTGCTACAAACAGACAAACACACACAACTCTGCTACATACAGACAAACACACACACACAACTCTGCTACAATCAGACAAACACACACAACTCTGCTACAATCAGACAAACACACACAACTCTGCTACAAACAGACAAACACACACAACTCTGCTACATACAGACAAACACACACACACACAACTCTGCTACAATCAGACAAACACACACAACTCTGCTACATACAGACAAACACACACAACTCTGCTACATACAGACAAACACACACACAACTCTGCTACATACAGACAAACACACACAACTCTGCTACAAACAGACAAACACACACAACTCTGCTACAAACAGACAAACACACACAACTCTGCTACAGACAGACAAACACACACAACTCTGCTACATACAGACAAACACACACAACTCTGCTACATACAGACAAACACACACAACTCTGCTACATACAGACAAACACACACAACTCTGCTACATACAGACAAACACACACAACTCTGCTACATACAGACAAACACACACAACTCTGCTACATACAGACAAACACACACACAACTCTGCTACAATCAGACAAACACACACAACTCTGCTACATACAAACACACACACAACTCTGCTACAAACAGACACACACAACTCTGCTACAATCAGACAAACACACACAACTCTGCTACATACAAACACACACAACTCTGCTACATACAAACACACACACAACTCTGCTACATACAAACACACACACAACTCTGCTACAAACAGACACACACAACTCTGCTACAATCAGACAAACACACACAACTCTGCTACAAACAGACAAACACACACAACTCTGCTACAAACAGACAAACACACACAACTCTGCTACATACAGACAAACACACACAACTCTGCTACATACAGACAAACACACACAACTCTGCTACATACAGACAAACACACACACACAACTCTGCTACAATCAGACAAACACACACAACTCTGCTACATACAAACACACACAACTCTGCTACAATCAGACAAACACACACAACTCTGCTACATACAGACAAACACACACAACTCTGCTACATACAGACAAACACACACAACTCTGCTACATACAGACAAACACACACAACTCTGCTACATACAGACAAACACACACAACTCTGCTACATACAGACACACAACTCTGCTACATACAGACACACAACTCTGCTACATACAGACAAACACACACAACTCTGCTACATACAGACAAACACACACACAACTCTGCTACAATCAGACAAACACACACAACTCTGCTACATACAAACACACACAACTCTGCTACCAACAGACACACACAACTCTGCTACAATCAGACAAACACACACAACTCTGCTACATACAAACACACACACAACTCTGCTACATACAAACACACACACAACTCTGCTACAAACAGACACACACAACTCTGCTACAATCAGACAAACACACACAACTCTGCTACATACAGACAAACACACACAACTCTGCTACATACAGACAAACACACACACACAACTCTGCTACAATCAGACAAACACACACAACTCTGCTACAAACAGACAAACACGCACAACTCTGCTACATACAGACAAACACACACACACAACTCTGCTACAATCAGACAAACACACACAACTCTGCTACATACAGACAAACACACACACAACTCTGCTACAATCAGACAAACACACACAACTCTGCTACATACAGACAAACACACACACACAACTCTGCTACATACAGACAAACACACACACACAACTCTGCTACATACAGACAAACACACACACACAACTCTGCTACAATCAGACAAACACACACAACTCTGCTACAATCAGACAAACACACACAACTCTGCTACAAACAGACAAACACACACAACTCTGCTACATACAGACAAACACACACACACAACTCTGCTACAATCAGACAAACACACACAACTCTGCTACAAACAGACAAACACACACAACTCTGCTACATACAGACAAACACACACAACTCTGCTACATACAGACAAACACATACAACTCTGCTACATACAGACAAATACACACAACTCTGCTACATACAGACAAACACATACAACTCTGCTACATACAGACAAACACATACAACTCTGCTACATACAGACAAACACATACAACTCTGCTACATACAGACAAATACACACAACTCTGCTGCTCTGTGGGGCCAGCACCCGCGGCATCGGCGGGGCCAGCACCCGCGGCATCGGCGGGGCCAGCACCCGCGGCATCGGCGGGGCCAGCACCCGCGGAATCGGCGGGGGGGGGGGGGATTGGCAGGGCATACATCTGGGGGGCTAGAAGCAGCTCACCGGGGCCCATAATGGGGAGGCGGGGATGGCATTTACCCGATTAGGTCACGGTGGAGAGGGGGCCCACACAGCGCCGGACAGAAGCTCGCCTCCTTCATCTGTGGGACTGAGAAGGCGGTAGCTCCGCCCACAGATGAAATTCAAAACAGGATGTCTGCGCGCCTTAAAGTGACGGCGCCGCAGATTGCCGCTCACCACTGCCGCCAATGCTTATCAGGCCATCAAAGAACTACCAATATCAGCGTGCACCGCGGCCTGATGGAGCGCGGTGCATGCATCCTTCCCATAGACAGGTAGGAGCCCTGTCTGCGAGCCAGATACGGCCATCAAAAGAGCCATATCTGGCTCGCGAGCCATAGGTTCCCGACCCCTGCTCTAGAGGATGTCCCCTGGTCACTATTTAAGATTGGTGGTTTATCCGCACTAGTGACTTGTATAGAGGCAATTTCGCACTAGTGGAGTATAGTCCATTCCTAGTTAAGCATCTGCCCCAGGTGGTAGAGGTCTCTTTACACCAGCTGTGGATACAAATAAGATCCAGTGTCAGAAGCCTCAGATATCACAGGTGGTCTGATGATGAAGCTGGCTTGGTAATGCCAGCGGACATGCCTTCCTGACTGCAATTCTACATGTCTTTAGTCTTCATGAGGTCCGTCTATTTACCTGAGGCTTTTGGGGCCAAAATGGGGCGTCTGGTGGAACGATAAGCTGGTCTGTCTCCAGGGGTAATTTGAGTTTAGGAGAGCTGATGAAAGTACTGCCCTGGGTTACTAAGCACAAAATGTTTATGTACAACAGTTGCCATTACAGTCTGGTCGTGCATTTCTTCTTTCCCTTTGACGGGCTGTTAGACTTCATATCTATTCTATGGCTTCGGTGTCATAAGACTTTGATTTAACACTATGCTTTTCCTTGCCATGTTTGTAATACAACTCTGGTGTATCGCACTATATCTGCTTTCTGCTGTATAAGTTGTCTACCACATTTATACTGAGTATTTACCAGTATACTCACTTTGGTGATATTGCTTGTAGTTTTCTAGTACATATATGCTATGGATTGCATTTAGGTCCTGCTGATGTTTCATCAGGGCTTTTCTATCTGGATGTTATGGATCTAGGCCAGGCATGTTGTTACTCGATAACATGCGCTGCATGCACTTCAGATACTTGCAAATTTATCCTACTGTTCATATTTCTGGGTTTACAGATTGATTTACTATGTCTGATCTAGTTCTTGCCCAGGACTTGGGTCCTTAAGGCTTCAGTGCTCGCCCTGAGCTATTACTATTACTTTGGTGCTGCTCCTGTGGTGCTGTCCGGAGGGACATCCTGGAAAATACGAATTACACCTACCGGTTATCGGTAGTTCAGTTTCCAGTAGTCCCTCCGGACAGCACCCTTATTTCCCTCCCCTTTGAGTAGTGATGGCGAACCCATGGCACGCGTGCCAGGCTGGGCACGCAGAGCCCTTTCTGCCGGCACACGCGCTATCGGCACATTCAGACACTTTGAACTGTCGGTGTGATCGCGCCGGCAGTTCAAAGTGGTGTTGGGGCGGAGGAGACATATCTCCTTCCTCTGACACTCCACCTCTCCTATGCCGCAGGCCTGTTGCCTAGGAGACGGCGGAGCGTCAGTAAGCGGCGCCGGCGTCTTGTGGCCACGTGGGAACTGACTGAGGATCCAGCGGCGCGCAACGGGTGCTGGAAGGTGAGGTTTTTTTTTTAATTTTTAAACTGTGTGCTGTACCAAGGTGTGGGGGGACAGTGCCAGCACGGGGCAAACATGGAAAGCACGGGGGGGGGGGGGGCAAACATTGAGAGCATGGGGAGGAGGGGCAAACATGGAGAGCACGGGGGGCGAACATGGACAGCACGGGGCAAACAAGGCTGCCAGGATGGGGGAAACATGCAAGGATGGGGGGGAAACATGGCTGCAAGGATGGGGTAAACTGCTGCAAGGATGGGGGAAACATGCCAGGATGGGTACATTTAGCAGGAAGGGGAACATGCCAGGAAAGGGGACATTTAACAGGATGGGATACATTTACCAGGATGGGGGATAAATTTACCAGGATGGGGGGGAAACATGCCAGGATGGGGGTACATGAACATGCCAGGATGAGGAATATTTAGCAGGAAGGGGAACATACCAGGATAGTGGACATTTACCAGGCTAAGGGAATATGCATGGTTGGGGTACATTTACCAGGATGGGGGAACATGCCAGAATGGGGTACATTTACCAGGATGGGGCAGCATGCCAGAATGGGGTACATTTACCAGGATGGGGCAACATTCCAAAATGGGGTACATTTACCAGGATGGGGCAACATGCCAAAATGGGGTACATTTACCAGGATGGGGCAACATGCCAGAATGGGGTACATTTACCAGGATGGGGCAACATGCCAGAATGGGGTACATTTACCAGGATGGGGCAACATGCCAGAATGGGGTACATTTACCAGGATGGGGGAACATGCCAGAATGGGGTACATTTACCAAGATAGGGTCATTTAACAGCATGGGGGAACATGCCAGCGATGAAATACATTTACAATAATGGGGTACATTTACCAGGATGGGGTACATATACCAGGATGGAGGACATTTACCAGGAATGGGGTACATGCCGGGATGTAGGAACATTTACCAGGATGGGGAATATGCCAGGATGGGGTACATTTTCAGGATGGGGCCATGATGGGGACAAATATATCAGAATGTAGGAAATATATATCAGTATGGGGGACATGTTTACCAGGAAGTGGCCCAGGAAGGGGGACATAACTACACAATGAAAGGGGAGGGGAGTAACTCGTACGTCTTTATGGGTTTTCAAGATATTCAGACTTTGAAATGTAGATGTGGATTACAGGGTGACATCTGATTGTATTCCATGCTAACATTTCTGTCTGTCTAATATGCTGCAATTTTATCCAGAAACATCAATCCAACTGCTGTGTCTGGAAAGGGCAGTGGCTCATCTTCAATGTGTGGTAAGCATGCATGAGCGTGATGCCCCCTGCTGAGGAGAAGAGAAGACTGCAAAGTTAAGGTTTAAAATAAATTATTTACATAATAGGATTGGTTGGCACTTCGCAATAAAAATTGGGCTTAGGGCTACAGTTTGGGCACTCGGCCTGTGAAAGGTTCGCCATGACTGCCTCAGGCTATGTGCGCACATTGCGTACAGTCACTGCAGAAATTTCTGCAGCGATCTGAAGAGCACACGTGCGCTTCAAATCGCTGCAGAAAATGTCCGTAGTGGGAAAAAAAAAGCCGATTCCAGGCGCTCTGCCTGCAGCTCCTCCCATAGACAGAGCAGGGGCTGCCGGCAAAGCGCACGGAAAAAGTGACATGTCACTTCTTAGAACGCGCACTTCGGGCAGCAGCCAAAGCGCTGCGCTCTAAGACGCCACGTGCGCACGGCCCCTGCACAATCTCCATAGATTATTCAGGGGACGCAGGACGCATGCAGTTACGCTGCACTACAAAGCGCAGCGTAACTGCATGTAATTACGCAACGTGCGCACATAGCCTTAGAGTTTATCTTGCAGAGGAGTTATTTGTTTGTCTAAACCATTGTATCCATCCTTTTGTAAGTACTTTAAAAGAATACTGGAGGGTGGACGTGGGAAGGGGCCTTTTAACCTCTCTGTGATCCTGTCACTGTATAGGTCAAGGAGATTAAGGGTACTGTCTCACTAAACGACGTACCAGCGATTCCAACCACGATATGACCTGGTCAGGATCGCTGGTGTGTCGCTGCATGGTCGCTGGTGAGCTGTCAGTCAGATCTCACCAGTGACCAGCCACCAGCTAGCAGCGACTCGTGGAAACGATGCTGCGCTTAGTTACCTGATATTTACCTTGGTTACCAAGCAAAATGCTTTGCTTGGTTACCCGATATTTACACTGGCTACGCACACCGCTTAGCACTGGCTCCCTGCACTTGTAGGCAGGGTACACATCGGGTTACTAAGCAAAGCACTTTGCTTAGTTACCCGATGTATACCTTGGCTACGTGTGCAGGGAGCAGGCAGCCGGCTTCTAGCAGCTGCGGGCGCTGGTAACCAAGGTAAATATCGGGTAACCAAGCAAAGCCTTTGCTTGGATACCCGATGTGTACCTTGATTACCAGCATCCGCAGAAGCCGGCTCCCTGCACATTCAGATCATTGCTCTCTTGCTGTCAAACACAGCAATGTGTGCTTCACAGCGGGAGAGCAACGAGCAAAAAATGAACCAGAACAGTGTGTAGCGATCAGCGATTTCACAGCAGGGGCCAGGTCGCTGCTCAGTGTCACATACGGCGAGATCACTGATGAGGTCACTGGTGTGTCACAAAACCTGTGACTGAGCAGCGATCTCGCTAGCTAGATCGCTAGCGAGATTGCTATGTGAGAAGTACCCCTAACTCCTGTGGTGCTGTCCGGAGGGACTACTGGAAACTGAATTACCGATAACCGGTAGGTGTAATTCATATTTTTTGCTTAAATGTAATTTTTAAATTCAAAATCATATTTTTTCACATTCTCAAACGTAAACAAAATTTTTTAAAAAATATTCAATGTGTTTATTATATAAAAGTTTAAATAATTATTCTTATCTAATGTTTCAAATAATAGGTATCTTTCTACAGGACTTTCTTTTGCTGCCCTTCATCTCTAATATCTTCTAGAAAATCTACAATCGGTGGCATAGTGTCTACAACATTTGCAGCTATATGGGACAAACTCAATGCAACAATAATGCCAGAACCAACCAGTGATCAATGGCTGAGGATTGCCCAAGGTTTTCAAATGGAATGTCAAATACCAAATTGCATAGGATGGAATGCTATGGATGGAAAGCACATCAGGGTTCAGAAACCACCACACTCAGGATCTCAATATTTTAACCCCTTAACGACCCATGACGTACAGGGTACGTCATGGTGCCCTGGAACTTAACGACCCATACGTCATGGCGAAATTGCGGCCCCGGAGCCCCAGTGAGTGCGATCGGTGTATAAAAACTTTAGATTCGGGAAGGAGGGTGACCTCTGCTTGACCTCAGGAGGGGTGGTGTCTCCTTCCCGGACCTACGGAGGCTGTGATTGGCTGGCGAACGCCGCTCAGCCAGTCACAGCTACTGTAATGTTTCACCCATTGAAAGTGGCTAAAACATTGAAATCCAGCCATGATCAGTGCAGCTACAGCACTGATCATTGGCTGAAGCTGCGTGATCTCTGTTCCACCCTCCCCCAGCTCTGATTGGAGAGACCGGTCTTGTAACCGATCTCTCCAATCACAGTGGATCTGGGGCTGGTGACCTGTAGGTTACCGCCGCCTTATCTTCCATGGAAGCTGAGGAGAGCGATCCCTTCATGTGCCCTGTTGGTAAGCCGCTGCCGCCAATCCGCCGCCACTGCCCCGATCTGCCACTGCTACCCTCCTCGATCTGCTGCCCCCCCTCCATCTGCCACTGATCTCCCCCCATCAGCTGCTGCCCCCTCCCTGATCTGCTGCCCGCTCTCTCCCATCCTCTTCATCTGCTGCCCCCTCCCCTACCTCTCATCTTCTCTGATCTCTTGCCCCCTCCCTGATCTACTGCCCCCTCCACCATCTCTCACCCTCCCCGATCTGCTGCTCGCGCTCTCCCATCAGTCGCTGCCTCCTCCCTGATCTGTTGTCCCCTCTGCGACCTCTCACCCTCCCTGATCTGCTGCCTGCTCTCCCATCCTCTTCATCTGTTGCCCCATCCCAGATCTGCTGCCCCCTCCCCTACCTCTCACCTTCCCTGATTTGCTGCCCCTTCCACTCCCTCTCACCCTGATCTACTGCCCGCCATCTCCCATCTATCCATCTTTTTTTCCATCCCACATAGTCTCCCCCCCTTTCTTGCAGCCCATCCAGGCGTGCGTCCTGATTTTTTTTTTTTCTGTAAACTAAGAAATACAAATAAACTTAGTTTAGGGCCAGTAAAATTATACTGTAGTAATCGTCAACTACAGTATTTTTTACTGAATATTGTATTGGTCAGCCCAGTGCCAGGCGTGAGAGCGATGTACGAGTCTCACATGGTATCATCCGGCACGGTCACTCTTCCAGATAGATGTGTGCGGCTGTGCCGGATGATGCGGTGCGAGATTCATGCATCGCTCTCACGTGTGCTAATTGAATTAGTGTCAGTTGCAGGCGCTCATTTTTTTCTCAAGTCTGTATTTTTTATTTCGCCAAACTAATATTTTTTTGTGTGGGGGTGGTCTGGTTTCCAAAATGGGGTCACGTGGGGGAGCTCCACTATTTTGGCACATCAGGGGGATCTCCAAACGCAACATGGTGCGGCTAACAATTCTAGCTAATTTTCCTTTTAAAAAGTCAAATGACGCTCCTTCCATTTGGAGTTATGCCGTGCGCCCAAACAGTGGTTTTCTGCCACATATGAGGTATCAGCGTACTCAGGACAATTTGCCCAACAAATTTTGCTATCCATTTTATCTTTTTACCCATGTAAAAATTAAAGAATTGAGCCTAAAATAACATTTTTGTGGAAAAGGTACTTTTTTGTTTTTATGGCTCACTGTTTGCCATGGGGGGATCTAGTTTCCAAAATGAGGTCATTTGTGGGTGAGCTCCATTGTTTAGGCACCTCAGGGGGTCTCCAAATGCAACATGACGTCAGCTATTAATTCCAACCAATTTTGCTGTGAAATGGCGCTCCTTCTCTTCTGAGCCCCGCCGTGCGCCCAAACAATTACTTTCCACCACATATGAGGTATCTGTGTACGCAGGAGAAATTGCACAATACGTTTTATGGTGAGTTTTTTTCCTGATACCCTTGTAAAAAAAAGCTACCTGGTTGAAATAACAATTTTGTGTAAAAAAAAATTACACACATATATATATATATATATATATATATATATATATATATATATATATATATATATATATATATATATATATATATATATATATATATATATATATATATATATATATATATATATATATATATATATGTATGTATATATATATATGTATATATATATATATATATATATATGTATATATATATATATATATATATAAATATTTTTATTTTTTTATTTTCACGGCTGAACATTATAAACTTTTGTGAAGCCTCCAGGGGTTCAAAGTGCTCACTAAACATCTAGATAAATTCCATGAGGGGTCTAGTTTCCAAAATGGAGTCACTTGTGGGGGAGCTCCATTGATTAGGCACCTCAGGGGGTCTCCAAACACAACATGGCATCCGCTAACTATTCCAAACAATTTTGCATTTGAAAAGTCAAATGGCGCTCCTTGCCTTCCGAGCCCTGCTGTGCGTCCAAACATTTGATTTCCACTACATATGAGGTATCTGTGAATTATGGAGAAATTGCACAATACATTTTATAGTGCAATTTTTCCAGATACCCTTGTGAAAAAAAAAGCTACCTGGTTGAAAAAACAATTTTCGTGATAAATTTTTATTTTTTTTTTAATTTTCACGGCTCAAAGTTAACTTTTGTGAAGCCCCTTAGAGGTTCAAAGTGCTCACTAAACATCTATATAAATTCCATGAGGGGTCTCGTTTCCAAAATGGGGTCATTTGTGGGGTAGCTCCATTGTTTATGCACCGCAGGGGGTCTCCAAACGCAACATCGCATCCGCTAATGATTCAAGACAATTTTGCTCTCAAAAATTCAAATGATGCTCCTTCCCTTCCGAGCCTTGCCAATCAGTTGATTTCCAACACATATGAGATATCGGTGTACTCAGGCGAAATTGCACAATTAACCCCCTCACGACCGGCCGATTTTTTGCTTTTCTTTTTTTTTCGCCATTCTTCTTCTGAGAGTCGTAACTTTTTTTATTTTTCAGTCAATGTGGTCATGTGAGGGCTCATTTTTTGCGGAACGAGCTGTACTTTTAAATAAAACGATACGTTTTACCTTATAGTGTACTGGAAAATGGCAAAAAAAATCCAAATGCAGAAAAATTGCAAAAAAAGTGCAATAGCACTATTGTTTTTGAGATATTTTATTCACTGTGTTCACTATATGGTAAAACTGATGTGTGGGTGTGATGCCTCAGGTCAGTACCAGTTCATAGACACCAAACATGTAGAGGTTTACTTTTATATAATGGGTTAAAATAAATCGGAAGTTTGTCCAAACAAAAGTGGCGCACGTTTTACGCCATATTCCGTGACCCGTAGCGTTCTCATTTTTCGGGATCTAGGGCTCAGTGACGGCTTTTTTTTTTTCGTCTCAAACTGACGTTTTTAACGGTACCATTTTTGCGCAAATGCTACGATTTGATCGCCTATTATTGCATTTTGCGCAAAAGTTGTGGCGACAAAAAAGTCATTTTGGCGTTTAGAATTTTTTTTGCCGCTATGTTTACTGATCAGAATAATTGATTTTATATTTTGATAGATCAGGCGTTTCTGAACGTGGCGATACCAAATGTGAGTATATTTTTAATTTTTTTAACCCTTTAATTTTCAATGGGGCGAATGGAGGGTAATTTGAACTTTTAATTTTTTTTGTTTTGTATTTTTTTTTTTTTAAAAATTTAACTTTTTTTTATTTTAGTAGTCCCCCAGCAATCCGATCGCTCTGCACTATCTGCTGATCACTGCTACACAGCTGTAAACAGCAGATACGCTCATTATTATTTTTTCACTGGGCTGCGGGCCAAGTGAAAGCAATTCATGTGTAGTACAGGAGTCATCACATGACCCTGTGCTACCATGACCACTACCAGAAGTCACGTGATCACGTCACGTGACTTCCGGTATTGGGCGGTAAGTAAAAGTTTACCGCGATCGCGCTTATAATGACGATGTCACATTGACAGCGCCATTTAAGGGGTTAAACGGCACGAGCAGATAGCGATTCTGCTCGTGCCTAGCAGGCACACATCTCAGCTGTGAAAACCGGCATGCTACCGCGGGCAGTAACATTATGACCGCTAGGATGTAATATTACTGCCCGCTGGGTTAATTTTATTTTGCATTTTTTCCTGATACCCTTGTGAAAATGCAAAATGTTATCGCTAAAGTAACATTTTTGTGTAAAAGTAAAATTTTCATTTTTTCCTTCTACATTGCTTTGGTTGCTGTGAACCTCCTAAAGGGTTAATAAACTTCTTGGATGTGGTTTTGAGCAGCGTGAGGGGTGCAGATTTTAGAATGGGGTCACTTTTGGTTATTTTCTGTCGTCTAGGTTTCTCAAATCACTCCAAATGTGATGTGGTACCTAAAAAAAATATTTGTAAATTTTGTTGGAAAAATGAAAAATTGCTGATTGACCTCTTCTAACTTCCTAACGATAAAACATTTTGTTTTGAAAATTGCGCTGGTGTAAAGCAGACACATGGGAAATGTTATTTAGTAACTATTTTGTGTGAAATATATGTCAGATTTATGGGCATACAATTTCAAATTTTGAAAATTGCGAAATTTTCAAAATTTTAGCTAAATGTCCGAAATTTTCACAAATACAAAACATATCGTCCTAAATTTACCACTGACATGAAATACAATGTCACAAAAAAACAATCTCAGAATCGCCAGGTTCCATTGAAGCGTTCCAGAGTTATAACCTCATAAAGTGACACTGGTCAAAATTGCAAAAAATGTCCGGGTCTTTAAGGTGAAAACAGGCTAGGGGCTGAAGGGGTTAATTATAAACAATATTTTTCTGTAGTTTTGCTTGCAGTTGCTGATTCGACCTACCTTTTCATAATTGTGGACATTGGTGCATATGGAGGAGCAGGTGACTCAGATTTTCAACCATTCAACAATGTTTTCCCGCATATTGAATAAAACTTTGCATATTCCAAATCCACAGCCATTGCCTGGTTCCTTAGGCACAGCAATTCCTTTTTTTTTTTTGTTGCTGATGAGGCTTTTAAATTACAGGCACATGTAATGTGGCCCTTCCCTAGACGTACATTAAATAATGCATGGCGCATTTTCAACTACCGCCTTTCAAAAGCAAGAAGAGTTGTTGAATGTGCATTTGGAATAATGTGTGCAAAGTGGAGAATCCTATTCACTAATATTGCTCAGTGAGCAAAATGGGAAGCGAGGCTTGCAGACAAGAGAACAAGAGCTGCTTCCTCAAGGGCCAATGAGTGATCTCAGCAGAGAGAAGGCAGACTTGCCACTAAGACAATTGCTATTTCTTCCACCAGGGCACAGGAAAAGTTGCCATGTGTTATTCTGGATTGTTGAGAGGTATCCCCTTTAATGGCGCTTTGTCTGCTCCCATGAAATCCCTGCTCAATATGAGGTTCTATGAAAGGAATGGAAGGTTGCATGTGTGTGCCAATCAATGATGTTTGGTCTGGATGTGGTTGTTGTACGTCTGTTATTTTTGGTGGTTGTGGTATGGTTATTGTTCTTCTTGATTTGTGTTTGTCATGTGTAGTTTGTTCTCATTTGACAATTGCTACCCTTCTAGGAAATTGAACACCATATTATGGTCATTTGGTGATGTGCATGAATGAAGAAGAATTTGAATACCATTTCTTGCCCGCAGCCTAACTTCAGCCTAATTTTTCCTTTCATTAACAGATAAAAAAAAAAAGTCATCTATAGCATTACAAATCTAATCCATTCAAAATAAAAAAATTAAACTCAATAATAATCTTTATTTCTATAGCGCCAACATATTCCGCAGCACTTTACAATTCAGGAGGCTCATATACATATACATATCATATACATAAACATATACAAACAAGTAACAATTATAGAAGATACAATATTTAAAGGGAAAAATGGCAACCCTGCTCGTGAGAGCTTACAATCTACAATGAGATGGGGGGAGGGGCAAGGTACAAGTGCTTATTTAAAATGACAATACAGCCATCTCATGGGGGATAGATAATGGCTTCCTGGACCAGTTGGCCAGTGCCTTGAGATGCATTTGGGTGCCATGGAGTTTGACGTGGGGTTATGTTCTGAGAAGTTGTAGAGGGATTAGGTGAAATTAGTTTGGCTAGGGAGTGTGATAGGCCGCCCTAAAAAGATGCGTTTTTAGGAAGTGTCTGAAGCTGAGTAAGTTTTGATTTGTCCTAACTTCTTGGGGTAGAGCGTTCCAGAGGTTTGGTGCAGCTCGGAAGAAGTCTTGGATTCGGGAGTGGGAGGTTCGAATTAGTGTGGATGTTAGTCGAAAGTCATTTGCAGAGTGTAGAGAACGGGTGGGATGATAGACAGAAAGGAGGGTGGAGATGTGGAGACTCATATGACTTTGATGAACATGTAATACATTACAATGTGTGATACTCAAGTAGTATTTGCAAACATAAAATAAAAAAAATTAAAACCCGACAAATTATTATAAAAATAGCCAAATAACTGCTGACATTTTGATTGAATTAAAACATACTCATTCTGAGCTACACATCAGGTGGACTCTCATTGTAGTTTGGGAACATTTTCTGGCAGATCCATACCCAGGAGGCATCTCAAACTGCCCTGTCAGAGTATGCTTGTTCCCTTTTGTCCCACAATTCGGGTCTTTCATGTACTAATATGATGAACATTTCTACATTCATGTAGCTTGACATGTTGAGCCTGCAGTCTCATGGAGGTGTGGACTTGTGTTTGTACAATGGCAGCACACACAAATGAAAGGAAATTTGCCTTTGGATTGTGATGTAATTTACTGTTTTTTTAAAGGATAATGAGGTTAAATAACACAGAGGTTAAATAACCCCTCCCCACCTCCCATCTCCAGTGTTGTTCCCTGTCCCTATGGGGCACGAAGAGGTTACCTGTGGTGCTTCCGTGGCCAGTGATGAGAACGCCGCATACATACTTCCTTACAAACAAGGCAGCTGAGGTCTGAGCCAACACACTTCCTCCTCCATTGCTGCTTCCGTATCCTTAAAATTCGGGACCTGCCTGCCCCTTTTGGAGGTAAAGCGGGGCAGGCTGACTTGCCATGGGCCTCCCTTAGCTCCTCGACGCCTCCTCTCTCAAGCACAGCGGCTTGGGTGCGAGCAGGAAGTGACATCGGGCGCTCCTTGCCAGCGTCATTTCCGAATTTTATGCGTTCCACTGTGGAACGTATGCGTGATCACAGCCCCATGGCGGTAAACCAGGCACTCGCCCCGTTAGGTGGTCTGCGCCAACCCCCCCCCCCCCAAATAATGGTGGAGGTGATGTCACCCCCACAGTGGAAAACTGAGATCATACGGACCGCATAAAGATTCCGGTGAAAACACTCTCCAGGCTGGACTGAGGATGGAGCGAGATCGCTCTACCCACTCTGCTTCAGTGTAGCGCAGCACCCCACCTCTCCCCCTCCCGTTTCAGTGAATATACTGCAACTTGGGGAAGGTCGGGAGACAAGAATGTGGCACCCAAGAAGAAGACCTCCAGCCGTAAATGTGTTGTGTAGCAAGAAGCTTCCTTTGGGCCATAATAAGAGACTATGCCAACCCTGTACTGACCGAGTAGTTAGAGAGGAACAACTCTCCCTCATTGAAGAGTTAAGAAGCCTGGTACATCAGGAGGTTCAGTTTTCCCTAGCATCCCTCTCCCAGTCTCTTCCCACTGCAGCCCAGCACCCAAGAAGAGGAAACTTAGCCCCATGGAGGAGTCAGACTCTTTACAAAGTCCGTCATCACTACCAGATAATACCAGGTAATAGAGGAGAATGAAGGTATCTCTTCAGTGGATAAAGTTGAGACCAAATATTTGTTCTCCATGGACGACATGGATGAACTACTGGGAGTAGTGCAGGATACTATGGGGGCTGAGGAAGAGAAATCGGCCAGGTCAGTACAGGAGCAAATGTTTGGGGGTTTAAGAACCTGAAAGAAAGTAGGATTCCCGGTGCATGAGATCTTCAGAGATAAGATTCTCCAGGAGTGGGAAGCCCCAGAGAAGCGCCTTACCATTCCTTGGGAATTGAGTAACTAGTTCCCGCTAAAAGACAATCCCACCTGCTGCTAGGAGGTGCCTAAGGTGGATGTACAAGTAGCCAGAGTGGCCAGAAGGACGACTTTTCCTTTAGGGGATTCATTACAACTTAAGGATCCCATGGACTGTAAGATTGACAGCATTCTTAAGTCCTGGGAGACCTCCACAGTAGTACATAGGACCGGGGTGGTCTCTACATGTGTAGCCAGATCACTGTTCAGGTGGCTGGGCCAGCTCGAGGAGCATCTTGCCCAAGACTCCCCAAAGGAAGATCTCCTGGCTTCCCTTCCACTTCTACAAAAGGCGACGGGATTTCTCGCAGATTCATCAACTGAGTCAGTCTGGGTGGTAGCAAGAAGTGAGGTTCTTTCAATTTCTGCAAGACAAGCCATTTGGCTTAAACTTTGGAGTGGCGACGCGGCTCCTAATGTTAAGCTATGGTCTATCCCCTTTTGGAGAGGATATGTTTTTGGCCTAGACCTGAATGACATCCTGGAGAATGCAACAGATAAAAGGAAGCTGTTACCAGAGGAGAAGCAAAGGAAGACATTTTTTCGGCCCCCCCACCCCAGAGTCAGCCTGCCCAGTACCGAGGGAAAGATAAAACGGGTCTGTGGAGTTGTCAAAAAGGGGGCAAAGGTAGGAACATCTTTATGTCCCAGAAGTACGAAGACCGGAGCCATCGCGGTCGTCTATCTAGGTTTCTTCAGTGGCAAGAGGTTTTTTCAAACCAGTGGGTCATAAACACCATCAGGGATGGCCTAAAACTTGAATTTGCCACATACCCACCACATTGTCTAAGGGTCAACCCCTCCCCTTCTCAGGGATCACGAGACACCCTTATGCTAATCATTCAAAATATCCAAAAAATAGGAGTAATATCTTCAGCACCAGAGACAGAGGTCGGTCATGGTCACTATTCCCATCTGTTCTTGATAAAAAAAAAAAAAAAAAAACACGGCGCTCCCAGGTTGATTATAAATCTGAAACCGTTATATTATCATATCGTCTACGGACGTTTCAAAATGGAGTCCATCAAATCCACCACACCTCTTATCGGTCATGGGTTTTTCATGGCTACTATCGATTTTAAAGGATGCTTATTATCATATCCCAATCTGTCACGCTAACAAAAAATTCTTCCGTTTCGCAGTTCGTCACAACAGGCTTCTCCGTCACTACAAATTCAATGTCCTCCCGTTCGGTCTCTCTTCAGCCCCTCAAGACTTTCCCAAGCCAATGGGGGAGGTGGTGGCGTTCATATGAAGTCAGAACATTTGTATCATTTCTCACCTCAACGACAGGTACAGATGACATTTGAAATCCTACACAGATTGGGATGGGTGATAAATCCTCAAAAAATCAGACCTACTTCCCTTTACAAGGAAGGTCTTCCTTGGAGTTATGCTGGACTCCATCAAACAAATGTCCTTTCTGCCCATAGACAAACAAGTGGGGATCAAAAACAAAGTTTTGGCCCTGCATCGTCAGTGATAGATAACCCTAAGATTTGCGATGTCAGTGTTAAGGTCCATAATGATAGAATTAGTGTGCACACAGCCGGTAGTCGCTTATCCCCTTGCCTTCTACTGTCCACCGTCTATATTTCTGAATAAATCTCACTGTTGCATGAAAAAATATTGGAGAGTGTGGTGAACTTTATTATATAGTGTTAAGGTCCAGTCACACATAACGAGATTGTTAAGAAGATTGTTACTACATCACAGTTTCCGGATCGTTGTTAAATCGTTGGTGAGATGTCACACAGTCATTTTCCCAACGACTTTAGTAACGATGCAGCGACCTGTATAACTATTTCGTTGGTCGTTGGGATCCTGTCACACAGCAGCTATGCAACGATTCCGACCTCGAATAGGGGCGTAGTGTTTGACGCTGTAAGCCACGTAGGCTTGCATATGCGTTGCCTTTTCCACACCCCTCTGCTCCGATTGCTGGCCAATACTGCATTCTGATTAGGCGGCCAGCCTAGAAGGCAACTTTGTATTGCTTCATCCTTTGTCCCTTTTTGAGCCTTGCTTCGAGGATAGAACCTGCGACTCCACCAGGATTCATTCGTACTTTGTTCCCAGTTGCTTGCTTTTCGTATCGAAGCTGCATCTGCACCCGGATTCATCAATCCTTCTTTCCTGAGTGTTTGCTTACTATTCTCAGCGCCAACCAATCGGTGCAGAGGGGGCACAGAAAAGGTGACGCAAATACACGCCTACGTGTCACACTTTAAGTTCTCATCTAGGTCGTTAATGAGATCGTTTGTAGGTGTCATACATACAGATTCATCCTGCTCAGCAGAACTCCCAAGGAGCAAAAAATGGCCCAGGACATTCAGCAACGACCAACAATCTCACAGCAGGGGACAGATCGTTGGTACGTGTCAAACATAACGGGATCGCTGGTGAAGTCGTTTCGTCACAGAAACTGTGACGTAGCAACGATGTTAGCAATCTCGTTATGTGTGAAGTGGCCTTTAGGGTCTATGACTTCATGTCTCCCGGCAGTGTCCTGGGCTCAGATTCATTCATGCTCACTACAAGCTCACATCCTAGCTTCTTGGGACGGTTCTCTGAGGGCCCTGAACAAAAAGATATCTTTGACAGGTCCAGTAAAAACATCTTTGCTGTGGTGGATGATTCCAACTCGTCTACAAAGGGGAGTCTGCTGGAATCTGGAACCACTGATGATGATTATAACGGATGCCAGCCAGATAGGCTGGGGAGCGATAGTCTCTCAAGTTCCCTTTCAAGCTCTCTGGTCCCAGGAGATGAGCCACAGGTCCTCAAATTACCGAGAACTAGAAGTTGTGGACCAAGCTCACAGAGCAGCAGCCTCTATGATCCAAGGGGCACACGTAATGGTCTACTCGGACAATATGACATCTGTGGCACACCTTCGTCATCAAGGAAGCACACGCCACGTGAGCCTTCAAAGGATTTCCGCAAAAATATATTGTTGGGCAGAAAGACATCTATCTCTGTCGGACGTCCATCTGAAGGGTTCCGCAAATACCCAGGCGGATTATCTCAGCAGGAAGGACATTCATCCTGGGGAATGGTCTCTGATGACAGAAGTATTCCACATCTTAGTTCTGAGGTGGGGCCAACCAGAAGTGGATCTCTTTGTGAACAAGAACGTACAGGTAGATCAATTTTTTTCCCTGAATCCCAATGGTCAGGCTCTAGCAGTGGATGCCTTCTCCCTACTTTGGAGGCTTCCACTAGCCTATGCTTTTCCACCAATACCACCACTGGCAAGGACTCTGCCAAAGATAAGAACAGGAAAAGTCTATACCATACTGGTCGCACCAATATGGCCCAGGAGAAGCTGGTTTGGGGCCCTAATCAACTTGTCTCACGACGGGCCCTCCATATTGCCTCAAATCCATGACCTTCTCCATCAAGGTCCGCTCTTCCACCAAGATTTCAGGAGGCTAAACTTGGCAGCGTGGCTTCTGAAGCCATAATTCTGAGAGCCGGGGCCTGTCAGAGAGACTCTTCAAAAATGCCGTAAGCCAGTCACATATCACATATATTTCAAGATATGGAAAACCTTTACTGCCTGGTGCAAACCTCAGGTTCCTGACCCATTTCATCTGAATGTGGCTTACATCCTGAACTTCCTACAAAACGGCCTTGAAAAAAGTCTCAGTCCCAGCAGTCTTAAGGTCCAGGTATCGGCATTGAGTGCTTATTTTGATCAAGACCTAGCAAATCATTGCTGGGTAAAAAGATTTCTGTCTTCTGCGGTCAGGTATTGTCCTAAACAACTAGCTATAGTTCATCCATGGGAGCTAAACACATTTCTTAAAGGGTTAACTCAATTCCCCTTTGAGCCTCTTCTTTCCTCACCCCTGAGGATCCTTTACTGGAAGACAGACCATTTGATAGCAATCACCACGGCCAGCCGTGTGGGTGAACTTCAGGCTTTTTCATTACAGGAACCTTATATGAATATTCTTGATGATAGGATTGTTTTCCGTCTGGATCCATTGTTTCTTCCAAAAGTGATGTCAGACTTTCATAGATACCAGGACATTATCCTACCATCTTTTTGCCAAAACCCGGCTAACCAGAAAGAGATGGAATTCCATTCACACGACGTGCGTAGAACGGTTGTATTCTACCTACAGGAGACCGAATCCTTCAGGAAGAATTCCAATCTTTTTATCCATATTGTGGGTCGGAATGCTGGGAAAAAGGCGGCCAAAAGCACGTTATCCAACTGGATAAAAAACGCTATCAAAGAAGCATACACTAACCAGGGCCTCCTTACTCCAGATTGTGAAGATGTAATTTACCCTCTCACTGTATATGTTGTGATACTATGTCATGATATGTATATTTCCCTGGTTGTATTAGTTGTAATTCATGTATTTCCTTGGGGGAGCTACTGGTCTCAATGTGTCTCTCTCATACAATTGCAGTCTTGGCATCTAATGTGATTATGTAAATAGCCTGTTGTCTTCTATCCAGAGTTGTGTATCTATTCTGTAATTGCATTGGCCAGTGAAGGAATAGTCATTGTTCTGCACAGCAGGGGATCCCTTCATCTACTGTGGCTGGCAGACATATTGGAGCCCTGTGATGGACCAAACCATTGATGATAGGATGTGTGACCCCTACCCCCTGAACATGGTGGGCTGGTCAAGGAGCACAGACAATGCATTTCCCTTTTTGTAACTTCAGAGTGAGCTGAAACTTGGAGCAAAAGAAGGAGCTCCCAGCCTGGGTGGCTGTGGACACGGACGGAGCTAGGCCTGTGTGGCGGCCCGTGGGATTGTGTGTAACTCTTTGGACTACTGTAAGGACGATTGCTTTGATATCCGGTCCGAGGATTGTCGGGAAGGGCCCCCGAATCTGTTTTACGTGGACTTATCGTGTGCTGTTCCTGTATTCCTGTAAATAAACCTGTTGGATTGTCCCTCGGCCTCGTCCATCCTTTGCTCTGTTGTACACCCCCGTCACAAACTGGTTGGCAGCGCTGGGATCAGAGCAGAAGGAATGGAGGACAATGGCTCAACATCAGGAACCAGCACTGCAGAGTACAAGACCTGGACTTTGGGGAGCCTGCAATCAAAGACCCGTGAAGTAGGAGTTCGTTTCAAAGGACTCTCCAAGGAGCAGCTGATTGAGGCGCTAGAAGGAGTCTGCTCGCAAAATGACGTGGAGGAAGGATCCTCACAGCAAACGGAAGAAAGACGGCAGCCGGAGGTAAATACCCAAAAAACTCAGTGGGTTGTGTGGTACGAGGAGATGGCCTTGCTGGGAGAGGAGACCACCATATAATATAAGATGGAGGTCATGCGTGGAGCTAAAGAGAAGGAGCGCAGGATGGAGGAGATGGCATTGCTGGATAAGCAGCTCGCTGTGGAAGCCGCTAGAGGTTCCAGACAGACTGTAACCCCAGCACCCACCATGTGGGAACTTCCCAGAGTGTCCCGCAAAGACTTCAAGCAGTTTAATCAGGCTGCTGGTGACATTGAGGGCTTCTTCCAGGACTTTGAGCATCAGTGTCGATTTAATGGAAGTCCCAGAAAGGGAGCGCCTCCGGAATCTGGTTGGGCTCTTAGAGGGTGGAGCTTCCGCAGCCTATAGAGCTATGGACCCTCAGTGGAACTGTGCGTATGCGGATATTAAACAGACTATTCTAGAACATTATGCTGTAACGCCAGACACTTACAGGACTCAGTTCCGTACTTTAGCATGTGATGAGGAAGTGTCTTTCAAGATGTATGCCCACAAACTCAAACATCTTTGGCATCGTTGGCTGGAGGCAGAGGAGGCCTTAACCTTGGAGACCGTCCTCCAGGTCCTCCTAAAAGAGCAGTTTTACTTCAAGTGCCCCACTGAGATCCGGGAATGGGTGCGTGAAAGGAGACCAGCCACTGTGGAGGAAGCTGCAGCTCTAGCTGATGAGGTGCTCACTATCAAGCCTCAGTGGAGGGTTCTGTTGGAGGATGGAGAGACGCCTAACAGCTCCACAACACCGGATGCCCCCAGTTATTCTGTCCCCATTGTTCCCCGTTCCTCTAAGCCACCACATGTTGATACCCGTGTTAATGTGCCTCCAGTTGCTTCTACTGCACTTTCTGGAATACGCCGGGGAGAGGAAGTAACAGAGCGCAGGTGTTATGTTTGTACGCATCCCGGGCATTTGCAGGCCTCATGCCCAGCCAGCCCATGGAGGAATCATCCTCAAACCCCTACAGCACCTTCAGGTGGGAGCCGGCCTCCAAGTTCCCCTACCCCTTACCCAAGAGGACGCCTTGGATGGAGGGAGACCCAGCTCAGATGCTATCAATGTGGACAGCCAGGGCATCGGCAAGTCTCCTGCCCAGCTGTTCAAATGAGGACTGATCCTGCACCCAATCGGATTGTTAATTATTTACAGCCCAGTGCCATGGAGGAAGATGTGGCACCGCTATGTGAGGACTGGCCTAGTGACTCAGCCCCCCATGTTGCACCACCAGGAGTTTACAGGGTGCGACCCGCAGTTATGACGACTTCTGCTCAAGGTAAGCACTTGCAGGAGGTTGTGCTGGATGGACAGAGACTTGTTGGATTTTGTGACTCGGGTGCTTTCCTCACACTGGCTGATCCCCGAGTGGTTCGGCCTGAGGCAATCCATAGAGGACCTGGGATTGTCATTGAACTGGCTGGTGGACAATGGAGGACTATTCCCACAGCCACTGTGGATCTGAACTTTGGTTTTGGGGTCAGGCAATGTGTGGTTGGGGTGATGGGTGGTCTGCCTGCAGCTGTTCTCCTGGGCAATGATGTGGGAGAGCTACGATGCCAATTCGTGGCTGCATGAAGCCACATGTAAGTAACGCTCTGCCTGTGTGTACTTAACCAGTGACCTGTAGAGGTCCCTAGTAGGTACACAAGTTGGGAGGGGGGGGGATTGTGAAGATGTAATTTACCCTCTCACTGTATATGCTGTGATACTATGTCATGATATGTATATTTCCCTGGTTGTATTAGTTGTAATTCATGTATTTCCTTGGGGGAGCTACTGGTCTCAATGTGTCTCTCTCATACAATTGCAGTCTTGGCATCTAATGTGATTATGTAAATAGCCTGTCTTCTTCTATCCAGAGTTGTGTATCTATTCTGTAATTGCAATGGCCAGTGAAGGAATAGTCATTGTTCTGCACAGCAGGGGATCCCTTCATCTACTGTGGCTGGCAGACATATCGGAGCCCTGTGATGGACCAAACCATTGATGATAGGATGTGTGACCCCTACCCCCTGAACATGGTGGGCTGGTCAAGGAGCACAGACAATGCATTTCCCTTTTTGTAACTTCAGAGTGAGCTGAAACTTGGAGCAAAAGAAGAAGGAGGTCCCAGCCTGGGTGGCTGTGGACACGGATGGAGCTAGGCCTGTGTGGCGGCCCGTGGGATTGTGTGGAACTCTTTGGACTACTGTAAGGACGATTGCTTTGTTATCCGGTCCGAGGATTGTCGGGAAGGGCCCCCGAATCTGTTTTACGTGGACTTATCGTGTGCTGTTCCTGTATTCCTGTTAATAAACCTGTTGGATCGTCCCTCGGCCTCGTCCATCCTTTGCTCTGTTGTACACCCCCGTCACACAGATCGCCTAACAGCTCATTCCACACGATCAATGACGGTTTCCTGGGCCGAGAGGGCAGATGCTTCCATCGAACCGATTTACAGAGCCGCTACCTGGTCCTCTGTCCATACTTTCACCAAACATTGCAGGCTAGACTTGCTCTCCCATAAGTACCTGGCCTTTGGTCGTAAAGTCCTCCAAGCTGTGGTCCCTCCCTAACTTTTTTCGTTGGTACTCCTACTGTGTGCTGTCGTGGAGAGTGACTAGAGAAAATAGAATTTATCTTACCGTTAATTCAGTTTCTAGGAAACCCACCATGACAGCAGTTATTCTCTCCCTATCATTTTCTTTTGTTCTGCATTTCAATGGTTTATTTCTGAAATAAAAGATTTAGACCATTCATGCATTTGTGGTTACTTTGGAAAAACACTGGAGATGGGAGGTGGGGAGGGGTTATTTAACCTCTTTGTGTTTCCTGTCCCTATTAGGGCAGCGAGTAAACCTCATGTGTGCTGTCGTGGAGGATTTCCTAGAAACCGAATTAACGGTAAGATAAATTCTATTTTTTTAGGTTTTGCTTAATTAAAACAAAATATATACAAAACATTAAAACATTAATATTTAGAGTTGTTGCACCTGGGTCCATGATTTCAGGGTACTGTACTGTCTATAATGACGTACTCCCAGCAACAACGCCATTATAGCTGTCTCACTACAGAGATGACAAGATCGGAGTTGCTGCATTGAGGATCATGACTTAACCCCTTCATGACCGCGGGCAGTAAAGTTGCATCCTATTTTAACGTGACTTAACGACCAGGGATGTAACTTTACTGCCTAAAGTTCATTTGATTGCCTTGGCCATAGCAACGGCTTTCAAATGATGTCCCCTGCTGTTTCTTACAGCAGGGGACCTATGCTTGACCCCAGGGGGGGTGACATCGCCACCCCCCGTCGACGATCGTTGTGATTGGCTGTTCAAATCTGAACCACCAACCACATCGTTCGCACTGATTTTGGCTAAAACAATGCTTGAATCATTGCGATACTGTGAGATCTTGCCATGATGTGCTGCAGCAGCTCAAGCAGATCATATCTGGAGCTCAAACACGGCACTGATTGGAGCGATCGTGCTATGACGCTCAATCGCTCCAATCGGTGTGCAGTGGGGCTGTCTGATCTGGAGGTGACTGCCGTCCCCTGGCTTGTGTTGGTCTGGGGAGCCTCCCCCTGCATGTCTGCAGCGTGCACTGGCTGGTATTTGTAGTACCACGCCAACGCTGCTGCCACCGCTCCTGCTCCAACTGTAAGTATGGCGCTCCCGTGATGGCCCCTGCGTGCTCCCGTGATGGCTCCTGCCTTTGCCCCCCAACATCCCAATCTGCCTGCCTCCCCCGTGATCTCTATTCTGCTTCTTTACTTCTCCGGTCTCCCCCCTCCCATCTGCTCTTTCTCTGACATCCTCTTACCTGTCTTCACCGAGTCGTCCGAGGTCTTCACTGGCCCTATCACATCTGCCTCCATCGCTGGGTCCTTCCTGGGTCTTCTGATAAGCTGTCCAACCTCCTGCCTGCTGCTCCAGTAAAGCTGTCCATCTCGCTGCCTTCTGTTCCTCCTGCAGTTCCTCTGGTCAATGATCTTCCTGCTAATCCTCTGGGTACTGTGAGTATAACTTTTTTTTATTTTTTTTCTGTATCCCCTGTCCATTTTTACACCTCATCCGTCTGTGCGTATCCCCGACGCTTTTTGTATCGCATCCGTCCGTGCGTCCCGCAGAGCGCTGATCAGGGATGCACATAACGGATCCTCATCCCTGCTCAATTTTCGACGTGACTTTTTTTTCCGTATCCCCGACGCATTTTGTATCTCATCCGACCGTGGGTCCTGCAGCAGCCGATTAGTGCACCGTGTCTGTGCGTTTGAAAAGTCAAATGCCGTTCCTTCTCTTCAGAGCCTTGCCGTGCACCCAAACAATTAATTTCCACCACATATATCTGCGTATTCGGGGAAAAATTACACAACACACTTTTATGGTGCAGTTTTTCCTGGTACCGTTGTAAAAAAAAAAAAAAAAAAAAAGCTACTTGGTTGAAGCCAAATTTTTGTGGTAAAAAAAATAAATAATTTTCATGGTTCATTATCAACTTTTGTGGAGCCCCTGGGGGTACAAGAGGCTCGCCAAACATCTAGATAAATTCCTTGAAAGGTCTAGTTTCCAAAATGGGGTCACTTGTGGGGGAGCTCCATTGTTTAGGCACCTCAGGGGGTCTCCAAATGCAACATGGTGTTAGGTTTTCTTATTTGTCTTTGCTCAAGAGGTTTTATTTCATCAGTTAGATTTTTTTTAACTTTTCTAAATCTTTCTTTCGTTCTCTTTTGCCTATTTGTATTAGAATACCTCTAATAAAAGCTTTGTGAGCAGTCCACAAGGTATTTGTGGAAATATCATTGGTATTGTTATCTGTGAAAAAATGTTTTAAGGATGATTCCCTTTCTTATACTCAAGATTTCTAAATATGTGGGTATTACATCTCCAAATTCTGTTGTTGTTAAAAGGGAATTTTTCAGTAATCTCAAAGAAAACTGGTGCGTGATCTGACCAAGATCTAACACCAATTTCTATCGATGTAAATTTTTTAAGAGTATTTAGAGTGGATAAAATCAAGTCTATTCTAGAGTATGTTTTATGTGAATGTGAGTAGAAAGTGAATTCCTTGGAAGAAGTGTTGATACACTGATAATATTATTAACATTCCCTGTACACCCTCGCTTCCCTCTTTTAATTGTGCTCTATGGAATCCATGGTCCGTATGTAACAAGCTTCCTTACATCCACAACCTCTTTCTCAATAACTCTCTTAATCTGCTAGCCCTCACTGAGACCTGGATTCAGGATTCTGATACTACTTCCCCTGCTGCCATCTCTCATGGTGGTTTACACTTTTCCCATTCACCAAGACCTGGAAACAGACATGGTGGTGGAGTAGGCTTACTACTGTCCCCACAGTGCACTTTCCAGGTCATCCCCCCAGCTCCATCACTCTCATTCCCATCCTTTGAGGTCCACACCATCAGGCTCTTCCATCCCCTCTCCCTCAGAGTAGCTGTCATATACCGTCCACCAGGCTCACCCACCCAGTTCCTTGACCACTTTTCAGCCTGGCTGTCACACTTCATGTCCTCAGAGTTACCAACCCTGATCCTAGGAGACTTTAACATCCCCATGAACAGCCCCTCCTCCCCTTCTGCATCCCAGCTTCTATCTCTCACCACCTCCCTTGGCCTCTCACAGCTCTCATCCTCTGAGACACATGAAGATGGTAACACCCTTGACCTGGTCTTTATCCGCCTCTGCTCAATCTCTGACTTTGACAACTCACCTCTTCCCCTCTCTGACCACAACATCCTCTCCTTCAAGCTCACAAACCCTCGTCCGCCCCAGCACACTCCCACCAATCACACATTCAGAAACCTACAGGCCATCGATTCTCAGACACTTTCAGACTCTTTACACACATCACTGTCCCCTATATCCTCACTTTCCTGTCCTGATCTGGCTGTAAAGCACTACAATGACACACTCAGGACTACGCTAGACCAAGTAGCGCCCCTCACCCTCAGAAAGACCAAACACAGAGTAAAACAGCCCTGGCTCACATCACAAACTCGATTTCTCCAGCGATGCTCCAGGAGCGCCGAACGCCTATGGAGGAAAACCCGCACACCAGAAAACTTCATCCACTACAAGTTCATGTTAAGGACCTATAACTATTCCCTTCACCTCGCCAAACAGACCTACTTCACCAACCTTGTTTCCTCACTTGCCAACAATCCAAAAAAACTCTTTGACACCTTTCACTCCCTCCTCAGTCCCAAAGTACAGACCCCTGTCACAGCCCCTCATGCTGATGACCTGGCCTCGTATTTCACAGAGAAAATAGAAAACATCCGCCAAGAGATCAGCTCCCAGCCACCAAGCCCTGTGAATCCCATCCCTCCCCATATTCCATCCAGCTCACTTTCCACATTTGACCCAGTCACAGAGGAGGAAGTCTCCAGGCTCCTATCCTCCTCTCGTCCTACAACTTGCCCTACTGATCCCTTCCCCACACCTCTACTCCAGTCCCTCTCTCCGGTTGTCGCCACTCACCTAACTAAAATCTTCAATCTCTCTCTCTCTTCGGGTATCTTCCCCTCCTCCCTCAAACACTCTATCATTACTCCATTATTAAAAAAACCTTCTCTCGAT
This sequence comes from Anomaloglossus baeobatrachus, assembly GCF_048569485.1. Taxonomy (NCBI): domain Eukaryota; kingdom Metazoa; phylum Chordata; class Amphibia; order Anura; family Aromobatidae; genus Anomaloglossus; species Anomaloglossus baeobatrachus. Next base: position 214,683 of record NW_027442917.1, read on the forward strand.
CCGTCCTGCACAAGCAACTACAGACCAGTCTCCAATCTCTCCTTCATCTCTAAACTCTTGGAGCGCCTGGTCTACTCTCGCCTCACCCGCTACCTCTCCTCTCACTCTCTTCTAGATCCTTTACAGTCTGGCTTCCGCCCTTTACACTCAACAGAAACTGCCCTTGTCAAAGTGACCAATGACCTATTGACAGCAAAACGTAACGGTGACCACTCTCTGCTTATTCTTCTTGACCTTTCTGCTGCCTTTGACACTGTTGACCACCATCTCCTTCTCTCTATGCTCCACTCTATCGGCCTAAAGGACACTGTTCTTTCCTGGTTCTCTTCCTATCTTTCTGGCCGCTCATTCAGTGTATCATTTGCTGGCTCCACATCTTCTCCTCTTCCTCTCACTGTTGGGGTCCCTCAAGGTTCAGTCCTTGGCCCTCTTCTTTTCTCCCTCTACACTGCCCCAATTGGTCAGACCATCAGCAGATTTGGCTTTCAGTACCATCTTTATGCTGATGACACACAGCTATACACCTCCTCCCCTGAGCTCACCCCCGCTGTACTACAGAACACCAGTGACTGCCTGACTGCAGTTTGCAATGTCATGTCTGCTCTCTATCTGAAACTTAACCTTTCCAAAACTGAACTTCTTCTTTTCCCTCCATCTTCCAACTTTCCTCAACCTGACATCTCCCTCTCTGTGTGTGGCACAACGATAAGTCCTAGGCCGCAAGCCCGCTGCCTGGGGGTTATACTTGACACTGATCTCTCCTTCACCTCCCACATACAATCTCTTGCCCGCACCTGCCGCTTGCACCTCAAGAACATCTCTAGAATCCGCCCCTTTCTCACAATGGAAACGACAAAAACCCTCACCGTGGCCCTGATCCACTCTCGCTTGGACTACTGTAACTCTCTATTAATTGGTCTCCCCCTAACTAGACTCTCTCCTCTACAGTCAATCCTTAATGCAGCAGCCAGGGTCACCTATCTGGCTAACCGCTACTCGGATGCCTCTGCTCTGTGCCAGTCATTGCACTGGCTGCCCATATATCATAGGATCCAATTCAAACTGCTTGTTCTCGCCCACAAAGCTCTCCACAGTGCAGCACCCCCCTACATCTCCACCCTCCTCTCTGTCTATCAGTCCACCCGTTCTCTACGCTCTGCAAGCGACTTTCGACTAACATCCACACTAATTCGAACCTCCCACTCCCGGATCCAAGACTTCTTCCGAGCTGCACCAACCCTCTGGAACGCTCTACCCCAAGAAGTTAGGACAAATCACAACTTACTCAGCTTCAGACGCACCCTAAAGACGCATCTTTTTAGGGCGGCCTATCACACTCCCTAATCAGATTCGATTCACATAGTCCCTCTCACAACATAGCTCCACATCAAACTCCATGGCACCCAAAGGCATCTCAAGGCTCGGGCCCACTGGTCCAGGAAACCATTATCCAGCCCCATTTCCGTGAGATGGTTGGATTGTCATTGTAAATAAGCACCTGAACCTTGCCTCTCCCCCCATCTCATTGTAGATTGTAAGCTCTCACGAGCAGGGTTGTATTTTTTTCCCCCTCTAAATATTGTATTTCTATAACTGTTACTTGTTTGTATATGATCCTCCTGAATTGTAAAGCGCTACGGAATATGTTGGCGCTATAGAAATAAAGATTATTATTATTATTATACACCTGAAGATGTCCATTAGTTCTTCTTTATCTAACTATTTATCTAATGTTGGCTGGAGTATTCTAGTCTTAGATGTTGTATCTAATATACCATTAGGAATCATATTAAAGTCTCCAAACACCAATAGTTCTCCTTGTTGCTTTTCTCTTATCACAACAGACATTTTGTCTAAAAAAGAAAACTGATTTTTGTTTGGAGCGTACAAATTTACAAGAGTGTAGGTCACATCATTAATCTTGCAAATTAAAATATTATATCTCCCATCCTTCCCTGTAATTTGTTCTATTAGTTCAAAAGAGACACTGTTTCTAATAAGAATGAACACGCCAGCTTTTTTCCTATCATTGCTAGACAAAAATAAATGCGGATAATTTTTAAAATTAAGTTTGGGAATATTCTCTTTAGCAAATTTTGTTTCTTGTACACCTACTATGTCCACATTGTTTTCCTGAATGAATTTCCATAGCCAGAATCTCCTTTGGGGTGAGTTCAATCCTTTAACATTGTAAGTAACAAATTTAAGTGTCATTAATAAGATGAAAAGCAGGGGTATAAACTCCGTACATGCATTTAGACACGGCTTGCAATCTGATTATTTTACAGCCAACTTTTTTGTAATCATATGTTCCTGTAGGGAGAAAAAAGGAGTTAAAAGTAAAAATGTCATGGGTATCGTTGTACATAAATAACTTAAACATTAAAAATAACAGTAGGATTCAAAGTATTCTTGAACAGTAAATTACTAAAGGAGTGTATTGCTTCTTGGCTTGCAAGAGGCTACTCCTATGGGGGAAAGTCAACTGCAACTTCCTGACTATCAAGATCCTCTTTGTTGAACATCGAGTCGTAAAGTAGTCTATCACTAAGTCGGGTTTTTCTTCAATTCTTTTATGAAGTTTATGGATTAACATCTTCTACTGAACTGATGGGGATATTCTTGTTTTGATGAAAAATTAGTACTTTTGTTGGAAATCCCCATCTGTATTGGATTTTAAAGGGACAGTATCGCGTTTTTTTATTTTTGTATTAAAAATAGTGATTCTGAAATCAAGTATTTCTAATACAAAATGAAATTGTTGCTTATTTACTTTTTCTGTTATTCTAATTTTACTGTATGCACTGGGGGCCATGTTGGATTTGCTGTGTGTGTAACGACAGTTACACACTCCTTTATGGCAGCCCCTGTGCATAGAGAATAGTGGTCGCTATCCGACCCTATGTTTAAGGTTACAGTGGGCGTATGCTGTGACCTGGACGCGCCCCCTGGGCTGTCCAGATCACAGCAGAGGGAGGAGTTCAGCGCCATCATCGTGGAGCTCACAGCGTATGCTGTTTGCTCCACTTCACCCCTGTCAACCGCCAGGATGTGTGAGTACAGGCCGCCTCCCCTCCCCCCGTTACCGATGACACCGCCTCCCTCCGCTCTCCCCAGCCCCCGCTACTGCTACCGCTAGTGCCGCCCCTCGCCGTTCCCGTCTCCGCTGACACCCCATCCCTTCGCTATCCTCAGCCCCCGCTAGTGCCGCCCCTCCACCTCGCCGTTCCCGTCTCCGCTGACACCCCATCCTTTCGCTCTCCTCAGCCCCGCTAGTGCTGCCCCTCCCTGTTACCGTCTCCACTGACACCCCATCCCTCCGCTCTCCTCAGCCCCCGCTAGTGCCGCCCCTCCCCCTCGCTGTTACCGTCTCTGCTGTCACCCCATCCCTTCGCTCTCCTCAGCCCCCGCTAGTGCCGCCCCTCCCCCTCGCTGTTACCGTCTCCGCTGACACCCCATCGCTCCGCTCTCCCCAGCCCCCGTTACTGCTACCGCCGCCCCTCCCCCCGCCGTTACCGTCTCCGATGACACTTCCTCCCTCCTCTCTCCCCAGCCACCGCTCTGCTCGCCGCTGCTGTGTATGTGTGTGCCCGTGCCCCACTGCATGCGAGTACCGCCGCTGATGCTGTCTGCATGGCTGTGTATTATCCTCTCCTGTTTGATACTATCTGCTGAGCCGTGTATCTAATCCTCTCTTGGGTGATACACAGCTCAGCAGACAGCATCACCCAGGACAGGATTAGATACACAGCTCATCAGACAGTATCTAATCCTGTCCTGGGTGATGCTGTCTGATGAGCTGTGTATCTAATCCTGTCCTGGGTGATGCGGTCTGCACGGCCGTGTATCTAATCCTGTCCTGGGTGATGCGGTCTGCACGGCCGTGTATCTAACCCTGTCCTGGGTGATGCGGTCTGCACGGCCGTGTATCTAACCCTGTCCTGGGTGATGCTGTGTGCACGGCCGTGTATCTAATCCTGTCCTGGGTGATGCGGTCTGCACGGCCGTGTATCTAATCCTGTCCTGGGTGATGCGGTCTGCACGGCCGTGTATCTAATCCTAGCCTGTGTGATACTGTCTGCTGAGTTGTGTGTCTAATCCTCTCCTGTGTGATACTGTCTGCAGAGCCGTGTATCTAATCCTATCCTGTGTGATACTCCTGCTGTCCTTCGTGACACTTTAGACATTTCTGGTCACCAACAAAATGGCTCTGCACTGTGTCCCTACATGTCATTCTCTGTTATAATTTGTAAACACTCAGATTGGGAGGTGGAGGCGTGCCACCACACACAGGAGAGCAGACTCCGCCCACTTTACTACAAGCTGTAACGTGAGCTTTTTCCTACAGTGGGATTTCTGTAGGATTTCAGAAGCTGCTCCCCCTAGTGTTTAACAGTGGAAACAGTGGAAAATATTAAACTTTTTAATTTTTTTTTTTTACATTTTGCTCAATTAAAAAAAGAAAATAATATTTAAACAAAACATTAAAATAATATTACTTTACATTTTTTCAGGTATTTAATTTTTTTTTTTTCTGACGATACATTCCCTTTAAGTTCTCTCAGTGCCTGGGTTACTGATGAAATTTGTTTCCTCTGAATTAAAGTCTCCTTTGAAAGGTCAGCAAATAACTTCAGTCTTTCGTAGGGAGAAGGTAAGGTTTTATTGACTTTTAAATAGTTGAATAGGCCTTCTTTCATGTGGAAGAAATGGACTCTTAAAATTGTGTTTCTTGGTACCTCGGTTGATAAGAATTTCGGTTTTGGTAGTCTGTGTGCCCTGTCAATTGTTAACTCTGCATCAGTAATTGTGGGTAAGGTAGCCTGAAGGATTATTTTTAATATAGGTCATCAGATCCTCTTGTTTAACACTCTCTGGAATCCCTCTGATCTTACAATTATTCCTTCTATGCCGGTCCTCCAAATCCACCATGTCCAGTTGTTCTTTGGAAATCGCTTTTTCTTTTGTTAATTCAGCTATGTCTGATTCGTTTTTTTCAACCCTTGCATTGAAATGTTCCATTGTATGTTTTATTTCTGTAAACTCTTTATGCATATCCTTGTTAAGTTGAATTTTAAAACTTGCAAATGATTTCTCAAAAAAACTCTGAAGTGTGTTTATATCCATGTTGTTTGGGTTATCTCTATTGATGAATCCAGTATCTAAAATTGAAGGTTCGGGAGAAGTACTGTTGTCCCATTTCGTTCTTTGTTTGTCTGGGCTGTCGTTAGAGGAGGAAGAGTCTGTCTCGTAGTTCTGACTCTGTGGCAATATTGGGTTATCCCATTCAGAGTCTCTCATTTTCCTTTCACCTTTTCTTTTTTGTTTAGCTGGAAGATTGATCTCTATTTATATACGTCTCTTTCAAGGGTAGACTCTTTATTCTTTCTTGCTTATTCGTTGTGACATTAACATTTTATAATCTGCGAGTCTGATTGGTCAGTAATTGAATCTCCAGAGCATAGCATATATAGTATAGTATAGCAATCCTCAGCTAGTTATAACAGGTAAAAAATTGGTATAAATGAAATGCTATTAAAAAAATACGTAATTACTTACCGGTAATGTGTTTTTTCCAAACCCATGACAGCACCACGAGAGAGGATCCGTCCATTAAGGACAGGAAACCTTCAGGTTAAAAAGGGGCGGTCCTCTCGCCGCCTCAGTTTGATTACAGAGCATGACTCTGGACCAAACAGGTTAGTATAAGGCCACCACCAGAAAAAATAGTGGAAGAAGAAAGGAAGGTGAACCAACCGACAATCCCCAGTGCAGGGTGGGAATATAAGGGTGCCGTCATGGGTTCGGAAAAAACACATTACCGGTAAGTAATTACGTATTTTCCCTCACCCTATGACGGCACCATGAGAGAATTACAGCGAAAAGAAAAATTAGGGAGGGACCACAGCCTGTAGAACACGCCTCCCAAGGGGGAGGTCGGAGAAGGAAAGATCCAACCTATAATGCTTATAAAAGGTCGAGGGTGATGACCATGTGCTGAGGCGGCGAGAGGACCGCCCCTTTTTAACCTGAAGGTTTCCGGTCCTTGATGGGCGGATCCTCTCTCGTGGTGCAGTCATAGGGTGAGGGAAAAATCTGGTTTTCCTTTTAAATAGGCATTAAATGTAATTGTCATTCTTGTTCTCTGCAGATTATAAGAATAAAGACTCAGACATATAAGTTTCCTTTTAAATTTAATAGTATACACAGTCCGCTGTATTGAAAGCAATGTGATTTCTGAATTGAGAAAGCAGCTTTGTTAGAAATCCTGTATGAAGGCTCTGATTAGATGGCTACACTTCACCTCTCTCTCTAGTGTAGTCGTGGTTACGCTATTTGCGTACTGACTAGCGATGCAAAGATCACTAATAAAGTATTTTATAAAAGTTGTAGACTTCTTCAGAAACAGGGACAGCGTGTACAGGGCAAATCCGCAAGTCTATGGCAGGATACACTATATGCATATCTAATCTAGATACAGCAGACTTCCAAGCTTTAAAAAAAAAAAAAAAAAAAGGTAGAACAAAAAGGCTGAATGCTTTCATTAACCAGGTGAATTATTTAGTAAGAATATTTACTATTTATTTCAGAGATATTAGGCACTTTATAATTTTATTTATTTTACTGACAGGAATGAATCCAAAATGGTTGTTCCATTGGGAGTCATTTGTGTCGGGTCCCAAGTTTCTTTCCTCACGTTAGCCTTTGCCTGGTCCCCCCGTCAGGGATAGGTTTGTCATCTTATTCATCGTTCTCACACTGCTGGGATCGATTTGGTCCTCGAGGTCTCTCCCCACCCTTCCTTACTCAGACTTAACTACGATATTCTATCCTAACTCTTTCCCCCTTTTTTCTTTTTCTTCTTTCCTCTTTTAATGGCTCGGATATTTCCCCATTCGTAGGATTATACCCTTATAATTGCCTGTTATGTTGTATGCGAGGGGGTCTACTATTTCATCAGTTTTGTTGTTTCTTTTATGAAAACTTAATAAAATATTAAAACTGAAAATATTTGGTCACTACTTTATCCACTGAAGAGATACCTTCATTATCCTCTATTACCTTATCTGGTAGTGATGACGGACCTTCTAAAGAGTCTGACTGACTCCATGGGGCTGTGTCCTCTTCTTGGGTGCTGGGGCTGCAGTGGGAAGAGGCTGGGAGAGGGATGCTAGGGAAGACTGAACCTCCTGACATTTCAGGCTTCTTAATTCTTCAATGAGCGAGGGTTGTTCCTCTCTAACTACTCGGTCAGTACATGGTTGGCATAGTTTCTTATTATGGCCTGAAGGAAGCTTCTTGCTACACAACACATTTATGGCTGGAGGGCTTCTTCTTGGGTGCCACATTCTTGTCTCTACCGACCTTCCCCCAAGTTGCAGTATACTCACTGAACAGGGGGCTTTGCTGGGCTTCACAGAAGCAGAGTGGGTAGAACGAGATCACTCCATCCTCACTCCAGCCTGGAGAGTGCTCTCACTGGGATCTTTATGCAGTCCAGATGATATCCCAGCTTCCCACTGTGTGGGTGACTCCACCTCCTCCATCGGTCGGGAAGGGGGGAGGGGCACAGGCCACCTAATGGGGCAAGTTTCTGGTTTAGTGCCACGGGGCTGTGATTGTACGAGCGTTCCACAGTGGAATGCATGAGATCCGGAAGTGATGCTGGCAAGGAGTGCCCGATGACGTCACTTCCTGCGCGCCCCACAGCCATCGTGCGTGAGAGAGGAGGAAGTGCCAGAGAGCTTAGGGAGGCCACAGCAAGTGAGCCTGCTCCGCTTTACCGCTAAGAGGTGCAGGAGGGGCAGGCATGTCCCAAATCAGGAGGAGACGGGAGCAGCAATGGAGGAGGAAGTAGGTTGACTCAGACCTCAGCGGCCCGGCCACAGAAGCACCGCTGGTAACCTTTTCTTGCCCCAAAGGTACAGGAAACAACGCTGGAGATGGGGAGGAGTTATTTAACCTCTTTGTGTTTCCTGTCCCTATTAGGGCAGAGAGTTAACCTCCTGTATGCTGTTGTGGAGGGTGACTAGAGAAAAATAAGATGTTTGATATTTTCCACTCTTAAGCACTAGGGAGAGCAGCTGCTGCAATCCCACTGTAGAATTAGCTTACATTACAACTGCAGTAAAAATAGGTGGAATCTGCTCATGTGTGTGATGTCACCTTCTCCTCCTGTCCTGGGTGTTTCCAAAAGGATAAGAGAGAATGAAGGTTAGGATCACAGGGCGGAGCCATTTTGTTGGTGAGCGCAAAGTGATCCTAATGTTTAAAGTGTCACCAAGGACAGCTACATAGTACTCCTTAAATAGCGCTCTGCACTACCTGTACCAGCAATGCTCTGCCACACGCCCACCTGCAATGCTCTGCCGCACGCACGCCCCCCAATGCTATGTCGCACGCACACCATCCAATGCTCTGCCGTACGCACTCCCTCCCCAATGCTCTGCCGCACGCCCCCAATGCCCTGCCGCACACACCCTCGCAATGCTGTCTCATGCAGGCTCCCAATGCTCTGCAGCACGCTCGCACCCCAATGCTCTGCTGCACGCACACCCCCCAATGACTATCAATCTTACTCGGTTTGGGGCTCCATGCAAGATCTCACCTCATGGGGGCAAGTATAATGAGAAAAGTCAAGAATCAGCCCAGAATTACACGGGAGGACCTGGTCAATGACCTGAACAGAACTGAGACCACATTCTCAAATATTACCATAACACACTATGAGATCATGCATTAAAATTCTGCAGGGCACGCAAGGTCCCCCTGCTCATGCGAGCACATCAAGGCTCATTTGAATCTTGCCAGTGACCATCTGGATGAACCAGGGAGGCATGGGAGAAGGTCATGTGGTCAAGTGAGACCAAAATAGAATTAGTATTAGAGCATTGAAGATGGGTTGTGGCTAGGTCTTACAGCATGACGATGACCCGAAACACACAGACAGGGCGACTAAGGACCTGAGCCTAATAGAAAATCTTTGGAAGGAACTGAAACTCAATGCAGCCCAGAAACCTGAAAGATCTGGAGAAGATCTGTATGAAGGAGTGAACCAAAATCCCTGCTGCAGTGTGTGCAAACTGGGTCAAGAACTGTGGGAAACGTCTGACCTCTGTAACTGCAAACAAAGGTTTTTGTGCCAAATGCGAAGTTCTGTATTTCCATTGTATCAAATACTTATTTCACGCAATAAAATGTAAATTCATTATTTAAAAATCATGCAATGTAATTTTCTGTATGTTTTTTTTTTATTCTACATAATCAAAATGACTGCTGGAACACCATTGTAAATGTGAACAGGGTGCTAGCCAAAAATACACAATCTATGAAAAATGGAATTTTTTTTTTGTGATATTGCATAACTGCTGAGGATTATTTGAAAAAAAAGATTTTTTCCATTTTTCATATGGCTAGTTGTATTTTTTTATTCCTTATGTATCATAAAGGAGTTATGCTTGTTCATATTTCTCTGAATTTGGTGTGCAGCTTTCACTTCATATAGATTGCTTTTTATTCTGTCACAGTTGAAGTTACGTACAAGATAAATTACAGCCCTCTCCATTCTTTGCAGGTGGGAAAATTTGCAAAATTGTCCAAGTATCAAATTCTAATATTGTAAGAATAAGCTTCTTACCTTTTGATACAGATTGAGTTGCCCGTCTGAGGAAGGCCAGGTGGTTGGATCAGCGGTTCTCCGGAATAGTGGGTCGCTGTTCAGGCACTAGATTATGTTGTCGCCATTCAGCATGGGACATAAGATTTTGTGTGTGTGTGGTCCTAATTAAATTATAAAGATTATGTATGTATGTATGTATGTATAGGAGACGTCCCTCTGAGACAATAAAGTACCAGGAGTAGCTCTCCCTTTGTCTCAAACAAATAAAAGATTATATCATCGTCACTCATTTATATAAGACTATATAAACTTTTTAGTTTCCCATTCCTGAACTTCACTTTTAACAAAGAAACTGAAACTATACAAGTCCTTATCTAAAGTAAACAGAGGTCTCTGCTGCATTACACCAGGGGAGACACAGTACAGACTCTAAAAGACAAAATGGAGTGTAGATTTAAGAAAAATGAATTCTTCTCTCATTCAAGCAATACACAAATGGATGAATGAAGCGTACAACTTGGCTATAACAAAAAACAAAAAAAATTCTCTCCATCAAAAATTTAAAAAAAATCCAAAACAGTGTAAAAAGATGAATAGTTTGTAAATGATCCATCATATAAAGTACACAACCATAATGACGAAACATGAACTCTTTATTAACAGATAGTAAAAGTCTATTAATATTTACTAAAACAGACATTCTATTCATGACTATGGCTTCACTCCTGTGTGAATTTTCTCATGTCTAATAAGACTTGATTTCTGAGGAAAGCATTTCCCACATTCTGAACATGAATGTGGCTTCTCTCCTGTGTGACTTCTCTCATGTGTAATAAGACTTGATTTCTGAGGAAAGCATTTCCCACATTCTGAACATGAATATGGCTTTTCTCCTTTGTGTATTCTCTCATGTGTAATGAGATTTGATTTGTTAGCAAAACATTTCTCACATTCTAAACATGAATATGGCTTCTCTCCTGTGTGAATTCTTTCATGTTTAACAAGATATGATTTCCGAGCAAAACATTTCTCACATTCTGAACATAAATATGGCTTCTCTCCTGTATGAATTCTCACATGTTTAACAAGATCTGATTTCCAAGCAAAAGATATCTCACATTCTGAACATGAATATGGCTTCACTCCTGTGTGAATTCTCTCATGTATAATGAGATCTGATTTGGAAGCACAACATGTCTCACATTCTGAACATGAATATGGCTTCACTCCTGTGTGAATTCTCTCATGTGTAATGAGATTTGATTGGTGGGAAAAATATTTCCCACATTCTGAACATGAATATGGCTTCTCTCCTGTGTGAATTCTCTCATGTATAATGAGATCTGATTTGGAAGCACAACATGTCTCACATTCTGAACATGAATATGGCTTCACTCCTGTGTGAATTCTCTCATGTATAATGAGATCTGATTTGGAAGCACAACATGTCTCACATTCTGAACATGAATATGGCTTCACTCCTGTGTGAATTCTCTCATGTGTAATGAGATTTGATTGCTGGGAAAAACATTTCCCACATTCTGAACATGAATATGGCTTCTCTCCTGTGTGAATTCTCACATGTTTAACAAGATCTGATTTCCGAGCAAAACATTTCTCACATTCTGAACATGAATATGGCTTCACTCCTGTGTGAATTCTCTCATGTCTAATGAGCTCTGATTTCTGAGCAAAAAATTTCTCACATTCTAAACATGAATATGGCTTCACTCCTGTGTGAATTCTCTCATGTCTAATGAGATTTGATTTCTTAGCAAAACATTTCCCACATTCTGAACATGAATATGGCTTCTCTCCTTTGTGACTTTCACTTCCCTTAGCTTTCTGTGTTGAACTCCTGGTACCGTCATCTGCCATAAATAAAATTAAAGTTATAAGCTTTTAATATAACCTAAAACATACACAGACACACATAAATCCATATAAATTCCAAAGTGTGTAGTGTTCTACTTTAAAAGGCCTATGTGACAAAAAATACCCAAAATGACATCATTTTAAAAACTGCACCCTTCAAAGTGCTCAAAACGACATTCAATAAAACATATCTACAAAAGCATATCCGGTTGCACTCAATAATATAAGCATACTTTGGCATTGCATTACTGCTATAGAAATATTAGAAAAGAAGGGAATTTTGTTTACTTACCGTAAATTCCTTTTCTTCTAGCTCTAATTGGGAGACCCAGACAATTGGGTGTATAGCTACTGCCTCCGGAGGCCGCACAAAGTATTACACTTAAAAGTGTAAGGCCCCTCCCCTTCTGCCTATACACCCCCCGTGGGATCACGGGCTCCTCAGTTTTAGTGCAAAAGCAAGAAGGAGGAAAGCCAATAAACTGGTTTAAGCAAATTCAATCCGAAGGAATATCGGAGAACTGAAACCATTCAACATGAACAACATGTGTACACAAAAAAACAGGGGCGGGTGCTGGGTCTCCCAATTAGAGCTAGAAGAAAAGGAATTTACGGTAAGTAAACAAAATTCCCTTCTTCTTTGTCGCTCTATTGGGAGACCCAGACAATTGGGATGTCCAAAAGCAATCCCTGGGTGGGTAAAATAATATCTCGTGATAGGGCCGTAAAACGGCCCTTTCCTACATGGGGGCAATCGCCGCCTGAAGGACTCGTCTACCTAGGCTGGCGTCTGCCGAAGCGTAGGTATGCACCTGATAATACTTGGTAAAAGTGTGCAGACTCGACCAGGTAGCCGCCTGGCACACCTGCTGAGCCGTAGCCTGGTGCCGTAATGCCCAGGACGCACCCACGGCTCTGGTAGAATGGGCCTTCAGCCCTGAGGGAACCGGAAGCCCAGCAGAACGGTAGGCTTCAAGAATTGGTTCCTTGATCCACCGAGCCAGGGTGGATTTGGAAGCTTGCAACCCTTTACGCTGACCAGCGACAAGGACAAAGAGTGCATCCGAGCGGCGCAGGGGCGTCGTGCGGGAAATGTAGATTCTGAGTGCTCTCACCAGATCCAACAAATGCAAATCCCTTTCACATTGATGAACTGGATGAGGACACAAAGAAGGTAAGGAGATATCCTGATTGAGATGAAAGGTGGATACCACCTTAGGGAGAAACTCCGGAATCGGGCGCAGAACCACCTTGTCCTGGTGAAACACCAGGAAGGGAGATTTGCATGACAGCGCTGCTAGCTCGGACACTCTCCGAAGAGACGTGACCGCTACTAGAAAGGCCACTTTCTGTGAAAGACGAGAAAGGGAAACATCCCTCATAGGCTCGAAAGGCGGCTTCTGGAGAGCAATTAGAACCCTGTTCAGATCCCAGGGCTCTAACGGCCGCTTGTAAGGAGGGACGATATGACAAACCCCTTGCAGGAATGTGCGTACCTGTGGGAGTCTGGCCAGGCGCTTCTGAAAAAATACAGATAGCGCAGAGACTTGTCCTTTAAGGGAGCCGAGCGACAAACCTTTTTCCAACCCGGATTGCAGGAAGGAAAGAAAAGTAGGCAAATGGCCAGGGAGAAACTTCCTGAGCAGAGCACCAAGCTAAGAATATCTTCCACGTCCTGTGGTAGATCTTGGCAGAGGTTGGTTTCCTAGCCTGTCTCATGGTGGCAATGACCTCTTGAGATAATCCTGAAGACGCTAGGATCCAGGACTCAATGGCCACACAGTCAGGTTCAGGGCCGCAGAATTCAGATGGAAAAAACGGCCCTTGAGACCGCAAGTCTGGCCGGTCTGGTAGTGCCCACGGTTGTCCTACCGTGAGATGCCACAGATCTGGGTACCACGACCTCCTTGGCCAGTCTGGAGCGACGAGGATGGCGTGGTGGCAGTCAGACCTGATCTTGCGTAGCACTCTGGGCAACAGCGCCAGAGGTGGAAACACATAAGGGAGCCGGAACTGCGACCAATCTTGAACTAAGGCGTCCGCCGCCAGAGCTCTGTGATCGTGAGACCGTGCCATGAAAGCTGGGACCTTGTTGTTGTGCCGGGACGCCATTAGGTCGACGTCCGGCATCCCCCAGCGGCGACAGATCTCCTGAAACACGTCCGGGTGAAGAGACCATTCCCCTGCGTCCATACCCTGGCGACTGAGGAAGTCTGCTTCCCAGTTTTCTACGCCCGGGATGTGAACTGCGGATATGGAGGATGCCGTGTCTTCCACCCACGTCAGAATCCGCCGGACTTCCTGGAAGGCTTGCCGACTGCGTGTCCCCCCTTGGTGGTTGATGTATGCCACCGCTGTGGAGTTGTCCGACTGAATTCGGATCTGCTTGCCTTCCAGCCACTGCTGGAAGGCTTGTAGGGCAAAATACACTGCTCTGATTTCCAGAACATTGATCTGAAGGGTGGACTCCTGCTGAGTCCACGTACCTTGAGCCCTGTGGTGGAGAAAAACTGCTCCCCACCCTGATAGACTCGCGTCTGTCGTGACCACCGCCCAGGATGGGGGTAGGAAGGACTTTCCTTTTGACAATGAGGTGGGAAGAAGCCACCACCGAAGAGATTCCTTGGCCGCCTGAGAAAGGGAGACGTTCCTGTCGAGGGACGTCGACTTCCCGTCCCATTGGCGGAGAATGTCCCATTGTAGTGGACGCAGATGAAACTGCGCGAAAGGGACTGCCTCCATTGCTGCTATCATCTTCCCTAGGAAGTGCATGAGGCGTCTCAAGGGGTGCGACTGGCCTGGAAGGAGAGATTGCACCCCTGTCTGAAGTGAACGCTGTTTGTCCAGCGGAAGTTTCACTATCGCTGAGAGAGTATGAAACTCCATGCCAAGATATGTTAGCGATTGGGTCGGGGTCAGAATTTACTTTGAAAAGTTGATGATCCACCCGAAACTCTGGAGAGTCTCCAGCGCAACGTTCAGGCTGTGTTGGCATGCCTCTTGAGAGGGTGCCTTGACAAGTAGATCGTCCAAGTAAGGGATCACAGAGTGACCCTGAGAGTACAGGACTGCTACTACTGCTGCCATGACCTTGGTGAAGACCCGTGGGGCTGTCGCCAGACCGAAAGGCAGGGCTACGAACTGAAGGTGTTCGTCTCCTATAACGAAGCGTAGAAAACGCTGGTGCTCTGGAGCAATCGGCACGTGGAGATAAGCATCCTTGATGTCTATTGATGCTAGGAAATCTTCTTGAGACATTGAGGCGATGACGGAGCGGAGGGATTCCATCCGGAACCGCCTGGTTTTCACATGCTTGTTGAGCAGTGTTCGGTCCAGAACAGGACGGAAAGACCCGTCCTTTTTTGGCACCACAAACAAATTGGAGTAAAAACCGTGACCTTGCTCCTGAAGAGGAACAGGGATCACCACTCCTTCTGCCTTTAGAAAGCACCCGCCTGCAGAAGAGCACCGGCTCGGTCGGGAGGTGGAGAAGTTCTGAAGAATCGAGTCGGAGGACGAGAACTGAACTCTATCCTGTACCCGTGAGACAGAATGTCTCTCACCCAACGGTCTTTGACCTGTGGCAGCCAAATGTCCCCAAAGCGGGAGAGCCTGCCACCGACCGAAAATGCGGAGAGAGGAGGCCGAAAGGCATGAGGAAGCCGCCTTGGTAGCGGTTCCTCCGGCTGCCTTCTTTGGGCGTGACTGAGCCCGCCAAGAATCTGAGCTCCTCTGATCCTTTTGAGTCCTTTTGGACGAGGAGAATTGGGACCTGCCCGAGCCTCGAAAGGACCGAAACCTCGACTGTCCCCCCCTCTGTTGGGGTTTGTTAGGTTTGGGCTGGGGTAAGGAAGAATCCTTAGACTTGGACTGTTTAATGATTTCATCCAATCTCTCACCAAACAGTCTGTCACCAGAAAATGGCAAACTGGTTAAGCACTTTTTGGAAGCAGAATCTGCCTTCCATTCCCTTAACCACAAGACTCTGCGTAAAACCACGGAGTTGGCGGACGCCACTGCCGTACGGCTCGTAGAGTCCAGGACAGCATTAATAGCGTAAGACGCAAATGCAGACATTTGAGAGGTTAAGGACGCTACTTGCGGAACAGATGTACGTGTGACAGTGTCAATCTGCGCAAGACCAGCTGAAATAGCTTGGAGTGCCCATACGGCTGCGAATGCCGGAGCAAACGACGCGCCGATAGCTTCATAGATGGATTTCAACCAGAGCTCCATCTGTCTGTCAGTGGCATCTTTAAGTGAAGCCCCATCGTCCACTGCAACTATGGATCTAGTCGCAAGCCTGGAGATTGGAGGATCCACCTTTGGACACTGGGTCCAGCTCTTGACCACGTCAGGGGGAAAGGGATAACGTGTATCCTTAAGACGTTTGGAGAAACGCTTATCTGGATAAGCGTGGTGTTTCTGAACTGCTTCTCTGAAGTCAGAGTGGTCCAGAAAAGTACTCAATTTACGCTTGGGATACCTGAAATGGAATTTCTCCTGCTGTGAAGCTGACTCCTCCACTGGAGGAGCTGAGGGAGAAATATCTAACATTCTATTGATGGACGCTATAAGATCATTCACTATGGCGTCACCATCAGGTGTATCCAGATTGAGAGCGGTCTCAGAATCAGAATCCTGATCAGCTACGTCTGCCTCATCATACAGAGAGTCCTCCTGCTGGGACCCTGACCAGTGTGATGAAGTCGAGGGCTGCTCCCAGCGAGCTCGCTTAGGCTGTCAGGGACTGTCGTCCGTGTCAGAGCCTTCACCCTGGGATGCATGGGACCCCCCGGAGCACGGATTTGTTCCAAATGAGGGGGGCCAGGGAGCATTGAATCAACAGTGCCCATGGTCTGAGTTACCGGCCCGGACTGCAAAGTCTCTAGGATTTTAGACATAGTCACAGACAATCTATCAGCAAAAACTGCAAACTCCGTCCCTGTCACCTGGACAGTGTTCACAGGTGGTTCTCCTTGGGCCACCTCTAGCAGAGACCCCGGCTGAGCAAGTGCTACAGGGGAGCATTGCACCCTATGGGGGTCAGTGGAACCTGCCGGTAGAACAGCCTCACATGCAGTACAAGCAGCATAGAAAGCCTGTGCCTTGGCACCCTTGCTTTTTGCGGACGACATGCTGTTGTCTAGCCATCTAGGAGGGTATATAGCCAAGTATAGCGACCGTACAGTGCAATGTATAGCATACAAGCATAAAGTACAAATGAACACTTCGGCATTAGTGGGGTCAGCACTTCAGGTGCTGCTTACCGCCCGCTCAAAAGCGGGTGTGTGATCGCCAGAATCCTGTGACTGGGTGTCCCAGAGCTTGTCTCCCTTCTCCAGCCCAGACTGCAAACCGGAATGGCTGCCGGCGTCCTGTGAAGAGGGGCGGGCCATGGGCGTGCCCCAGACAAAGTGCGGGAAAACTGGCGTCCCACTGTGTCCAGTGAGGGGGCTGGAGTATGCTAAGCAGACTCCAGCCCTCGGCGCTGTCGTTCTGAACAGCGTCCCGCCCCTCCCCTGACTGGCAGGCCTGGGGGCGGGAACGAAACGAAACTAGGCCGCAAAGCCGGGGACTCGAGTAATAAGCGCGGCCGTCCTATGTGCACGGCCAGCGCGGAAGTCCCCGGCGCACCACAAGTCCCAGCCGCGCCACAGTGTAAAAACAGCCCGCAGCGGCCGGCGCGGCAGTTCCTAATACATAAACTCACTCAGCTAAGCTGCAGTGAGTAATAGCACAAGCGCTCCACGCTGTTGTCCCCGGCGCACTAACACACCCAGCAATGCTGGTGTGTGTGTGCGCGATTTGTATGGGGACACAGAGTACCTTAATGTAGCAGGGCCCTGTCCCTGACGATACTCAGCTCCATATCCAGCAGGTTCTTCGGGTCTGTGGATGGAGCACGGTCTCAGTGCCTGGAGACCGGTAAGATCCCACTTCACCCAGAGCCCTGAGGGGGATGGGGAAGGAAAGCAGCATGTAGGCTCCAGCCTCCGTACCCGCAATGGATACCTCAACCTTAACAAACACCGCCGACAAGAGTGGGGTGAGAAGGGAGCATGCTGGGGGCCCCATATGGGCCCACTTTTCTTCCATCCGACATAGTCAGCAGCTGCTGCTGACTAAAACAGTGGAGCTGTGCTGTGCGTGTCTGACCTCCTTCGCACAAAGCATAAAACTGAGGAGCCCGTGATCCCACGGGGGGTGTATAGGCAGAAGGGGAGGGGCCTTACACTTTTAAGTGTAATACTTTGTGCGGCCTCCGGAGGCAGTAGCTATACACCCAATTGTCTGGGTCTCCCAATAGAGCGACAAAGAAAAGGGATTAATACATAGTAATGAGAAAAATGAGTAAAACAACATAGGCATTGCATTACTGCTTTAGAGAGATTTGTAAAGTGAGATTCTTAGCTTATGTATTGACCAATCCATGTGAGCCCGATAACCTTGACAAGCACCTGACCAAGCACTCTGCCCTATAGCCAGGGTGTGTCCACCATCTTATTTAACCAGGAACCTATCTGCCAAGACATGCAGATTTTTAATCACACAGAGGCATTTAATATTAGGTTCCCAATATAAATGAGATCACCTTGTCAAGGTTATCGGGCTCACATGGATTGGCCAATACATAAACTAAGAATCTCTCTTTGCAAATATCTCTAAACAACAATTCAGTGCTTATCTTTTTTACTCAATTTTCACATTAGCTATCCCTTTTTTGTAATATTCCTACAGCAGTAATGCGTCACAGAAATTAAAGCAGTGTGGAAGGAAAAAAATACAGATTTTAATTTTTCCACAAAAGTGTTGCTGTAACCACAAATTTTCATTTTCCCAAGGGTAAGATAAGAAAATGGATCATAGAATTCTGTTGTGCAATTTGTCATATGTATACAAATATCCCATATGTGGTGGAAAACTACTGCTTGGGTCCACGGCAGGACTCAGAAGGGAAGGAGCACCATTTGACTTTTGGAGAACAAAATTGGCTGAAATAGAGGATGCCATGTCACGTTTGTAAAGCCCTTGATGTGCCTAAACAGTGGAATCACACCCCACAAATTATCTCATTTTCAAATCTACACCACTGAAGGAATGTATCTAGGTGTGATCACAGGCGTACTCCTATACAGGGCAAGGGGTCTTTAGCAGACCCCCAGCTATTATGGCGACCCATATGCACCCAATGATAAATGTTGCTGGGGTCGTTGGATATGTGGAGTGTTGTACCCCATAGGCTGCGAGCTGCGAATGCTGCTGTCAAAGATTGAAAGTTAACAGCAGTGGGTGAAGCCTACCTCCACTGAATAACTCAGGCATCATCTGCTGCCAATAACGGAAACTCAGCTTCTGAGCCCACAAGATGTAATAGGATCTAATAATACGTTACATATCGAGAAGAGGTTAAAGAAAACCTGGCAGCTACAAAAACACTATTTACCTGCAGATATAGAGGTAATCTGAGTACCCAGCATTTAAATGATATCTGGCTTATTCAAACAGTGTGTGACACTAGTCACTGCATGGACAAGCCGTGAGGCAGGGTTATCAAATGTTCTGGGGTCAGATACAAAGAGAGCATGCCGTGAACTAAGGAGAAAGACAAACGTGTGGTCAGGTCTGGGGTCAGAATATAAGGAGGATAGCGGATCAGGGAAAATGAATGGTCAGAGGAGGTCCAAGGTCTGGCAGCTATAGATCAGAGCACAGATAAAGGCCCCGTGTCATGTGGTGTTCAGGCCCACATTCGCGGGGTGCCGCTGCGGCATCGGACTCTGTTCACAGGCAACCTGATCTTAGTGACTCAGCCTCAGCTGAGTCCTTTCCACTACTTTCCAGTCCTGAGTTAATTCCTGTGGAGCGGTGTGTGGCTCCTTGAGACTCAGAAGGCTAATTTCTATTCACCTGTCTTCTCCCTATTTAAGGTTTGAGAGTCTGTTTGTTACTGCAGATGATACCTCCAGCTTATGCTCCTGTGATTTTGGTCTTTGTGGCGATCCTATTCTTGGTGACCAGTATACTGCTGTTTGAGTGGTGTGGAAGTTTCCCCGTTGTACATTTACTTCCTTCCTTACTTTATTCCCTCCAATACACGTACAGTGTCTCCTTTTTGTGTGCAGTGTGTATGAGTTTTGTTTTTTTCCTGTGTCTGTGGTATTTGTGGGGTTTGCATCTCCACTCCAGGTGTTAGATCAGGGTTTGGACAGGAGTTAGGGTTAAGCTGGCGCTCCAGACCTGGATACAATCAAGCCTACCTCTGGGATAAGGAACAGCACACAGACCCTAGTCTGCAGGCCATTTTTGGTTTCCCTGCTCCAGCTACCTTTGCACCTCCGTGATACCCTGGGTTTGGGACGGACTACTCAGCTAAGTAACTGATCACTCAGAACAGGGAACCCCTGAAGAAACCAAGCACCTCTCAGTTTCAGATTGAATTGAGCTGTCGCTCAACAAACGAACAGCTTGGCACGGCCCTGATTCCATAGGGAGGCAAAATGGTCACTCACTGCGTCTGAGGGGTGCTTTACACGTTGCGACATCGCCACCGATATATCGTCGGGGTCAAGGTTGTTCTGACGCACATCCGGCGCCGGTAGCAACATCGCAATGCGTAAAACCCAGGAGCGACGATGAACGAGCACAAAACAGTCAAAAATCATTTCTGTGTCACGTCGTTCATTTTCATAATGTCACTCCTGCTGCAGATACCTTGTTGTTTGTCGATCCAGTAGCACCACACATCGCTGGAACGACAAACATCTCCTTACCTGCGTCCACCCTCAATGCGGAAGGAAGAAGGTGGGCGGGATGTTACGTCCCGCTCATCACCGCCCCTCCACTTCTATTGGCTGGCCTCTTAGTGACGTCGCAGTGACGCCGAACGTACCTCCCCCTTGAAGGAGGGATTGTTCGGCGGTCACTGCGATGTCGCAGACAAGGTATGTGCGTGTGACGCTGCCGTAGCGATAATGTTCGCTACGGCAGCAATCAACACATATCGCATGTGCGACGGGAGCAGGTACTATCGCGCTCGACATCGCTAGCCGATGCTAGCGATGTCGCAACGTGTAAAGTACCTCTTAGGCCGGTTTTGCACACTACGACATCGCAGGTGCGATGTCGGTGGGGTCAAATCGAAAGTGACGCACATCCGGTGTCACTTGCGATGTCGTAGTGTGTAAAACCTTTTTGATACGATGAACGAGCGCAAAAGCGTCGTTATCGTATAATCGGTGTAGTCTCCATTTCCATAATACCGGTGCAGCGACAGGTACGATGTTGTTCTTCGTTCCTGCGGCAGCACACATCGCTGTGTGTAAAGCCGCAGGAGCGAGAAACATCACCTTACCTGCGTCCCGGCTGCTATGAGAAGGAGGGATTTGGGTGGGATGTTTACATCCTGCTCATCTCCGCCCCTCCGTTGCTTTTGGCCGCCTGCCGTGACGCCGCACGGCCCGCCCTTAGGAAGGAGGCGGGTCGCCGGCCAGATCAACGTCGTAGGACAGGTTAGTGCGTGTGAAGCTGGCGTAACGACAATGTTCGCTACGCCAGCAAACACAAGATATCGCACGTACGACGGGGGCGGGGACTATCGCACTCGACATCGCAGCATCGGCATGCGATGTCGTAATGTGCAAAGCCGGCCTTAGGCTATGTTCACACATCACTTTTTTTCCACTCAGGCACAATCCAGTTTGTGCCTGATGCAACGAATCCGACTCAGATTGTGTAAAAACGAATGCGACGGATCCAGTAAAAGAACGGATCAGTTTATTTTTTAATGCTCAGAGAGAGAGACCCCATCATCACCGCACAAACAAGGGTACTACCGCACGCATCATCACCGTACACGCAGGCACTACCGCACACGCAGGCACTACCGCATGCATCATCACCGCACACGCAGGCACTACCGCATGCATCATCACTGTACGCATCATCACCGCACGCATCATCACCACGCAGGCACTACCGCACGCATAATCACCGCACACCCCTGCACTACCGCACGCATCATCACCATACACCCCTGCACTACCGCACGCATTATCACCGCACACGCAGGCACTACCACATGCATCATCACCGCACACACCCCGGCACTACCTCAGTGACGTCACCGCTAACAGCGCAATTCACTTCAGTTGCTGCGTGGAGCTGATAGAGAGCGGCGGTGTTCTACTGCCACTCCTGCCAGCTTCATGTAGCAGAGCTAGATGCGTCGCGGGACCTCTGTGGATTACGTCGAACCTGCAGGAGTATTTGGGGATTTTAATAAAATGGTGAAAGAGGGTGTTTTTTTTGTCTTTCATTCCAAATAAAGTATTTTTTTGGGTGTATGTGTTTATTTACTTTCACTTACAGGTTAATCATTGGGGGTGTCTCATAGACGCCTGCCATGATTAACCCCTTATTACCGATTGCCACCGCACAGGGAAATTCGGGATGAGCCGGGTAGAGTCCCGGGACTGTTGCATCTAATGGATGTGGCAATTCCGGGCGGCTGCTGGCTGATATTTCTAGGCTGGGGGGCTCCCCATAACGTGGAGCTCCCCATCCTGAGAATACAGGCCTTCAGCCGTGTGGCTTTAT
The DNA here is from genome assembly GCF_048569485.1 of Anomaloglossus baeobatrachus. NCBI lineage: Eukaryota > Metazoa > Chordata > Amphibia > Anura > Aromobatidae > Anomaloglossus > Anomaloglossus baeobatrachus. The sequence continues at coordinate 236,776 of NW_027442917.1, forward strand.
CTTGGCTGGTATCATAATTGAGGGGGGAGGGGCACACGCCGGTTTCTTTTAATTATTTATTTATTTTTTTGCTGCAAAATATAGACCCGCCCACCAGCGGCTGTGATTGGTTGCAGTGAGACAACTGTCACTCAGCGTGGGGGTGTGTCTGACTGCAACCATTCATAGGCGCCGGTGGGCGGGGGAAGCAGTGAATACGAGATTGAATAATGGGCGGACGGCATTTTCAAATCAGGAGAAGCCGCCGGAGCAGTGTGACAGCCGTGCAGTGCCACGACGGTGATCAGTGAGAATGAGTGAAAGAGTGAGAGAGATTGATTGCTTTTCTGACAAGCAAAGAATTTTTATCACTTCTGGGCATACTCAGAAGTAAAAACTGGATACGGTACATGCTTCCGGCGTTTGACACATGCCACCGCTTCCGGCGTGCATAGACTTTCATTATGCACCATGCCGCACAGCGCTGCACCCGGCGCTATGCAGTTTTTTGCTGCTAGGAAAAAAACGTTCCTCTCTGCGTCCTGTGCGGCCGCCGGAGTGACGATTTTTGCCGCATCCAGCAGAAACCAGATCAAATGCAAGTACATGCAGCACAATCCGGTGCTAATAAAAGTCTATGAGGAAAAACCCGTACCCGGCGGCAAAAAAACAAAATGATGCGTTTTTCCCGCAAAGCGCCGGATTGTGCCGCACAGCAAAAACCTGATGTGTGAACATACCCTAAGACAGTGGAGAGATTGTGACACAGTAACTGCAAGGAGAAAATGCAGTTACATTCTCCCAGCAGCTGCTCACTTCCAGTCACCAGCACAGTGCGAGAGGCTGTAACAGTCACCACTCACTACATAGTGGGTGCACAGTAATCAACCCTCTTGTTCCTTGGCTGACAGCCTGTGAGCGGTAAGTGTTACTGTTTCCCGCACTGCATCGGTGACTGTATACGAGCGGCAGCAGGGAGAATGTAACTTTATTTTCTCCTTGCAGCTGGGAATGTGACTGTTCTCCTTGTTATTTAATGGTGACTCTTCACTGAGGAGGGTTACCTGTGGAAAGGTCTCTACTCCGTTCATCACCCCACACATCCATTTCTCCTTTATCCATTGTGTCTGCAGCGTTCTGCATATCTTTTCCCTGAATTTCAAAGCTGTAAAATAAATAATGTAAAAGTCAGGAACAGAAGGAAAGGTCATGTGGAAGGTTCTAGATGGACGCTTCTGCTACCAGAGCCGTGTGGCCCCTGAGACCAATCGATGCATGGCCTCTACGCCTCCTATATCCCCCGTGCGGCCCCAGAGTCAGTTCAGCAGGGATAGAAGCAGACGTGGCAGGATCCACTTAGTGTGGTACATTATGACATTGGGATTTCCTTCATTGTTTTGTCTTCACAATTTGGACGCCCTAAGGCTATGTGCACACGTTGCTTTTTTTTCAGCGCGGAAAAAAACGCACCCTCTGGCAGAGGGGAGAATTGTAAACAATGCTTTTTGAGAAAAAGGCATCGAAAACGCATGCGGTTTTCATGCGGTTTTTTAGGTGCGGTTTTTAAGACTTGTCAGTGTTAATAAAGTTGGTTGAACACAGACCTTTGGAAAAAAAAACCTGTGATGTCATTTCCTTCTCCACATTCTGTTTGGATAAATGGGAGGACTAGGAATGGAAGGAGCACCATTTGAATTTTGGAAAAGTTGAAATAAACTTCGCGCACCATGTCACATTAGCAGAGCCCCTTGGGCACCTATACGTCAGAAAACCCCCACAAGTGACCCCATTTTGGAATCTGCACCCCTCAAGGATTTTATTCAGGAGTATATTAAGCATTTTGAATCCACAGCTACTTCACCCAAAATGTTGCTGTAGCAACAATATTCTCACTTTTAGGCCCGTTTCACACGTCAGTGAAAAACACGCACATGTCCCTCCGTGTGCCGTGAATCACGGCACACATGGGTTGTCTAAGTACAATCCGGGCTCCGTTCTCCGTGGCCCGTGATTGCACTTAGAGATTAACTCACCTGCGCCCGCTCCCGCTGTCCATGGTGCTGATCGCTCCCGCGGTGCAGCATCCGGCTGGCGCTGACCCCCGCAGCAGCTGCTTCCGGGTCGGCTGTGTCGCACATCATGAATATGCGCGACAATAATGAGCCGGCTCAGAAGCAGCAGGGAGAACGGGCTGCAGAGGACATCGCTGGATGCCGGGTGAGTTAAAATGATTTTTATTTTAAAAGCACGTTTTTTTCTGGCACGTGTCTCACGGATCACACCACTGCGTGGTTCGTGGAACATCAGTGATGCCAGAAAAAAATGGACATGTCTCCGTGCGGCAATCACGAACACGCGGGTACGCCACACGGAGACACGTGCAGTGAAAAATCACTGACGTGTGAGCAGACCCATTCATTATAATGGGTCTGCGTATGTCAGTGATCCTGGTACGTTTAAAAAAAAGCACAAATGTCCCAGAATCACTGACGTGTGAAAGAGGCCTAAGGCTATGTGGCCATGATCCAGCGACACGGCGCCTAGTACACAGTGTCAGCCTTCCTGCAGAGATGTGAGTGTTGTCCACGGGAGAACGCAGCTGCCCATGCCCACGATTTGGGTTCAGGCTGCTGTGGACTTTAGCTCTATGCTACCTGCAGAGAACACTCTCGTCTCCGCAGCATAAATTGACATGCTGAGGCTCGGGAAGCTGCGCCACCGGTCAGTTTATGCTGCGGAGAAGAAAAGAAGCACAGTGGGCATGGGATCTCCAAAAATCCACTGTGCTTCTACTGCACAACGCAGCGTTATGGACGCAGGGAAAACACTCAGTGCCCATAACGCTGCAAACCCTGATTGTGGGCACACAACCTAAAAAGCATCAATGGATGAATGGATGTTAAATATATATAACGTCCCACCCCCGCCTGCATATTCTAAGCTGGCACCTTTAGTACCTTTCATGTGGCACTAAAGGGTGCCTAGCTTAGTATTTATCCAATAAAAAAAAAACAATGAAAAAAATGGCGTGGGGTCCCCCCTATTTTTGATAGCCAGTCAGGGTAAAGCAGACAGCTGTAGCCTGCAAACCACAGCTGGCAGCTTCATCTTGGCTGGTGATCAATTTGGAGGGCTCCCCAGGCTTTTTTTTTTATTTATAAATAAAGAATTAAAAAAAAAAAATAACGTGGGGTCCCCCCAAATTAGATCACCAGCCAAGGTGAAGCTGACAGCTGGGGTCTGGTATTCTCAGGGTGGGAAGAGCCATGGTTATTGGACTCTTCCCAGCCTAAAAATAGCAGGCCGCAGCCGCACCAGGAGTGGCGCATCCATTAGATGCGCCAATCCTGGCGCTTCGCCCCAACTCATCCCGCGCCCTGGTGCGTTGGCAAACGGGGTAATAAATGGGGTTGATACCAGATGTGTAATGTCACCTGGCATCAAGCCCAGCAATTAGTGATGTCACGGCATCTATTAGATACCCGACATAACTAATTGACAGTAAACAAAAGCAAAAAAAATGACAAAAAATTTTTTATTAGAAAAAACACTCCCCAAATCATTCCCTTGTTCTCCAATTTAATCAAAAAATTTGAAAAAAATGGGTCCGCAGAAATCCATATGGACGTCCCACGTCGCCTCTGGACCTATTAGAATATGGGGGCACGTTCAGGGAACGTATCCCCCATTTTCTAGGAGGGCAGACCCTCCATTTGAGGAGAGTGGGTGCCAAAAATCTGCACCCACCCTCCCCGGGTCACAGCTGCAGAGTGCGAGCAGCCAGCACAGCTCACACTGAACACTGTGCTGGCTGTCAGTTGCTCTGCACATGTGACCGGCCAGCGTGCACTGTGAAGGAGGAGGGGGCCGCGGGGGATCAGCGCTGCGACCGGACAGGTAAGGGGGAATACCGGGGGAATAGGGGGTGACCGGGCAGGGCCTGGGGGACATTTTTCTGTCGCATGTGTTATTGCACATGCGACAGAAATCATAGGAGCAGGGCGGGCGGTGTGCTACTGTGCGCGCGGCCATGTTGGATTTTCGGGAGGGTGGGTCGGGGGGGGCACTTTGGAGACACCGGGGGCTTTCCTGGACTTTGCCAGGAAGTGAGGTCAACAGGAAACCTCTTGACCTCACTTCCAGGTAAATGCCTGCGTTCTGGCGTGCCGACAAAGGCCGCGGACCGCAACAAAAAAGCAGCTCACTGCGGTGTAGCTGCGTTCTGACCCACATCATTGACTTAATGGGGGAGAGAACGCAGCCACACCGCACAAAAGAAGTGACATGCTGCTTTTCTTTCCGCACCGATTTTTGGCATCCAAAACGCTGCGTTTAGAAACGCAGCGCGTGCACTGATTTTTCAGCTTTCTCATACACTTTGTTGGGAAAGCTGAACGCATGCAATTTGCCACTGAAACGCTGCGGTTCTAAACGCAGCGTTTCCGCGGTAAAGAACGCAACGTGTGCACACAGCCTAATGCTTATTTTTCTGTCATTTGAGAATTAGTTTAGTCAACAATGTTGTATTTTTGAAAGTCTTTTTGAGGAAAATTAGTTTTATTCAATTGTTTTTCTTTAAAGGGGGTGAACAGAGGCGCACATAGAAATCATGGGACCCCATAGCGGAAGTTCTAATTGGTATAGAACTTGAATTGGCATTCAACTAGGTCATATAAGAACCTCTCACAACTTTACAGCCCTTACACAGTAATTTTTCTCTTCAAGCCCAAAGATTCCCCTTTCACTGCCCCATAATGTATAATACAAGCACTGTATGATACCTCCACAGTCACTTACTGCACACCAGGGCTAAGGAGTCGGTAAGAAAAATGAGAAGTTTCCATCCACTCTCTATACAGACACATCTGCAGGTTTTCCCTCCGCTCTCTATACAGACACATCTGCAGGTTTTCCCTCCGCTCTCTATACAGACACATCTGCCGGTTTTCCCTCCGCTCTCTATACAGACACATCTGCCGGTTTTTCCCTCCGCTCTCTATAAAGACACATCTGCAGGTTTTTCTCACTATCCGAAATCAAATCAGAATATAGTGAAGAAATAAATCTGGCACTGAAAATATCCAAAATATTTTGAAGAACGTTTTTTATTTTTTAAATCCAGTGAATAAAGACCACAATGTGCGTCAATCAGTGACATTTCGGTGCTTCCTTGGACCTTTATCAAACTCACACTTTAAGGCTATGTTCACACTAGAAAAATGATTTTTCTTAAGAAATTTCTTGAGAGTGAAGGATTAGCGCACCTGCGTTAAAAAACGCACCAATAACGCAGGTGCGTTTTTAGTGCGTTTTTCATGCGTTTTCGGTGCGTTTTCTTTCATGTTGGTCCCTGCGGTTTTTAATGCCTTTACAGAAATAAAGCACATTGAAAATAATAAAAAAAAATAGATAATACAGAGGGGTCATTCCGTGTCAAGTGGACCAGTTTTAAAAATCGTCCCCACTCGACGTTTTCCAATTTTGCTGAAAATGTATAAGGATGTACATGTATGTTTGAAAAGAGGTTCTGTAAATTTTTAGGGCCAGATCTCAAATATATTGGGCACTGTTGACCTTTCACTGGAGGCCCCCCCCCAAGCCTGCTGCTTCAGCTAAGAGGATTTTGCAAACTTTGGCACATAGCCATTAGAGTTCTATACTGGCTATGATGCTGAAATTTGGCATACTAGCTCAACTTTTGCTGCTAAACGCGATAAAATTATTACCGGCTATGACAAAACAATATTTCGGCCGCAATTTTGTGTCAAAGTAGCTTGCAAAACGCCTCGCATAAAATTTATGCCAAACTTTGCCCATATATAACTCAAGACCAAAAACCAATAGGAACTGGTGCTTTACCCTGTACAACAAACATCTTCATGACTTTGCATTGCTGCAATATCACGGTCAAAGCATATGTATTTGTGGAAATATTCACACCCACATATGATGAAAAACTTAAAAAAAAACGAATTTTACCTATTTTTAGGTCAAATTTCCCAAAAAGGGTCCCCCTAAAATATATTAATTCTGTTATCATTTGAAAGAGCACATTTTTCTCTACAAGGATCATTGGGGTTTTTTTTGGAGTCTCTCCATTTAAGAAAAGAAAAATGCCACTGAACATGGTGTTATTTATTAATACGCAATGAATGCTAACTGCACTATTCAAACCCTTGCGTTGGTCCATGGTGGTTATACCACAACCAATTCCCTAAGAATTGGTATTCTAATCCTATTAAGAATTGTAATAATGCTGTCTTTCGAGAATTGGCAGCCCCATCGCCTAGGAGCCATGGCCGATAGCCGTGCAAGGCAAGTCGCGGGTGGTCTCTTTATCGCAGGTTCCAAAGCCTGAGGGTGGGTGTCTTTGCCTAGGATCCCAAGCCTAATATTGGGTATCTTTTGTTGGTTCCCAAGCCATAATGTTCAGTCTAAGTAAGTGGTCTGGAATTGTTGCTGAATTTGCAATGAAAGATGAAGGGTCATTTGACACCCTTGTTGCAGTCCACACTTTCTTAACAGTAATTGTGGAGTATCTCAAGACTCTCATCAATGGGATTCATCATATCCACTACTTCAGCGATGGATCTGCAGCCCAGTACAAAAATTTCAAAAATGTTCTCAACTTGTGCCACCACAATGCTGATTTCAATATCAGCGCTGAATGGAATTTTTTTGGTACCAGTCATGGAAAGTCGCCCTGTGAAGGGATTGGAGGGACAGCAAAGAGGTTGGCAGCTCGTGCCAGTCTTCAACGCCCAACTGAAAACCAAATACTGACAACGGTGGATTTATTCAACTTTTGCAACGAGCAACTGCATGGAATCAAGTTTTTTTTGTTCCAAAAGAAAAAATTGACGAAATACGGATAGTTCAAGAGGAAAGGTTCAAAGATGGACATACAATTGCTGGAACAAGAGAAAATCACCAGTTTGTGCCAATTGATGACAAAAAGATTCGCATTTCAAGGGTGTCAAATGACCCATCATCTTTCATTGCCCATGTAGATGGATCTGTCAGATCAGAAATGCCTTTTGTGCCAATTGCAAACCTCCAGCCAGGGCAATACATTGCCTGCATTTACGATAGGAACTGGTGGATTGGAAATATTTCTGAAATTTCAGTCGACGACCATGATGCATTAATACATTTTATGCATCCTCATGGACCAGCTAGCTTCTTTCACTGGCCTGTGAGAAATGATACATGCTGGATTCCCGAGCAGTCGATCATTGCAATAATTCCAGCACCAGCTGCAACAGCAATGGGCCGACAATACAGCTTCTCTGAACCCATTATGTTGCAAATTCAGCAACAATTCCAGACCACTTACTTAGACTGAACATTATGGCTTGGGAACCAACAAAAGACTATATTACTTACGGTAATGGGATTTTCCAGAGTCCACGACAGCACCCACGAGAGAGAGGGATCCGCCCCCTTCAGGACAGGAAACCTACAGATAAAAAGGGGCGGTCCCCCTCCCTCATCAGTTGGTTTCAGAGAAATGGAGAGGAACCGCCACAAATTAGTAACAAGACAAGAAAAAAGTAGAACCACCAAACCCAAAGGGTGAAGAAAACAAAAGGGCAGGGGTGTAAGGGTGCTGTCGTGGACTCTGGAAAATCCCATTACCGTAAGTAATATAGTCTTTTCCTTTCGCCACGACAGCACCCACGAGAGACTTGGAGAGATAACACACTTAGGGAGGGACCACCATCTGAAGAACCGATCTCCCAAAAGAAAGGTCAGAGGAGGAAGAAAGGTCCAGTCGGTAGTGTTTGTAAAAAGTAGAAGGAGAGGACCAGGTGGCAGCCTTACAAATACTGTCAATGGAGACATTCGCCATGGCAGCCCAAGATGAAGCCATCGCCCTAGTAGAGTGAGCCTGTACAGGAGACGGAAGGGGCTCATGTTTCAACTCATATGCAACAGAAATGGCATCCCGCATCCATCGGGCCAAGGACTGCTTCGTCACCTGACGACCACGTCTGGAACCCTGAAAGGCAATAAACAAAGCCCTATCCTGTCGCCAAGGGGCTGTCCTAGAGATATATGCTAGAATAGTTTCCCTGACGTCTAGTGTGTGAAACCGGCATTCCTCCGGTGTGGAAGGGGCAGGAAAGAAGGAAGGAAGGATGATTTCTGCATTCCGGTGAAATTGTGAGGCTACTTTAGGCAAATAAGCCGGGTCTGTTCTTAGAACAATATGATCAGGGAAGATCCTAAGAAAAGGAGGATCTACAGAAAGAGCCTGAAGATCACTAACACGACGGGCCGAAGTGAGTGCATCTAAGAGGCATGTTTTAAAGGACAGCAATTTGTCAGACGCCGAGGCGAGTGGTTCAAAGGGTGGACGGGTTAGAGAATCCAGAACTAGAGTGAGATCCCAGGGGGGCGGGGAGGGAAGACGAAGCGGCTGACCACGGTCACAGGCCTTGATGAAACGCATGACCCACTTATCCCCAGCTATATTTGAATTATAAAGGGCACCCAGAGCCGACACATGAACTTTAAGGGTACTGACTGACAGACCCAGATCTTGTCCAGACTGGAGAAACTCCAGAATAGAAGAAATCGGGACCACCGAAGGTGCGGCATCAGGGAAGGAGACAAGGAACCGTTGCCATACCCGACCATACTGACGGGTAGTCACTGGTTTTCGACTCTGCAGTAAGGTATCCACCAGGCGACCGGAAAATCCCCGGGAGTCTAGTAACGCCCTTTCAAATTCCATGCCGTCAAGTGGAGTCCCTTGACGCGTGGATGCAGGAAAGGCCCCTGTGACAGGAGATCTGGTCTGGATGGGAGAACCCAGGGGTCCGTCACTGACATCTGTCTCAGGAGGGAGAACCAGGGACATCTGGGCCAGAAGGGAGCGATAAGGAGAATGCGAGCCTGATCTTCCCTGATTTTCCGAAGGACCGTTGGTAGAAGAATTATGGGAGGAAAGGCATAAGCAAGGCTGTACTGTCAGGGAACCTGAAGGGCATCCAGTACCGTTGGGTGATCCACCCTGTTCAGGGATCCAAACAGTTTCAACTGCCTGTTGTCTCTGGTAGCAAACAAATCTATAACCGGGAGGCCCCAGTACTGTATGATTTGAGCAAACACTTCCCGATGCAAGACCCATTCTCCCTGATAGAGAGTGTGACGGCTGAGAAAATCCGCCTTGACATTGTCCACCCCTCGGATGTGTACTGCAGAGAGGGATAATAGATGAGTCTCGGCAAGTTCCAATAGTTGAACCGCCGTGGACATGAGGGAAGACGACCTCGTTCCCCCTTGGTGGTTGATGTATGCAACCACTGTCTGATTGTCCGTACAAAGCCGTACATGTGTTCCCCTGAGGAGGGGAAGAAACGACAGCAGGGCCTGAGAGACCACCATGAGTTCTTTCCGGTTGGAGGACTCGGTTGATTCTTGCTGGGACCAAAGACCTTGGGTCATAGAGTCCCCCAGGTGAGCCCCCCACCCCCAGGGACTGGCGTCCGTCGTGAGGACATTGGTGGGGTGAACATGCCATTCCTTCCCCTTGGTTAAGTTCTCCTCCCGAAGCCACCAAGTCAGGGACGCACATGCAGTGTCTGTCAATCTCAGAGGGCGATCGAGGGACCCTGGATGGGATCGTGCAGCTGCCAGGACCTCCTACTGAAGCTGTCTGGAGTGAAGTTGAGCCCATTGGACAGCGGGGATACAGGAGGTCAGGGACCCCAATAGAGACATTGCAGAACGGAGAGAGAGAAATCTGTGATTCTGTGCGTGTCGGACAATCCTCTGGATTTTTGCTATTTTGTCCACTGGGAGAAAACAACGCTGTTGACGAGAATCCAGAAGCATGCCTAGGAAAGACTGAAAAGTTGAGGGCGTGAGTCTAGATTTTTGGAGATTTAAAAGCCACCCCAGACGACCCAGAGTTGACATAGCATTATGGAGACGGAGAGAACATTGTGCCGCCGTGCTACCCACAACCAGTAGGTCATCTAGATAAGGGATGACGAAAGTCTGTCGCTCGCGAAGGTGAGCAGTGACCTCCGCCATTACTTTAGTGAAAATCCGAGGGGCGAGTGAAACGCCGAAGGGCATGGCTGTGAATTGGAAATGGTGAACAGAGTTGTGCATAGAGAGTGCTACCCGGAAGTACCGCTGATAATGTGCGTGAACTGGGACGTGGTAATATGCATCTTTTAGATCAAGGACCGCCATGTAGCAATTAGGGTAGAGCAATTTTATGGTGGTCAGGAGGGATTCCATTTTAAACCGTCGGTATTTTAAAAAGAGATTAAGCTTTCGTAAATTAATTATGGTCCGAAACGACCCATCAGGCTTTGGTGCTAAGAAAACAGGGGAGTAAAACCCTTGGCCCCTCTCATGTAATGGGACTGGCGTAAGAACTCGTTTTTCCACCAGAGTGAGGACTGCTGACACCAGTGCGCTATGTTGACCCTCCGACCTCCTAGTGGGTGTAAGACAATACAATTGAGGAGGGAGGGAAGTGAATTCTAGCCGGAGACCGTGAGAAATCAAATCCAGTATAAAGGAGCTGGAAGTGATGGTTTTCCAATGGGTTGCAAAAAACCTGAGTCTGCCTCCCACCGGAACCCCCCCATCATTGTTTAGGGAACTTCCTACGGAAGGAAGGGTTTCCGAACAGGGCCCCCTTGGACCCCGAGGCGGGGTTGTCCGATCTATCCCTGCGATCAGGTCGTGTGGGCTGGAAACGACGTTTGCGATACGGGAGCCTAGAAGGAGGAGCAAATGCATTAGGGAACCCCTTTTTACTATCACCCGCCTTGGTGAGTATGTCATCCAGCTGTGGACCAAAGAGGAACTCACCCTCACAGGGAAGTGCACACAGTCTCGATTTTGAGGATGTGTCCCCTTTCCACGATTTTAACCAGAGGGCTCTCCGGGCTGCATTAGAAGACCCTGCCGCTCGGGCCGCCAGGCGGACAGAGTCAGCAGAAGCATCTGCCAGGTAATTAGCCGCGTCTTTGAGTAAGGGTAGTGAGGAAACAATCTTATCCCTGGAGGTACCTGACTTAAGCTGCTTATCTAGGGTATCTAGCCAGACTAAAAGTGACCTGGCTGTACATGTTGCGGAAATGGCTGGTTTCAGCGCCCCTGCAGAGGCTTCCCAGGTTTTACGCAGGAAGGCGTCTGCTTTACGGTCTAGAGGGTCTCGTAGAAATCCCATATCCTCGAAAGGCAGTGCTGATTTTTTGGAGGATTTTGCTACTGCCACATCCACCTTTGGTACCTTGCACCATTGGGACAAGTCTGCGTCATCAAAGTGGTATCTCCGTTTTGAAGAAGACGGGAGAAACCCACGATGATCCTGTTTCTGCCATTCCTTGCGAACAAGGGTTTTTAGGGCCTCATTCACAGGAAAGGATTTCCTTTTCTTCTGAGTGAGACCAGCAAACAAGGTATGATCAGCAGTTTTAGGGATTTTTTCTTCTGCAATCCCCATGGTTGATCGAACGGCCTTTACTAAAGTGTCCATCCCATCCAATGAGAAACACGCCTTTCCAGCCTCGTCAGAAGAGGATGAGGTAGAGGCTGAAGAAGCATCACTCTGGCTGTCAGCTGAGTCAGAAGACGGGGGGGAATCATGCTGGCGGTGAGATTTCTTGGTTTTCTTAGACCCGTGCAGGGACTGAAGAGAAGCCTGAATTTCTGTACGTATCAGTTCCCTGAGATCCGGAGGGGGGTTGGTAGAAGCTGAAGCCTCCCCCCGAATAGCTTGGATACAGGACCTACAAAGTTTCTGCATATAGTCCTTTGGGAGGGGACAGGCACACAGTGGGCACTCCTTATTATTAGCTTTAGCAGTGCTTTTCTTAGGTCCCTGGAACAGAACCGGAAGGGAACATCAGTATAGGGCAACATTCACGAAGATCACTCACCCATACCAGGAAAAGAACGGATACCGGCTTTGGAGGTGGGGACGAACGATTTGTTCGGTCCTTGGAGGATGCAGAGTCCTCGGTCCTCTTACGACCCGTGGAACTCCTGGTGTCACTTGAGTCTTTACGTCCAGCATCCCTGGACGGAGAAGTGTCCCGGGATGGGGAGGCGCGGGGACTTCCCATCACTCGATTTGTAGAAGCGGAGACGTTTCTAATAGTAAGGAAGCCCGCTTCTTAAGCTGTGCGCTCCCCAACCACTTCTGCAGCTCCGGTCACGCTGTGGCAACGAGCGCTGACGCAGCAAGTCCCGGACACGCCCCCCCCCCCCCCCCCGCGCGTACACGTTACTGTAAGCACGTGGTGCAGGGGAAGCGCCAGACTCACCGCACACAGCAACTCACCGGCCAGTTGAATACCGCAAGTCCCAGACACATTGTACTGTCAGGAGGAATCCACGAGTCTTCAAGCCATCCGTTTCCCCGGAAGTGTCCGTTCACTTCCGGGTCCCCGCAGGAATTCGCGCGTGAGCTGACGTGGCAGTTCCCGGCACGCCCCCTGCACATGCTCCGCAACCCGGAAGGAGCTGGAAACCACGCAGCACAGGGAGAGCCACTGTTCTACCACGAACAGCCTACTTACCGGCGCGGTCCTGCAGGCGTCATTTCCCGGAGGACAAGGCCTAGCCGAGGGAAAGAGGACGGGGTGCACCGGAGGATGGAGTCCACGAGGGGAGCTCCACCGACCGTGCTTCTGGAATCCTGAGCTCCGCCGTTCCCTTAGACACCGCACGGACTTCCTAGACCCAGGTATGGTAGGTTCCGATCCTTTCAGGACAGGAAACCAACTGATGAGGGAGGGGGACCGCCCCTTTTTATCTGTAGGTTTCCTGTCCTGAAGGGGGCGGATCCCTCTCTCTCGTGGGTGCTGTCGTGGCGAAAGGAAAAGACACCCAATATTAGGCTTGGGATCCTAGGCAAAGACACCCACCCTCAGGCTTTGGAACCTGCGATAAAGAGACCACCCGCGACTTGCCTTGCACGGCTATCGGCCATGGCTCCTAGGCGATGGGGCTGCCAATTCTCGAAAGACAGCATTATTACAATTCTTAATAGGATTATAATACCAATTCTTAGGGAATTGGTTGTGGTATAACCACCATGGACCAACGCAAGGGTTTGAATAGTGCAGTTAGCATTCATTGCGTATTAATAAATAACACCATGTTCAGTGGCATTTTTCTTTTCTTAAATGGAGAGACTCCAAAAAAAACCCCAATGATCCTTGTAGAGAAAAATGTGCTCTTTCAAATGATAACAGAATTAATATATTTTAGGGGGACCCTTTTTGGGAAATTTGACCTAAAAATAGGTAAAATTCGTTTTTTTTTAAGTTTTTCATCATATGTGGGTGTGAATATTTCCACAAATACATATGCTTTGACCGTGATATTGCAGCAATGCAAAGTCATGAAGATGTTTGTTGTACAGGGTAAAGCACCAGTTCCTATTGGTTTTTGGTCTTGAGTTATATATGGGCAAAGTTTGGCATAAATTTTATGCGAGGCGTTTTGCAAGCTACTTTGACACAAAATTGCGGCCGAAATATTGTTTTGTCATAGCCGGTAATAATTTTATCGCGTTTAGCAGCAAAAGTTGAGCTAGTATGCCAAACTTCAGCATCATAGCCAGTATAGAACTCTAATGGCTATGTGCCAAAGTTTGCAAAATCCTCTTAGCTGAAGCCGCAGGCTCGGGGGGGGCCTCCAGTGAAAGGTCAACAGTGCCCAATATATTTGAGATCTGGCCCTAAAAATTTACAGAACCTCTTTTCAAACATACATGTACATCCTTATAAATTTTCAGCAAAATCGGAGAACGTCGAGTGGGGACCACTGGTCCACTTGACACGGAATGACCCAGAGATAGATATATGATAGATAGATATTTAGGGGAATAGAGGGATAGATAGATATGTAGGGGAATAGAGGGATAGATAGATATGTAGGGGAATAGAGGGATAGATAAATATGTAGGGGAATAGAGGGATAGATAGATATGTAGGGGAATAGAGGGATAGATAAATATGTAGGGGAATAGAGGGATAGATAGATATTTAGGGGGATAGAGGGAGGGATAGAGGGAGGGATAGAGGGAGGGATAGAGGGAGGGATAGAGGGAGGGATAGAGGGAGGGATAGAGGGAGGGATAGAGGGAGGGATAGAGGGAGGGATAGAGGGAGGGATAGAGGGAGGGATAGAGGGAGGGATAGAGGGAGGGATAGAGGGAGGGATAGAGGGAGGGATAGAGGGAGGGATAGAGGGAGGGATAGAGGGAGGGATAGAGGGAGGGATAGAGGGAGGGATAGAGGGAGGGATAGAGGGAGGGATAGAGGGAGGGATAGAGGGAGGGATAGAGGGAGGGATAGAGGGAGGGATAGAGGGAGGGATAGAGGGAGGGATAGAGGGAGGGATAGAGGGAGGGATAGAGGGAGGGATAGATATTCCAGTTTTATTTATGATGTTTCCCCCCACACACTGCACTTCTCATGGCCGGTAATGTGTTCACATCAGCGGCCGTGAGAAATGTCCTGTAGTTCCCCGCAGCCTCGCTCAGGAACTGCATTCAGCAGTCGCTCACTGACCCGTGGAGAACTGTCACACGCGGCTGGAGCAGGGCTGGAAGCGCCGGGGGACATCGCTGTGGATTACGTCAGAGCTGTGTCTGGGAGGGGTTAATACAGTGGAGAAAGAGGGGCTTTTTGTCTTTTATTCAAAATAAAGGATTTTTCGGTGTGTGTTTCTTTACTTTCACTTTCAGATTAGTGACGGCGTTTCATAGACGCTGCCATCACTAATCTTGGACTTAGCGGCAGCTATTAGTTGCCGTTAACTCCATATTATCTGGATTGCCACAGCATCTGGAGGAGCCGGTAACACGCCGGGATTGTCGCATAATGGATGCGACAGTCCCGGGGCAGCTGCGGCTGATATTCTCGGCTGCGGGAGGGGGAGGGGCATTAACCCTGTCCCTCGCTCTCCCCAGCCTGAGAATACCGGGCCGCTGCTGTGTGTGTTTACCCGGCTGGAAGGTAAAAATACAGCAGAGCACATGCTTTTTTCTCTCTTCTCCTTCCTCTTCCTGTCCTAGTGACATCACTTCCCTGCAAAACGCAGTGCAGGGAAGTACACTATGTCCTGAAAACGCGAAATAACGCGGGAATAACGCAGGTATAACGCAGGAATAGCGCACATCACTTGCTACCTGCGTTATACCTGCGCTATTTCATGATTACATTACAGTCAATGGAGTGAAATAACGCAGTGAGCTGCAGAAAAGAAGTGACTGCTCATTCTTTTTCTTAAGAAAATCTACTGAAAGAATTTTCTTAAGAAAAAAACGCAGTGTGCGCACAGCTAATTTTTTTCCCCATAGGTTTTGCTGGGGAACGTCTGCAGAAAGGTTACAAGAATTTCTCAAGAAATTTCTGCAGCAAAAACGCACCAAAAACGCATTGTGTGAACATAGCCTAAAGATACATAAGAAAAATACAAAGTGAATATTATGGGATATTGCAGCCGCTGGGGACGAGGCCATGTTCCAATTGTGCCCATTTTCTGTTCTATAGATAAATCTTTTCTATGGATCTTTCCACAAGTAATATGTATGATGTTTGCTCTAATATTCATGCACCTTTCAGAGAATATTCACTTTGTATTTTTCTTATGTATCTTTATAGTGTGAGTTTGATAAAGGTCCAAGGAAGGACCGAAACGTCACTGATTGACGCACATTGTGGTCTTTATTCTCTGGATTTATAAACCCTAGATTTGCCCCATCCATCCTACAGTCCCCACCCCAGATGTGCCCCCATCCATCCTACAGTCCCCACCCCAGATGTGCCCCCCATCCATCTTTCCTACAGTCCCCACCCCGGATGTGCCCCCATCCATCCTTCCTACAGTCCCCACCCCAGATGTGCCCCCATCCATCTTTCCTACAGTCCCCACCCCAGATGTGCCCCCATCCATCCTACCTACACTCCCCACCCCAGATGTGCCTCCATCCATCCTTCCTACAGTCCCCACCCCAGATGTGCCTCCATCCATCCTTCCTACAGTCCCCACCCCAGATGTGCCCCCATCCATCCTACCTACACTCCCCACCCCAGATGTGCCTCCATCCATCCTTCCTACAGTCCCCACCCCAGATGTGCCCCCCATCCATCCTTCCTACACTCCCCACCCCAGATGTGCCTCCATCCATCCTTCCTACAGTCCCCACCCCAGATGTGCCCCCATCCATCCTACCTACACTCCCCACCCCAGATGTGCCCCCATCCATCCATCCTACACTCCCCACCCCAGATGTGCCTCCATCCATCCTTCCTACAGTCCCCACCCCGGATGTGCCCCCATCCATCCTACACTCCCCACCCCAGATGTGCCCCCATCCATCCTTCCTACACTCCCCAACCCCCAGATGTGCCCCCATCCATCCATCCATCCATCCATCCTACACTCCCCACCCCAGATGTGCCCCCATCCATCCTTCCTACAGTCCCCACCCCAGATGTGCCCCCATCCATCCTACAGTCCCCACCCTGGGTGTGCCACCATTCATCAATCCATCTATCCTTCGTACAGCCCCCACCTCAGGGTCAGGATCCGTCCGCTCTGCACAAGGCCCGAGCACTGCTGCTTCCCGCTCACAGATCTGCACAGCACGAGGAGACCCCGCCCCTTCCGGTGACGTCATTACCTCAAAAATCAACTCCACTATAGACGCTACCATCGCCTCAGGCCTTGTGAAATCAGACCACGCCCCTAACACGTGGCAGAAGTGACGTCATACCGGAAAGGATCCCGTACATTCTAGCATCTACCATCCCAGTGGCCAGAGGGTAACGTCTAGAATGGAGTTGATTTTTTGAGGGAATTACGTCACCGGAAGGGGCGGAGCCTCCTCGTGCTGTGCAGAGTGTGAGGGGAAGCGGCAGTGCTCGGGCTCCTGTGCAGCGCGGACGGATCCTGACCCTGAGGTGGGAAGATTCAGCTTTTCCTCATTAGTTATAGAGCTGAGGTCACACTGGATTTTGGGGCAAGAAATAAAAGTGTCTCCTGTCACTACTGGGGGCTGCAGCTCGTGTATATATCACAGGGAAGGGGCTGAAGCTGCAGCACAGGGCTGTGGAGGCTTCCATAAGGAAGGGGGATATGGGGGGCTACACAGGGCAGGGGGCGATGCTGCATATTGGGGGGATTACACTGGGCGATGCTGCATATTGGGGGCTTACACTGGGTGATGCACGTTGGGGAGGGGGCTCGCTGGGGCGGTAGACTGCACTTTGAGGGGGGTTTCGCAGGGGGGGAGACTGCACGTGGAGGGGGGGCTTGCAGGGGGGGAGACTGCACGTTGAGGGGGGGCTTGCAGGGGGGGAGACTGCACGTTGAGGGGGGGGAGACTGCACGTTGAGGGGGGGCTCGCAGGGGGGGAGACTGCACGTTGAGGGGGGGGAGACTGCACGTTGAGGGGGGGCTCACAGGGGGGGAGACTGCACGTTGAGGGGGGGGAGACTGCACGTTGAGGGGGGGCTCACAGGGGGGGAGACTGCACGTTGAGGGGGGGAGACTGCACGTTGAGGGGGGGCTCGCAGGGGGGAGACTGCACGTTGAGGGGGGGGGGACTGCACGTTGAGGGGGAGCTAGCAGGGGGGGAGACTGCACGTTGAGGGGGGGCTAGCAGGGGGGGGAGACTGCACGTTGAGGGGGGGCTAGCAGGGGGGGGGGAGACTGCACGTTGAGGGGGGGCTAGCAGGGGGGGAGACTGCACGTTGAGGGGGGGCTAGCAGGGGGGGGAGACTGCACGTTGAGGGGGGGCTAGCAGGGGGGGGAGACTGCACGTTGAGGGGGGGCTAGCAGGGGGGGGAGACTGCACGTTGAGGGGGGGGCTAGCAGGGGGGGGAGACTGCACGTTGAGGGGGGGCTAGCAGGGGGGGAGACTGCACGTTGAGGGGGGGCTAGCAGGGGGGGGAGACTGCACGTTGAGGGGGGGCTAGCAGGGGGGGGAGACTGCACGTTGAGGGGGGGCTAGCAGGGGGGGGAGACTGCACGTTGAGGGGGGGCTCGCAGGGGGGGAGACTGCACGTTGAGGGGGGGCTCGCAGGGGGGGAGACTGCACGTTGAGGGGGGGCTCGCAGGGGGGGGGGACTGCACATTCAGGGGGGGGGAGAGACTGCACGTTGAGGGGGGCTCGCAGGGGGGGAGACTGCACGTTGAGGGGGAGCTCGAAGGGGGGGAGGTTGCTTGAAGGATGGATGGGGGCACATCTGGGGTTTATAAATCCAGTGAATAAAGACCACAATGTGCGTCAATCAGTGACGTTTCGTTCCTTCCTTGGACCTTTATCAAACTCACACTATAAAGATACATAAGAAAAATACAAAGTGAATATTATGGGATATTGCAGCCGCTGGGGACGAGGCCATGTTCCAATTGTGCCCATTTTCTGTTCTATAGATAAATCTTTTCTATGGATCTTCCCACAAGTAATATGTATGATGTTTGCTCTAATATTCATGCACCTTTCAGAGAATATTCACTTTGTATTTTTCTTATGTATCTTTATAGTGTGAGTTTGATAAAGGTCCAAGGAAGAACCGAAACGTCACTGATTGACGCACATTGTGGTCTTTATTCACTGGATTTAACAAATAAAAAACGTTTTTGAAAATATTTTGGATATTTTGAATGCCGGATTTATTTCTTCACTTTATTCTGATTTGATGTTGGATAGTGAGAAAAACCTGCAGATGTGTCTGTATAGAGAGCGGAGGGAAAAAAACTGCAGATGTGTCTGTATAGAGAGGGGAGGGAAAAACCTGCAGATGTGTCTGTATAGAGAGCGGAGGGAAAAACCTGCAGATGTGTCTGTTTAGAGAGCGGAGGGAAACTTCCCGTTTTTGTTACCGACTCCTCAGCCCTGGTGTGCAGTAAGTGACTGTGGAGGTATCATACAGTGCTTGTATTATACATTATGGGGCAATGAAAGGGGAATCTTTTGGCTTCATTAGGAGGAAAGTTACTTTGTAAGGGCTGTAAAGTTGTGAGAGAGGTTCTTATATGACTCAGTTGAATATTATTTACATTTTTATTTTTTGGGGGAGGGGTACCAATTAGAACTTCCGCTATGGGGCCCCATGATTTCTATGTGCGCCTCTGTTCACCCCCTTAAAGAAAAACAATTGAATAAAACTAATTTTCCTCAAAAAGACTTTCAAAAATACAACATTGTTGACTAAAACAATTCTCAAATGACGGAAAAATAAGCATTAGGACGTCCAAATTGTGAAGACAAAACAAGGAAATCCCAATGTCATAATGTACCACACTAAGTGGACCCTGCCACGTCTGCTTCTATCCCTGCTGAACTGACTCTGGGGCAGCACGGGGGATATAGGAGGCGTAGAGGCCATGCATGGATTGGTCTCAGGGGCCACACGCCTCTGGTAGCAGAAGCGTCCATCTAGAACCTTCCACATGACTTTTCCTTCTGTCCGTGACTTTTACAATATTTATTTTACAGCTTTGAAATTCAGGGAGAAAATATGCAGAACGCTGCAGACACAATGGAAAAAGGAGAAATGGATGTGCGGAGTGATGAACGGAGTAGAGATCTTTCCACAGGTAACCCTCCTCAATGAAGAGTCGCCATTAAATAACAAGGAGAATAGTCACATTCCCAGCTGCAAGGAGAAAATGAAGTTACATTCTCCCTGCTGCCGCTCGTATACAGTCACCGATGCACTGCGGGAAACAGTAACACTTACCGCTCACAGGCTTTCAGCCAAGGAACAAGAGGGTTGATTACTGTGCACTCACTATGTAGTGAGTGGTGACTGTTACATCCTCTCCCACTGTGCTGTTGACTGGAAGTGAGCCGCTGCTGGGAGAATGTAAATGCATTATCTCCATGTAGTTACTGTGTCACAATCTCTCTGCTGTCTTGTACGCTGTGAGTAACAATTTTGCCTCCCTATGGAATCCGGGTCGTGCCAAGCTGTTCGTTTGTTGAGCGACAGCTCAATTCAATCTGAAACTGGGAGGTGCTTGGTTTCTTCAGGGGTTCCCTGTTCTGAGTGATCAGTTACTTAGCTGAGTAGTTAGTCCTAAACCCAGGGTATCACAGAGGCAGGGTAGCTGGAGCAGGGACCCTAAATCTGGCCCTCAGACTAGGGACCTTGTGCTGTCCCTTATCCCAGAGGTAGGCTTTATGGTATCCAGGTCTGGACCGCTAGCTTAACCCAAACTCCTGTCCAAACCCTGATCTAACAAGCTCTCTCCCCTCTCATCAGGAGTGGAGATGCAAACCCCACAAATACCACAGACACAGGAAAAAAAACAAAGCTCATACACACTGCACACAAAGGAGAGAGACAACATGTGTATGGGAGGGAATAAGGAAGGAAGTAAATGTATAATGGGGAAACTTGTACACCACTCAAACAGCAGTATACTGGTCACCAAGAATAGGATCACCACAAAGACCGGAATCACAGGAGCATAAGCTGAAGCTATCATCTGCAGCAACTAACAGACTCAAACCTTAAATAGGGAGACGACAGATGAATAGAAATTAGCCCCCTGAGTCTCAAGGATCCACACACAACTCCACAGCATTAACTCCTGCAGGACTGGAAAGCAGTGGAAAAGTGTCCCGCCGCGGGCAGGCGGCGCCGATCGGCACACATATCATATGTGTTCCTGCATGTTACGAGTGGAATTGCATTCCACCCGTAACATTAACCCCTTACATCTCGCTGTCAAAGTCTGGCAGCGAGATGTATATACGCTCGGTGAAGATTTTCATGTACCGCCGCCCCAACCGGAAGTCACGTGAGTGATCACTTGACTTCCGGTGGTTGCCATCGTAGCTCAGGGTCATGTGATGACGCCTGCAGCTATGATGTTTCACTTTCGTTTTCACCTGGCCCGGAGCAGGGTGAAACAGGAAGTGACTATCTGCTGTTTACAGCTGTATAGCTATGATCAGCAGATAGATAAGAGCGACCGGATTGCTGATCGCTATAACCCCCTAGGGGCACTAGTAAAATAAAAAAAAGTTTTAAAAAATAAAAAAAACAAAAAAAACCTAAAAGTTCAAATCATCCCCCTTTCCCCACATTGAAAATTAAAGGGTTAAAAAAATAAATATACACATATTTGGTATCGCCGCGTTCAGAAATGCCCGATCTATCAAAATATAAAATCAATTAATCTGATTGGTAAACGGCGTAGTGGCAAAAAAATTCCAAACGCCAAAATTACGTGTTTTGGTCACCGCAAGTTTTACGCAAAACGTAGCATCTGCGCAAAAATGGTAACATTATAAACGTCAGCTCGAGACGTAAAAAATAAGCCGTCATTCAGCCATAGATCCCAAAAAATGAGAACTCTACGGGTTTCGGAAAATGGCGCAAAACGTACGCCACTTTTATTGGACAGGCTTGTGAATTTTTTTTAACCCCTTAGATACAAGTAAACCTATACATGTTTGGTGTCTACAAACTCGCACCGACCTGAGGCATCACAGCCACACATCAGTTTTACCATATAGTGAACACCGTGAATAAAACATCCCAAAAACTATTGTGCCATCACACTTTTTTTTGCAGTTTTTCCACACTTGGAATTTTTTTGCTGTTTTCCAGTACACTATATGGTGAAACTTATAGTTTCATTTAAAAGTACAACTCGTCCCGCAAAAAACAAGCCCTCATATGGCAAGATTGACGGAAAAATAAAAAAGTTACGCCTCTCGGAAGAAGGGGAGCAAAAAACGCAAAAACGGAAAGTGCCCGGGGGCTGAAGGGGTTAAATGCTGGGTACTCAATTACCACTATATCTGCAGGTAAATAGTGTTTTTGTAGCTGCCAGGTTTTCTTTAACCCCTTCTCGTTATGTAACGTATTATTACTTCTTGTGGGCTCGGAAGCAGAGTCTCCATTATTGCCAGCAGATGATGTCTATTCAGTTATTCAGTGGAGGTAAGCTTCACCCACTGCTGTTAACTTTCAATCTTTGACAGCAGCATTTGCAGCTCGCAGCCTATGGGGTACAACGTTCCACATATCCAACGCCCCCAGCAACATTTATCATTGGGTGCATATGGGTCGCCATAATAGCTGGGGGTCTGCTAAAGACCCCTTGCCCTATGTAAGGGTGCTCCTATGATCTCCACACCTAGATACATTCCTTCAGTGGTGTAGTTTCCAAAATGAGATAATTTGTGGGGGGGTTTCCAGTGTTAAAGCACATCAAGGGCTTTACAAACGTGACATGACATCCGCTATCTATTTCACCCAATTTTGTTCTCCAAAAGTCAAATGTTGCTCCTTCCCTTCCGAGCTATGCCGTGGACCCAAGCAGTAGTTTTCCACCACATATGGGGTATTGGCGTATACTCGAGAAATTGCACAACATAATTATATGGTCCATTTTCTCATCTTACCCTTGGGAAAATTAAAATTTGTGGTTAAAGCCACTTTTGTGGGAAACATTAAACTCTTTATTTTTTTCCTTCCACATTGCTTTAATTCCTCTGACGCATCTAAAGTGTACTTTGGCATTGCATTACTGCTGTAGGAATATTACAAAAAAGGGTTAAATACACTGCTAATGTGAAAAATGAGTAAAAAGAAACGCATTTTCTGCTTCAGAGATATTTGCAAAGAGAGTTTCTTAGCTTATGTATTGGCC
Organism: Anomaloglossus baeobatrachus; assembly: GCF_048569485.1. Taxonomy (NCBI): domain Eukaryota; kingdom Metazoa; phylum Chordata; class Amphibia; order Anura; family Aromobatidae; genus Anomaloglossus; species Anomaloglossus baeobatrachus. Next base: position 259,423 of record NW_027442917.1, read on the forward strand.
AATCCATGTGAGCCCGATAACCTCGACAAGGTGATCTCATTATATTGGGAACCTAACCGCACACTTGAGAGAAAAAAACATGAATTGCATTCGAACATCCCAAAATCATATCTTGATCTAAAGCCACTAGGCAAAAATTACATACCTGAACATGAGGTTCTTGGTTTTACATTCTGATCTGTTCACATACTGGGAGCTTTTGGAAGGTGAGTGTACAGCGCCTTTCACAGAGTGCTGGTGTTGTGTGGCGGCCATTGTTGTGGTGGTTTTGAGTCGGTGGGGCGGTGTGGCCTGGAGTCATGGGGACTCTGCCTTGCAGCATGGGTGTTGTGAGGCACCAGGTCACCTGCCCTGCTGGTGCATTGTTGGTGTAGCGGTGGACGGCGCTGCACTTTTGAGGCATAGAATAGGGACCCACTCAGAGGTTCGCCGTGACGTGGCAGGGGGCTTCATACTGTCTGATCACAATGTTAAAGTAAGAACCTCATGTTCCAGTGTTACATTTTTGCCTACCGGCTTTAGATCAAAGTATGACTTTGGGACGTGCGAATCATGTCTTTTTCTTCAGGTGTGCTATATTGGGAACCTAACCTTAAATGCTTCTATGTGTGATTAAAAATCTGCATGTCTGGGCAGATAGGTTCCTGGCAAAATAAGATGGTGGACACACCCTGGCTATAGGGCAGAGTGCTTGGTCAGGTGCTTGTCAAGGTTATCGGGCTCACATGGATTGGCCAATACATAAGCTAAGACTCTCACTTTCCAAATATCTCTAAAGCAGTAATGCAATATCTGTGTCGTTTTACTCATTTTTCTCATTACCTATGTATTAATCCCTTTTTTCTAATATTTCTACAGCAGTAATGCAATGCCAAAGTATCCTTATATTATTGAGTGCCACTGGATATGCTTTTGTAGATGTTTCTTCAGCGCTCTATTGGGAGACCCAGACGATTGGGGTATAGCTACTGCCCTCTGGAGGCCACACAAAGCACTACATTAAAAGTGCAAGGCCCCTCCCCCTCTGGCTATACCCCCCCCCCGTGGTATCACGGGTTCTCAGTTTTAGCTTTGTGTGCGAAGGAGGTCAGACATTCCATGCATAGCTCCACAGATTTTAGTCAGCAGTAGCTGCTGACTATTTCGGATGGAAGAAAAGAGGACACATATAGTGTCCCCAGCATGCTCCCTTCTCACCCCTGGATGGTGTTGTAAGGTTGAGGTACCTATTGCTGGTACAGGGCTGGAGCCTGACATGCTGTTTTCCTTCCACATCCCCTAGTAGGGCTCTGTGGAAGTGGGATCCTGCCGGCCTCTCAGCTCTGACGCCGGGCTCCATCCACAGACCCATTAGAACCTGATGGAGACGGAGCAGGAGTACGATCAGGGACAGGCCCTGCATCATACAGGTACTCTGTGTCCCCGGCAGGCACAGACACACTCCGGGCTGGCTGGGTGTTGTAGTGCGCCGGGGACTGCAACGTGGAGTTGGTGTCCCTACAGATTACTGGGGGACTTTTTGTGTATGGGAACGCAGCGCCGACCCCCTCTGGACCGGGCGGCGCTGCTGTGACTTGTGGTGCGCCGGGGATCCGCCGTCCGCGCTTTTACGGCGGCGGCGGTTATAAATTTAGTCCCCGGCTTTTTGGGCCTAGGACGCCGGCAGCTCCGATTCGTTCCCGCCCCCACCCTGTCATTCAGGGTAGGGGAGAGACGCTGTTCGCTAGCAGCGACGAGGGCTGGAGCCTGATTTACATGCTCCAGCCCTCATACTAAGCACAGAGGGAAGCAGGCTTCCCGCTCTTGGTCAGGAACGCCCAGGGCCCGCCCCCCTTCTCTCTCAGGACGCCGGCAGCCATTACATGCATGTCTGGCTGGAGGAAGGACGCAAGGCTCTGGGAGACCTAGACTAGGGGCTATCTGGCGATCACACACCCGCTTTTTTAAGCGGGCGGTAAGCGATTTTTCTGTGCTGGTCCCTCTAGTGCCTCACGGTGTATCGGTGGACTGTGTAAGATATAGAAAGATTGTATTTCTTGCACTGTGAGGTCGCTTCTGGCTGCATATCCCAGATCGCTCTGTGGAAGCAGCAACATGTCATCCTCAAAACGCAAGGCTGCCAAGGCAAAAAGGGCTGTGTATACTGCGTGTGCTGCATGTGGGGCTAATCTACCAGCAGGCTCCGATGACCCCCATTGTGTGCAATGCTCCGACCCGGTGCTGCTTCGCCAGCCGGAGTCAGGAGAGGTAGTGACCCAGGCTGAGACGCTTGTAGGTTCTGCCCCGGTGACAGGGACAGACTTTGCAGCTTTTGCTGATAATATGTCTGTGGCTATGGCAAGAATCCTTGAAACCCTGCAATCTATGCATGGGGCTCAGTCTTTGGGCACGGCGAGGCCTCTGTCCTCAGGTCCCCCTTACTTGGAATGTATCCAGCCCACAGGGGGGTCCCCGGCTTCACAGGCCGAGGATTATGACTCAGATGATATCCCCAGCCACCCTAAGCGAGCTCGCTGGGAAAGACCCTCGACGTCATCACACTGCTCAGGGTCTCAGCGCAATCAGTCTCCCTGTGATGTGTCTGATGAGAGTGATCAGGAATCCATTCCTGGAACCCCTCTCAACCTGGATACCCCTGATGGGGATGCCATGGTAAACGACCTTATCTCAGCCATCAATAGGCTGTTGGATATTTCTCCCCCAGCCCCTTCAGCAGAAGAGGCGGCTGCGGAGCAGGAAAAGTTTCGTTTCCTTTATCCCAAGCGTAAATTGAGTGCTTTGTTAGATCACTCTGACTTCAGAGAATCAATCCAGAAGCACGACGCTCACCCAGAAAGGCGTTTCTCTAAACGATCTAAAGATACGCGTTTCCCTTTCCCCCCTGAGGTGGTCAAGCGCTGGACACAGTGTCCAAAGGTAGACCCCCCGATTTCCAAACTTGCAGCTAGATCCATAGTTGCAGTGGAGGATGGCGCTTCACTTAAAGATGCCAATGACAGACAGATGGACCTTTGGTTAAAATCTGTCTATGAAGCTATCGGCGCGTCGTTTGCTCCGGCATTCGCAGCCGTATGGGCACTCCAGGCTATTTCAGCTGGCTTAGCAAAAGTGGATGCTATCATACATCCAGCAGTGCCGCAAGTGGCGCACCTTACCACGCAGATGTCGGCGTTTGCGTCTTACGCTATCAATGCGGTCTTAGAATCTACCAGTCGCACCTCAATGGCGTCCGCCAATTCGGTAGTTTTGCGCAGAGCCTTGTGGATAAAGGACTGGAAAGCAGATGCTGGTTCCAAAAAATGTTTAACCAGTTTGCCTTTGTCTAGAGATAGACTGTTTGGCGAGCCATTGGCTGACATCATTAAGCAGTCCAAGGGTAAAGACTCCTCTTTACCACAACCCAGAACAACCAAACCTCAGCAGAAAAAGTGGCAGCAGAGGTTTCAGTCCTTTCGAGGTTCGGGCAAGACACCATTTACCTCGTCCAAAGGGACTCAGAGGACGCAAAGAAACTCAGATTCGTGGCGGACTCACACGCGCCCCAAGAAAGCAAATGGAGGTACCGCTTCCAAAGCGGCTACCTCATGACTTCCAGCCCCTTCCCTCCGCATCGCCGGTCGGGGGCAGGCTCTCCCGCTTTTCCGGCATTTGGATGTCACAGGTCAAAGACCGGTGGGTGACGGACATTTTGTCTCGCGGGTACAGAATCGAGTTCAATTCTCGTCCTCCAGCTCGGTTCTTCAGAACCTCTCCACATCCAGACCGAGCAGATGCTCTGCTGCAGGCGGTGGACTCCCTAAAAGCGGAAGGAGTGGTGATCCCAGTCCCTCCTCAGGAACAAGGGCAAGGGTTTTACTCCAATCTCTTTGTGGTTCCAAAAAAGGACGGCTCGTTCCGTCCTGTTCTGGACCTAAAACGGCTCAACAAACATGTGCACGCCAGGAGGTTCCGGATGGAAACCCTCCGCTCTGTCATTGCCTCAATGTCCAGAGGAGACTTCCTTGCCTCAATAGACATCAAAGATGCTTATCTCCACGTGCCAATTGCTACAGAACATCAACGTTTTCTACGTTTTGTGATAGGAGACGACCATTTTCAGTTCGTAGCTCTTCCATTTGGTCTGGCGACAGCCCCACGGGTCTTCACCAAGGTCATGGCGGCGGTGGTAGCAGTCTTGCACTCTCAGGGACACTCGGTGATCCCTTACCTAGACGATTTATTGGTCAAAGCTCCCTCTCAGGAGGCATGTCAGCACAGCCTGAATGCTACGCTGGAGACTCTACAGTCTTTCGGATGGATCATCAACTTTCCAAAGTCGATCCTATCACCGACTCAATCACTAACGTATCTTGGCATGGAGTTTCATACTCTAGCAGCGATAGTGAAGCTTCCGCTGAACAAGCAGCGGTCACTACAGACAGGGGTACAATCTCTCCTGCAGGGCCAGTTGCATCCCTTGCGGCGCCTCATGCATTTCCTAGGGAAAATGGTGGCAGCCATGGAAGCAGTTCCCTTTGCGCAGTTTCATCTGCGCCCACTTCAATGGGACATTCTCCGCCAATGGGACGGGAAGTCAACGTCCCTGGACAGGAAAGTCTCGCTTTCCCAGACGGCCAAGGACTCTCTACAATGGTGGCTCCTTCCCACCTCATTATCTCAGGGAAGATCCTTCCTGCCCCCATCCTGGGAGGTGGTCACGACAGATGCGAGTCTGTCAGGGTGGGGAGCAGTGTTTCTCCACCACAGGGCTCAGGGGACGTGGACTCCGCAGGAGTCCACCCTTCAGATCAATGTTCTGGAGATCAGAGCAGTGTATCTTGCCCTACTAGCCTTCCAGCAGTGGCTGGAAGGAAAGCAGATCCGAATCCAATCGGACAACTCCACAGCGGTGGCATACATCAACCACCAAGGAGGGACGCGCAGTCGGCAAGCCTTCCAAGAAGTCCGGCGCATTCTTATGTGGGTGGAGGACAGAGCATCCACCATATCCGCGGTTCACATCCCAGGCGTAGAAAACTGGGAAGCAGACTTCCTCAGTCGCCAGGGCATGGACGCAGGGGAATGGTCCCTTCACCCGGACGTGTTTCAGGAAATCTGTCGCCGCTGGGGAGTGCCGGACGTCGACCTAATGGCATCCCGGCACAACAACAAGGTCCCGGCATTCATGGCGAGGTCGCGCGATCAAAGAGCTCTGGCGGCAGACGCCTTGGTTCAAGATTGGTCGCAGTTTCAGCTCCCTTACGTGTTTCCGCCTCTGGCGCTTTTGCCCAGAGTGCTACGCAAGATCAGATCCGAGTGCAGCCGCATCATACTCGTCGCTCCAAACTGGCCGAGGAGGTCGTGGTATCCGGATCTGTGGCATCTCACGATCGGTCGACCGTGGTCACTGCCAGACCGACCAGACTTACTGTCCCAAGGGCCGTTTTTCCATCAGAATTCTGCGGCCCTGAACCTGACTGTGTGGCCATTGAGTCCTGGATCCTAGCATCTGCAGGATTATCTCAAGGAGTCGTTGCCACAATGAGACAAGCTAGAAAGTCGAATTCTGCTAAGATCTACCACAGAACGTGGAAGATTTTCTTATCCTGGTGCTCGGCTCAGGGAGTGTCTCCCTGGCCCTTTGCATTACCCAATTTTCTTTCCTTCCTGCAATCGGGGTTAGAAAAGGGCTTGTCGCTCAGCTCCCTTAAAGGGCAAGTTTCGGCACTATCCGTGTTTTTTCAGAAGCGTCTAGCACGTCTGTCTAAGGTGCGCACGTTTCTGCAGGGGGTCTGTCATATTGTGCCCCCGTACAAGCGGCCGTTAGATCCATGGGATCTGAACAGGGTACTAGTTGCTCTACAGAAGCCGCCCTTCGAGCCTCTGAAGGAAGTTTCCTTTTCTCGGCTGTCGCAGAAAGTTGCGTTTCTTGTTGCGATCACATCGCTTCGGCGAGTGTCTGAGCTGGCAGCTCTGTCATCCAAGGCTCCCTTCCTGGTGTTCCACCAGGACAAGGTAGTGCTGCGCCCCATTCCGGAGTTTCTCCCTAAGGTCGTATCCTCTTTTCATCTTAATCAGGATATTTCCTTGCCTTCGTTTTGTCCTCATCCGGTTCACCGGTATGAAAAGGACTTACGTTTGCTAGATCTGGTGAGAGCACTCAGAATCTACATTTCCCGCACGGCGCCCATACGCCGTGCCGATGCTCTTTTCGTCCTTGTCGCTGGTCCGCGCAAGGGGTTGCAGGCTTCTAAAGCCACCCTGGCGCGATGGATCAAAGAACCAATTCTAGAGGCCTACCGTTCTGCGGGGCTTCCGGTTCCTTCAGGGCTAAAAGCCCACTCAACCAGAGCCGTGGGTGCGTCCTGGGCATTACGTCACCAGGCTTCGGCTCAACAGGTGTGCCAGGCAGCTACCTGGTCCAGTCTGCACACTTTCACCAAGCATTATCAGGTGCATACCTATGCTTCGGCGGATGCCAGCTTAGGTAGAAGAGTCCTGCAGGCGGCAGTGACACCCCTGTAGGGGAGGGCTGTTTTGCAGCTCTAACATGAGGTATTTCTTTACCCACCCATGGACAGCTTTTGGACGTCCCAATCGTCTGGGTCTCCCAATAGAGCGCTGAAGAAGAAGGGAATTTTGTTACTTACCGTAAATTCCTTTTCTTCTAGCTCTTATTGGGAGACCCAGCACCCGCCCTGTTGTCCTTCGGGATGTTTTTTTGTTGTTTGCGGGTACACATGTTGTTCATGTTGAACGGTTTTTCAGTTCTCCGATGTTATTCGGAGTTAATTTGTTTAAACCAGTTATTGGCTTCCTCCTTCTTGCTTTGGCACTAAAACTGAGAACCCGTGATACCACGGGGGGGGTATAGCCAGAGGGGGAGGGGCCTTGCACTTTTAATGTAGTGCTTTGTGTGGCCTCCAGAGGGCAGTAGCTATACCCCAATCGTCTGGGTCTCCCAATAAGAGCTAGAAGAAAAGGAATTTACGGTAAGTAACAAAATTCCCTTCTTTATGAATGTCGTTTTGAGCACTTCGAAGGGTGCAGTTTTTAAAACGTCATTTTGAGTATTTTCTGTCACATAGGCCTTTTAACCCCTTCACGACCGCGGGCAGTAAAATTACGACCTATTTTAACGTGAATTAACGACCAGGGACGTAATTTTACTGCCTAAAGATCATTTGATTGGCGTGGCCATAGCAACGGCTTTCAAATGATGTCCCCTGCTGTTTCTTACAGCAGGGGACCTTTGCTTCACCCCAGGGGGGGTGGCATCGCCACCCCCCATTGACGATCGATGTGATTGGCTGTTCAAATCTGAACCGCCAACCACATCTTTCGCACTGATTTCGGTAAAAATAATGCCGGAAATAGTGCGATACTGTGAGATCTGGCTATGAGATGCCGTAGCAGGTACAGCAGATCATAGGTAGATCTCAAACATGCCGCCCCCAGCCCCTGCAGCACTGATTGGAGCAATCGTGCTATGACGCGCAATCGCTCCAATCAGTGTGCAGTGGGGCGGTTTGATTTGCTGGTGGCCGCCCTCCCCAAACATGTCTGCAGCGTGCAGCACTGGCTGGTACTAGTGGTACCACGCCACTGCTGCCGCTGCCGTCACATGGAGCAGGAGCGGTGAGTATTGTGCTCACCTTGCAGCCCCTACGCGCTCCCGTAATGGCCCCTGCCCATGCCCCCCTGCGATCTGCCTCCCCCCCCGACATCCCGATCTGCCCCCCCCCCATTCCCACCCCGACATCCCAATCTGCCGGCCTCCCCCGTGATCTCTATTCTGCAGCTCCCCCGGTATCTCCCTCCTCCTCTGCTCTCCCTCTCTGCTTTCCCCCTCTGCTGTCCCCCCGACGTCCCCTTACCTGTCTTCACAGGGTCCTCCGAGGTCTTCACTGGCCCGATCACATCTGCCTCCATCGCTGGGTCCTTCCTCTTGGGTCTTCTGCTGAGCTGTCCAACTTCCTGCCTGCTGCTCCTGTAAAGCTGTTCCTCCTGCTAATCCTCTGGGTACTGTGAGTATAACTTTTTTTTTTTCTTTTTTTTCCTCTATCCCCTGTCAATTTTTGCACCTCATGCGTCCGTGCGTCCCGCAGAGCGCTGATCAGGGATGCAGATAACGTATCTGCATCCGTGGTCAGTTTTCGGCGGGACTTTTTTTTTCCCGTATCCCCGACGATTTTTGTATCGCATCAGTCCGTGCGTCCCGCCGAGCGCTGATCAGGGATGCACATAACTGATCGGCATCCCTGCTCAATTTTTGGCTTGACAAAAAGCGTCGGGGATACGGAAAAAAAAGTCACGCCAAAAATTGAGCAGGGATGCCAATCCGTTATGTGCATCCCTGATCAGTGCTCGGCGGGACGCACGGACTGATGCGATACAAAAAGCGTCGGGGATACGGGAAAAAAAGTATCGCATCTGTCCGTTGGTCCCGCTGAGCGCGGATCAGCATCCCTGCTCAATTTTTGACATGACTTTTTTTTTGTTCCGTATCCCCAGCGCTTTTTGTATTTTATCCGACCGTGCCTCCTGCAGCGGCCGATCAGTGCACTGCGTCTGTGCGTTTGAAAAGTCAAATGGCGTTCCTTGTCTTCTGAGCCCCGCCATGCGCCCAAACAATTGATTTCCACCACATATGAGGTATCTGCGTACTCGGGAAAAATTGCACAATACGTTTTATGGTGCATTTTTTCCTGATACCGTTGTAAAAGGAAAAAAAAAAAAAGCTACCTTGTTGCTGCAAAAATTTAAAAATAAATAATATTCACGGTTCAACGTTATGAACTTTCAGTGGAGCGCCTGGGGGTACAAGGGGCTCACTAAACATCTAGATAAATTCCTTGAGGGGTCTAGTTTCAAAATGGGGTAATTTGTGGGGGAGCTCCACTGTTTAGGCACCATAGGGGGTCTCCAAACGTGACATGGCGTCCACTAATGATTCCAACCAATTTTGCTGTCAAATGGTGCCCTTCTCTTCTGAGCCACGCCATGCGCCCAACAATTACTTTCCACCACATGTGAGGTATCTGTGTACTCGGGAGAAATTGCACAATACGTTTTATGGTGCATTTTTTCCTGATACCCTTGTGAAAAAAAAGCTACCTGGTTCAAGTAACAGTTCTGTGGTAAAACAAAAGAAAATTGTATTCATGGCTCAACATTATCAACTTCTGTGGAGCCCCTTGGGGCTCACTAAACATCTAGATAAACTCCTTGAGGGCTCTAGTTTCCAAAATGGGGTCACATGTGGGGGAGTTCCACTGTTTAGGCACTTCAGGGGGTCTCCAAACGTGACATTGTATCCGCTAATGATTTAAACAAATTTTGCTGTCAAATGGCGCTCCTTCTCTTCTGAACCCCGCCATGCGCCCAAACAATTACTTTCCACCACATATGAGGTATCGTCGTACTCAGGAAAAAATGCACTATAAATTTCATGGTGTATTTTTTCCTGATACCCTTGTGGAAAAAAAAGCTACTTAGTTGAAGCAACAGTTTTGTGGTAAAAAAAAAAAAAATTCTTTTCACGGCTCAACGTTATAAACTTCTGTGAAGCCCCCAGGGGTTCAAAGTGCTCACCAAACATCTAGAAAAATTATTTGAGGGCTCTAGTTTCCAAAATGGGGTCACTTTTGGGGGAGCTCCATTGTTTAGGCACCTCAGGGGGTCTTCAAACCTGACATGTCGTCTGCTAATGAGTGCAGCTAATTTTGCGTTCAAAAATTTAAATGGCGCTCCTTGCCTTTCGACCTCTGCCGTGCACCCAAACAATTGATATTTACTCCATATGGGGTATCGGCGTACTCAGGAGAAAATGCGCAATAAAGTGTAGGGTGCACTTTCTCTTTTCTCCCTTCTGAAAATGAACATTTTATGGCTAAAGTAACATTTTTGTGTTTAAAAAGTAAAATTTTCATTTTTTCCTTCCACATTGCTTTGGTTCCTGTGAAGCACCTAAAGGGTTAATAAACTTCTTGGATGTGGTTTTGAGCAGTGTGAGGGGTGCAGTTTTTAGAATGGGGTCACTTTTGGGTATTTTCTGTCACCTCGGCCTCTCAAAGTCACCTCAAATGTGATGTGGTCCCTAAAAAAATTATTTTGTAAATTTTGTTGGAAAAGTTAGAAATTGCTGATGAACTTTGACCCCTTCTAACTCCCTAACGAAAAAAAAATTTCTTTCGAAAATTGCGCTGATGTAAAGTAGATAAGTGGGAAATGTTATTTCGTAACTAATTTTGTGTGACATATCTGTAAGATTTATGGGCATAAATTTTCAAAGTTTGAAAATTGCGAAATTTTCAAACTTTTCGCACAATTTCCTAAATTTTCACAAATTAACGCAAAAAGTATCGGCCTAAACTTACAACTGACATGAAGTACAATATGTCACGAAAAAATGTCAGAATCGCCAGGATCCGTTGAAGCGTTCCAGAGTTATAACCTGTCAAAGTGACACTGGTCAGAATTGCAAAAAATGGCCCGGTCATTAGGGTGTTTTAGTGGCTGGGGGTGAAGGGGTTAATGAATAACGCCATGTGCGCACTAGAAAGTGACTTTTTTTTCTTAAGGAAAAAACAGACCCTCTTAAAGAATCCCGCACCCGCGGTAAAAAAACGCACCAAAACCGCAACGAAATCCGCATGCAGTATTACCGTGGTTAGGTGCGGATTTGGTGTGGATTTGATGCGGATTTTGCGCGTTTTTTCCTCAGGCTGCTCCCTGCGGATTTTTACCATTATCTATGGCAAAAACAGCAGGTACCTGCAGAAAAGAAGTGACCTGCTCATTAATTCCGCGCGGAAAATCCGTGGGTATAAAAAAAAAAAAAAAGCAGTGTGCGCACAGCATTTTTCAAAACCCATAGATTTTGTTGGGAAATGACTGCAGCAATGTTAGACACATTTTCTGCAGCAAATCCGCAGCGTGCGCACAGTGCCTAACAAAGGAATTCAGCTCACCCACTCCCACTCCTAGCCTCCTCTCCACAGCACGGACAATCGGCCGGGCAGCTGCAAACATGTGAAAAAAAATCCAATGCAGAAAGGAAGGCAGTCTAAAACGAAAATTTCCATGTGGTTTATTCCATGTGCAGAAAATTGTATAAGCTGGGCACAGACAGCCCCTAGACAGGGGAGAAAAATGGACTAGCGACGTGTTTCGACCGTATTACATGGTCTTAAGGCCCCGTTACACACAACGACGTATCTTAACAATATATCGCCAGGGTCACGGATTCCGTAACGCACATCCGGCATCGTTAGCGACGTCGTTGCGTGTGACACCAACGAGCGACTGTTAACGATGGGAAAATACTCACCAAATCGTCCATCGTTGACACGTCGTTCATTTTCAAAAAATCGTTGATTGTTGAGGACGCAGGTTGTTCGTCGTTCCCAAGGCAGCGCACACCGCTATGTGTGACACCTCGGGAACGACGAACTTCAGCTTACCTGCGGCAGCCGGCAATGAGGAAGGAAGGAGGTGGGCGGGATGTTACGGCCGCTCATCTCCGCCCCTCCGCTTCTATTTGGCGGCCGCTTTGTGACGCCGCATGAAACGCCCCCTTAGAGAGGAGGTGGATCGCCGGCCACAGCGATGTCACAAGGCAGGTAAGTCCGTGTGACGGCTCCTAACGATATTGTGCGCCACGTGACACACAAGCGGCGGGCGGGTACGCTCGCTAGCGATATTGCTGCGTGTGACGGGGCCTTTAGTCATGTAACTGACTAATATAAATGCCGAGTTTAAAAAGACCATTTCATTCACATCGTAATCAACACCACATGTGACATGTCCGCTGGTGCAGGTCCTGTTGTTAACTCTTTCTTGCCTTCATTAAATTCCACAATCTGGTTGATTATAGGGATGTATAAAAACTAGAGACACTGTCAGAAGAGCATTATCAGTAAGCTGTATAGATACCAACTATACAAACTTATATTACGTATATGTTACACAGATTTATTTTTTCATCATAAACAAGATAAAACTTCATAAACCTACTGTCAATATATAAATTTATAGAAACCGCAATGCCCTCATCAATATTTCCTATATACCATATGTCTTATTAAGTAGACGTTAGTAGGACTTTATATTTTTGCTATAGGCTTGATTCAATAGAAATAAATACAGATACCAGAGACTCTATTGGGAGAAAATCATCCGTAGATTATCCAAATCCAAGCTCTATGTGGTTGTACCATGTGTATATTTTAAGGATCTATTATGGGAAAAACTCCATATACAGTATTCACCGATCTACGAGGGGCGATCCAAAAGTAATGATAATAATAAACACAATGAATGTATTAAAAAAATAAAATATTTTCCTACATAGTCTCCTAACAAGTCTATACATTTAGTCCATCTCTTTTCTAAACTTAGAATTCCCTTCGAAAAAAATTCTTGATCTTGACCCTCGAAAAAATCCCCAGCAGCGGTTATCACGTCGCTATTGTCGTCAAATTTCTTGCCCCGGAGGTGTTCCTTGAGGCGAGGAAAGAGAAAAAAGTCACTGGGGGCTAGATCTGGCGAATAGGGGGGGGGGGGGTGTTCCACCAGTTCAAATCCCGCTTCTTGAATGGTTGCCATGGCAACTGCAGCTTTGTGAGCCGGCTCGTTATCTTGGTGAAACAGCACTCCAGCCCGCGGTTTGCCGCACCTTTTCTCCTTGATAGCCTCACGCAATCTTCTTATTTGTTCTGCGTAGTAGGAGCCTGTAATAGTGGCTCCCTTCTCCAAATAGTCCACCATAATAATTCCTTCAGCGTCCCAAAAACCGGACGCCATAACCTTCCCTGCTGAGCTTGACACTTTGAATTTCTTCGGCTTCGGTTCGTCGGCTCGTTTCAATGTCATCGATTGTTGTTTAGTTTTGGGATCAAAGTGGTGGATCCAGGTCTCGTCCATGGTCAAAAAACGTGACAAATTCTCCTTGTCTGCTTGGAACTTTTCGAGATTTGTTATTGAAATGTCAACTCGTTTCTTCTTTTGCTCGTCGGTTAACATTTTTGGCACCCAACGCGCGGAGACCTTTCTCATGCAATTCTTTTGCAAGGATTCTTTGAATATTGCCATAGGAGATCCCTGTGACCTCAGCTACATGCCTGATAGTCACTCTTCCATCTGCCAATACAACTTCTTCAACTTTTTTCACGTTTTCTTCATTTAGGGACGTGGATGGGCGTCCTTCACGATGTTCATCTTCCGTCGATGTTCTTCCCAGCTTAATTTCCTTGGCCCAGTGTGCAACTGTGGAATATGGAGGAGAAGAGTCCCCCAATGTTTGCACCAAGTCGCTGTGTATGTCTTTGGTAGTCATTTTTTTCAAGCAGAGGTATTTGATGACCGCTCTGAGCTCGTTTTTTTCCGTTTTGATGTTCACTCCTCGGCAGTTCATATTCAAATGAATGTAGCTCCCGGGAATTGTGGCCTATTTAAGTGTTTTTTTTTTTTTTTTTACCTGGACTAGTGGGTACCTAAGAGAGAAGAAAACATATTTTATTTTAATTTCTGTGTGCAATAGAAATAACCGATTATCATTACTTTTGGATCGCCCCTCGTATATAGTGCATCAAAATCACAATTCTCTCATAGGATATTTCTTATATGCAACATATTATGTAGCATAATTATCACTATAAGTTTGATTCATAGTGGTTTTAGTTTTTACAAACTATTAAAGAAAAAAGAAAAACTGTCGGTGAGCTATATAAAAATAGACTATACATGATTATACAGTATCATATACAGTGCATTGTGAAAGTATTCGGCCTCCTTGAATTTTTTAACCTTTTCCCACATTTCAATTAATGGTGAAGAATCAACAAGTGGGACACAATTGTGAAGGTCAATGATATTTATTGCTTATTTTAAACTTTTATAAAAAATAATAAACTGAAAATTGGGGCGTGCAATATTATTCATCCCCTGTAAGTGAATACTTTGTAGTGCCACCTTTTGCTGCGATTACAGCTGCAGTCTCTTGGGGTATGTTTCTATCAGTTTTGCACATGGAGAGACTGAAATTCTTGCCCATTCTTCCTTTGTAAACAGCTGGAGCTGAGTGAGGTTGGATGGAGGCGTTTGTGAACAGCAGTTTTCAGCTCTTTCCACAGATTCTCGATTGGGTTCAGGTCTGGACTGTGACTTGGCCATTGTAACACCTGGATATGTTTATTTCTGAAACCATTCCATTGTAGATTTTGCTTTATGTTTGTGATCATTGTCTTGTTGAAAGACAAATCTCCGTCCCAGTCTTAGGTCTTTTGCAGACTCCAACAGGTTTTCTTTAAGAATGGTCCTGTATTTGGCTCCATTCATCTTCCCATAATAATAATAAGTTTTATTTCTATAGCGCCAACATATTCCGCAGCGCTTTACAATTAAGAGGAGACATGTACAGACAATACAAAATAACAAAATTAAGATACCAGGAGGAGTGAGGGCCCTGCTCGCAAGCTTACAGTCTGAGGAAATAGGGGAGACACAAAAGGTGAATGGGGGGGAGAAAAGCTTGTCATATATGGTCCAGCCATCGATTTAATAGGGTATTCAAAAGCAGCTGCATGAACCCGTCGGTGAGAATTTATAAAGGTACAGGGGACGAGAACTGGAAGTAAATTTTTTTGAAGGTCAGAAAGGGACTAGATTAGATCAGGGCAGTGAGGTGATAGGCTAGTCTAAAGAAATGCATTTTTAGGGCCCGCTTAAAGGTGTGGATGTTGGGAATTAATCGGATTTCTCTTGGTAGTGTGTTCCAGAGCATAGGCGCAGCTCGTGAGAAATCTTGAAGACGGGAGTGGGAGGTTCGAATTGTTGAGGATGTCAGTCTTAAGTCATTAGCAGAGCGGAGGGCACGGGTGGGGTGATAGACAGAGATCAGGGAGGAGATGTAGGGTGGTGCAGAACTGTGGAGAGCTTTGTAAGTGAGAGTGATAAGTTTATATTGGATTCTGTAGCGGATAGGCAACCAGTGCAATGACTGGCACAGAGCAGAGGCATCAGTGAAGCAGTTGCAGAGGAAAATGATCCTGGCTGTGGCATTCAGAATGGATTGGAGAGGGGAGAGTTTAGTAACAGGGAGACCAATTAGTAAAGAGTTACAATAATCTAGGCGAGAATGAATGAAAGCGACAGTAAGAGTTTTTGCAGAGTCAACGGTAAGAAAAGGTCGAATTCTTGAAATGTTTTTGAGGTGGAAGTGACAAGAACGAGCAAGTGAACGAATGTGGGGAGTGAAGGAAAGATCAGAGTCAAATATAACCCCAAGACAGCGGGCGTGCTGCTGGGGCGTAATGGTAGAGCCACACACAGCAATGGTAATATTGGGTTTCGGAAGGTTAGGAGAGGGAGGAAACAGAAGAAGTTCAGTTTTCTCTAGTCCCTTCCACGACAGCATTGGAGGTTGTCTCTCCACGCCCTAATTGGGACAGGAAGTTCAAGGTTTAAAAGGACCCTCCCACCTCCCACAGCCAGTGTCTTTCCTGTCCCCATGGGGCATGGAGAGGTTTTTGTTTTTCTCCTATGCTGTGGTGGCCGGCGAACTACAGTATAATTTTTTTTTTTTTTTTGGATTATCTATCCCCTGTACCTGAAGCCGGACAGCATCGGTCGGGCCTCACCGCTCCTCCCTTGCTGTTCCCTCACGCTGTGGGGGACCGCTGCTCCAGCCTTCCGGATCCTCCTGAGGGGTGATGCAGGCTGTTGAGCTCCCCGGCCGGCGTCCTCCCTGAGCTGCCGGCCGCTTCCCGCATGCACGCTGCCGGAGCGATCCGGAAGTGCTCCCGGAGGCGGGACTTCCGGTCTTGCGGACTTCCGGTCGAGCGCTTCCGGTTTTGCGGAGGCAGCGTGGAGGCACGCCGACGGTGACACGGCCTGCCCAGGACCGGATGCGGGAGGCGGGGAACATGCACAGTCACTGGGGGGGCAGGCCCTTTTGCATAAGGGCTGCCACGAAGACATCAGATCATGGTAAGCAACCGTGCTCCCTGTCATGTCTTCCGCTGCAGCAGCCTCTGCAGAACCCAGTGTGCCCCCTGCTACTGTGAGTATGGAGGGGAATGGTCCCTCGGACATAGGTCTTATCAGGTGATTTATGGCTATATGGTCTGTGTTTTCTAGGAGGACAAGGCCACCAAGAAAACTGACAGAAATGAAAAGTCAGAGAAGCCAGAGAAGTCAGAAAAAGCTGACAAGTCCGATAAGCCTGATAGACCTGACAGAATGGAAAAAATTAAGAAATGTCCTATCTGTATAAAGAAGCTCCCTGCAGTATGGGATAAAAAGCTTTGCCAGCAATGTACGGACCAGATCATTAGGGCCGAACAACCATCTCTGATAGATGAGTTGCGGTCCATGATGAAACAGGAGATTAGGGCCTCACTAGCTTCCCTCCCTGTTCCTGGTCCTGTTCCTGGTCCTGTTCCTGGTCCTGGCCCTGCTCCTGGCCCTGCTCCTGGACCCTCTCCTCCAAAAAAGATGAGACTCCAGTCGACCCCTTCTGATCAGGAGGACGCTGATTCCACCTCGGAGGGTCCTGATGAAGGATTTCCATCTGGGGGGTCTGAACAGTCCTTTCTATTTCACTCAGAAGAGTTGGGGGATCTTATTGAGGCAGTTCGGAGCACTATGGGTTTAGAGGAAGTGCAGTCTCTTCCTTCAATCCAGGACGAAATGTTTGCTGGCCTGAAGTCAGTCAAACAGTTGGGATTCCCAGTTCATGCCAATGTTTTGGATATTGTCTCTCAGGAATGGGAATGTCCTGAGAGGCGGGTACGGAGTGACCTTAGACGCCGGTTTCCTCTGGAACCTTCGGGACTACATTGGGAGGTCCCAAGAGTTGGCTAGGGTAGCTAAGCAAACGGCTCTTCCCTTTGAGGATACTTCCCAACTGAAGGATCAGATGGATAGGAAGGTAGAGGGCCTGATGAAGCGGTCCTGGGAGGCATCGTCTTCCTCTATTCAAGCCAACATTGCCTCCACCTGCGTATCCAGGTCCCTAATTAGGTGGTTAGACCAGTTGGAGGCTCATATTTCCCAAGGGACCCCTAGGGAGGAATTACTGGAATCCCTTCCCTTGCTTAGGAAGGCTACCTGTTTTCTGGCAGATACCTCGGTGGAATCTGTCCGCCTGGCAGCCAGGACCTCGGTGCTTTCTAACTCTGCCCGACGTGCCCTCTGGCTTAAGGCCTGGAGTGGAGACTCCACCTCCAAAATGAGGCTTTGTTCCCTTCCGTTTAAAGGGGATTTAGTGTTTGGGCCTGCCCTGGATGATATCCTGGACAAGGCGACTGATCGTAAGGCCTTGCCCGATCCTAGACCTACCAGGAAGCGGTCCTTTCGTCCCTCGATGCCTCAGGCCTCCCAGCCCAGAGGGAAAGGGAAGGCAGGCAGGTGGAGCTATCCCAAAGGTAGAGGGAGAAACATCCTCATCCCTCCACATCAGCAACGTCCTCAGCAGGACAAACAGTGACTCGGCCCGGGTGGGGGGAAGACTCTCAGCGTTTCTTACCCAGTGGCAGTCCATAACCTCTTGCCAATGGGTTCTGAAGATCATCTCGGACGGTCTTCTCATAGAATTCCTTTCCCCCCCTCTTCCGGGTCTCCGAGTCACTGCGCTGGCGTCTCCGGGTTCACAGGCTCTGTTGTACACAAAGATTATAGAGCTAGTGCACTCGGGGGTCGTTTCCCCAGTCCCGAGTCAGGAAGAAGGGGTAGGACACTACTCCCGTCTCTTCCTGGTCAAGAAGCCATCCGGCGACGTCCGTATAATTATCAATTTAAAAAGTCTAAACCGTCAGGTCAGGTACCGGCGGTTCAAGATGGAGTCGGTAAAATCAGCTATTCCCCTGATAGGTCTACACCACCAGATGGCCTCTATCGATCTGAAAGATGCCTACTTCCATGTACCCGTCCATCCGGGACACAGACAATACCTCAGGTTTGCGGTGCTTCACGGAGAGGAAGTGCTTCATTTCCAATTCAATGTACTTCCCTTCGGGATCTCCTCAGCTCCAAGGGTCTTTTCCAAGATCATGGCAGAGGTGGTCGCCTTCATAAGATTGCAGGGTATCTGTCTGGTTCCGTATCTGGACGACTTTCTTCTCATGGCTCCGTCTGCTCCAACCCTCCGGAGCCATGTGGAAAGGTCTTTGGGAATCCTTCGGTCTCTGGGATGGATTCCCAATCTCAAAAAATCACAGTTATCCCCCTCCTCCACTCGGCAGTTTCTCGGAGTGCTGCTGGACTCCGACAGACAGGCATCCTTTCTCCCAGAGGGCCACAGGATGGCTCTGTTAGCCAAAATATCAAAGCTTCGCAGGCAGGCTCGCCCGACGCTTCGAGCGGCTATGTCAGCCCTGGGTTCCATGACATCCTGCATTCCTTCAGTCAGGTGGGCTCAGGCCCATTCTCGGTGTCTCCAGGATCATATCCTGGCACATTGGGACAGACTCCCGTCATCCCTAAACCGAAGGTTTCGCCTCTCGGAGTCCGTCTCCTCATCCCTTCTCTGGTGGCTGAGTCCCGCCAACCTGCAGGTGGGGGTTGCCTGGACTCAGAAACCCCTGGTTACACTGACCACAGATGCCAGCCTACGAGGATGGGGGGCAATGGTGGCAAATTCCCCATTTCAAGGGGTCTGGAGTCCTTACGTCAGCTCCCAATCCTCCAACTACCGGGAGCTCAGGGCAGTCAGGGAAGCCCTCCTTGCGGCTCAGGACCTCGTCCGGGACTCTCACGTCCTGGTATATTCAGACAATGTCACAACAGTGGCACATCTCCGCCATCAGGGCAGTACACGCTCAGGCGCCCTGAAGTCGGTATCCTCCCGAATCTTTCAATGGGCAGAACAATCTCTGCTCTCCCTTTCTGCGGTCCATCTGAAGGGCTCCCTCAATCTTCAGGCGAATTTCCTGAGTCGTTGGGATGTTCATCCGGGGGAATGGAGCCTGGATCAGGCGGTGTTCTGCTCTCTAGTGGCAAGGTGGGGTGCACCAGAGGTGGACCTCTTTGCCTCGGCAGGGAATCGCAAGGTCGCAACATATTTCTCCCTGAACCCAAGGGACGAGGCGTTAGGGGTAGACGCTTTCTGCCACAGTTGGTCCTTCCGCCTCGCTTACGCGTTCCCCCCTCTTCCTCTTCTCGCACGGGCCCTGAGGAAGATCAGAGACGAGGGGGTCCCAACTATACTGGTAGCCCCTCTGTGGCCCCGGAGGAGTTGGTACAGCCTGGTCCTGACGCTAGGAATCGACGGCCCAGTCTTCTTAGGTTCAGACCCCAGCCTACTGTCACAGGGTCCGATTTTCCATCCGGCTCCCCAGAAACTCAACTTGGCTGCCTGGCTTCTGAGGCCCGGGCACTGAAGGCCCAAGGGCTTTCTGACAAAGTTGTGGCTACGCTACAGAAGAACCGTAAACCTGTGACTAATAGTATATACAACAAAATCTGGAAGAGATTTTCCTCCTGGTGTGGTTCTCGGCCTCCTGACCCTCTTCGGCCTAATATTGCGCAGATTCTGGACTTTCTCCAGAGTGGTTTAGACTTAGGTCTTCGGCCTAGCACCCTGAAAGTTCAGGTGTCAGCACTCAGTGCAGTCTTTGACATGGCTCTGGCAGATCATCGTTGGATCCGTCGGTTCTTTGTGTCCGCTAGTAGACTCTGTCCACGTCAGAGGGTCCTGACGCCTCGCTGGGATCTCAATGTGGTCCTTACAGGACTATCTCAGTCTCCGTTTGAACCTCTGTGCTCTTGTAACATTCGTTCCCTTTCTCACAAGACTGCTTTTCTTGTGGCTATTACATCTGCTCGCAGAGTCGGCGAACTTCAGGCTTTGTCCGTTAGGGAACCTTACCTGACCATCAGAGATGACAGCATTGTGTTTCAGCTGGACCCTTCCTTCCTTCCCAAGGTGGTTTCGGATTTTCACCGTTCTCAGTCCATCGTCCTGCCTTCCTTCTGTCAGAATCCTCGGACTCCGGGTGAGGAAGTGTTTCATTCTTTGGATGTCCGTCGGATAGTGTTGCACTACCTGGAGGTTACTGCTTCTTGGCGCCTTGATTCTAACCTGTTCATCCAGCCCTTTGGCCGCAATAAGGGCAAGAAGGTGGCTAAGAGTCCCGTCGCCAACTGGATTGTGCGGGCAATTAGAGATGCCTACCTCGCTCAGCATCTCTCTCCACCTACTGGATTCACGGCGCACTCCACCAGGGCTACCTCTGCCTCCTGGGCCGAACGGGCAGGGGCTTCCCCTGAGCAGATCTGCAAGGCAGCTACGTGGTCTTCGCTCCATACGTTCACGAAGCATTATCGGTTGGATCTGGATTCCAACAGGGATTTGGCCTTTGGCAGGAGGGTCCTGCAGGCTGTGGTCCCCCCCTAGGTATCAATTCTTTGGTATTCCTCCTATGCTGTCGTGGAAGGGACTAGAGAAATAAGAATTATTCTTACCGATAATTCGCTTTCTAGGACCTTCCACGACAGCAGGTAATTCCCTCCCCTATATATTCATTTACTCCTGAATGTGTAGTACTTCTCATATGCTATGGATTCTTTGTAAGACACTGGCTGTGGGAGGTGGGAGGGTCCTTTTAAACCTTGAACTTCCTGTCCCAATTAGGGCGTGGAGAGACAACCTCCAATGCTGTCGTGGAAGGTCCTAGAAAGCGAATTATCGGTAAGAATAATTCTTATTTTGACAGGTTCAGTTTTAGAGGGAGGACATGATGTTGGAGACAGCGGACAGACAATCGGTAGTATTTTGTAATAGTGCAGGGGTGATGTCAGGAGAAGATGTATACAGTTGGGTGTCATCAGCATAGAGATGGTACTGGAAACCAAATCTGCTGATTGTTTGTCCAATAGGGGCTGTGTATAGAGAGAACAGGAGGGGGCCTAGGACTGAACCCTGAGGAACCCCGACCGTAAGGGGAAGAGGAGAAGAAGAGGAGCCGGCAAAGGATACAGAGAATGAGCGGTCAGAGAGGTAAGAGGAGAACCAGGAAAGAACGGTGTCCTTGAGCCCGATAGAGCGGAGCATAGTGAGGAGGAGCTGGTGATCCACAGTATCGAATGCAGCAGAGAGATCCAGGAGGATCAGCAGGGAGTAGTGACCATTAGATTTAGCGGTTAGTAAATCATTAGAGACTTTAGTAAGAGCAGTTTCAGTAGAATGTAAGGAGCGGAAACCGGATTTTAGAGGGTCGAGGAGAGCATTATCTGGCAGCGGATTAAACGGGAGTGGACCAGACGTTCCAGGAGTTTGGAGATGAAGGGGAGATTAGAGACAGGTCTGTAGTTAGCAGCACAATTTTGGTCCAGGGATGTTTTTTTAAGTAATGGGTGTATGCTGGCATGTTTGAAGGAGGAGGGAAAGACACCAGAGGAGAGAGAGAGATTGAATATTTTAGTTAGGTGAGTGGTGACAGCCGGGGTGACAGATTTAAGGAGATGTGAGGGAATAGGGTCACTGGTGCAGGTAGTAGGGCGAGAAGATGCGAGGAGCCTGGTGACTTCTTCTTCTGTGACTGGATCAAAGAGTGAAAGTGAGCTAGATGAAGTGTAGGAGGGCAGACAATGTGTGGTGTTATGAGGCTGGGAGGAAATTTCCTGGCGTATATGGTCAACTTTTTTTCTTTAAAATAATTGGCCAGGTCATCTGCACTGAGGTTGGTGGTTGGGGCCAGAACTCTTGGTCCTAGGAGGGAATGGAGAGTATCAAAGAGTCGTTTAGGATTGTTGGCTAGAGAGGTGATGAGGGTGTTAAAGTACGCTTCTTTGGAGAGGTGAAGGGCAGCATTGTATGTTTTGAGCATAAACTTATAATGGATGAAATCTTCGGCTAGATTGGATTTTCTCCACAGACGTTCAGCGCACCTGGAACACCGCTGGAGAAAGCGTGTTTGCAACGTGTGCCAGGGCTGCTGCCGTCTGCGCCGAGTTGCTCTGCATGTAGCAGGTGCAGCTTCATCTAGGGCGCTCTGTAGGGTGTCATTATAAAGTTTTACAGCAGAGTCAGGACATGAGAGGGAGGATATTGGGGCCAGTGATGACTGCAACTTCTTCAGAAATTCCTGGTTGTTAATGGCATGTATATTCCTATATGGGAGGTAAATGGGGGTGTCCTGAGTAGGTTGACAGCTCTTGACCAAGAATGAAAGAAGGTTGTGGTCAGAGATTGGGAGAGGGGAGTTAGTTAAATTATGCACTGAGCAGAGACGGGAGAAGACCAGGTCCAGCATATTCCCACCTTCCCATCAACTTTAACCATCTTTCCTGTCCCTGCTGAAGTAAAGCAGGCCCGAACCATGATGCTTCCTCCACAATGTTTTACAGTGGGCATGGTGTGTTCAGGGTGATGAGCTGTGTTGCTTTTACGCCAAACATATAGTTTGACATTGTGCCCAAAATATTCGATTTTGGTTTCATCTGACCAGAGCCCCTTCTTCCACATGTTTGGTGTCTCCAGGTGGCTTGTGGCGAACTTTAATTGACACTTTTTAAGGATATCTTTGAGAAATGGCTTTCTCCTTGCCACTCTTCCATAAAGGCCAGATTTGTGCAGTGTACGACTGATTGTTGTCCTATGGACAGACTCTCCCACCTCAGCTGTAGATCTCTGCAGTTCATCCAGAGGGATCATGGGCTTCTTGGCTGCATCTCTGATCAGTCTTCTCCTTGTGTGAGATGACAGTTTGGATGGACGGCCGGGTCTTGGTAGATTTGCAGTGGTATGATGCTCCTTCCATTTCAATATGATCGCTTGCACAGTGCATCTTGGGATGTTTTAAAGTTGTGGAAATCTTTTTGTAACCAAATCCGGCTTTAAACTTCTCCACAACAGTATCACGGACCTGCCTGTTGTGTTCCTTGGTCTTCATGATGCTCTCTGCGCTTTACACAGACCCCTGAGACTATCACAGAGCAGGTGCATTATACGGAGACTTGATTACACACAGGGGCTTATATTTATCATCATCAGTCATTTAGGACAACATTGGATCATTCAGAGACCCTTAATGAACTTCTGGAGTGAGTTTGCTGCACTGAAAGTAAAGGGGATGAATAATATTGCACGCCCCAATTTTCAGTTTTATTTTTTTACAAAAGTTTAAAATAAGCAATTAATTTCGTCCATCTTCACAATTGTGTCCCACTTGTTGATTCTTCACCATAAAATGTAAATTTTTATCTTTGAAGCCTGAAATGTGGGAAAAGGTTGAATAATTCAAGGGGGCTAAATACTTTTGCAAGGCACTGTAACTGGCGTGTGAACAATGTCGATTTATTCTCCACAAGTGTCCGAAAGTGCAAGGCTATGTGCCCATGCTGCAGAAAATTTGCGGAATTTGCCGCAATTTTTTTTGCGGAAACTCTGCAGATTTTTCAAAAATCTGCAGTACAGCAAGTCCCCAGCCATTTCTATGGCATTTTGGAACTGCTGTGCCCATGCTGCATTTTTTTCCGCAGCGGAAATAATGCGGATTTCCCTGCAGAAAAATCTGCAGCATGTCAATTATTCTTGCGGATTTTTCCGCAGGGTTCAATACTTACCTGCCTTGATAGCAGCCACCGGAGTAACTTCCTCCAGTGTAGTGGAGCGCGGTGGTGCCAGGAGCAGGAAGCAGGAGGTGGGCGGGGCCTGCACGAGCTCTGATCATGTGACAGCCGGAGCTAATTCAGGCCTGCCCACCTTCTCCTGCAATGTGCAGACAGACACAGCCGGAGAGTGTAGTGCTGCGTGATGGAGGTAAGTATGAACTCACCGATCACTCCAGCACTTGTTCTGCATTGAGGATGCAGTGCCCAAGCTATGGTACTGTATCCTCAATGCAGAATGACCGCAGCATATCCGCACGACATTCCGCAGCACATCCGCAGCATGAAAACAGACAGTTGTGCTGCGGATTTCTGGGAGCTCCTGCGGATATATCCGCAGGACACTTTCTCCGTGGGCATATAGCCCAAGGCTCTTATCTGGCACTACTGGCTACCCTGTGCCCCTCTCTCCCTCTACTTTCGTAAGGCACTGTACATGCTGTAAAGGTTTATCATACTATCTGCAAAAAAGCCTTGTACACACACAAACCACATGCCGCATAAGAGCCGCAGTACTTTCATGAATATTTCTTATATACAACATGTCTTATCAAATGAATGTTTCCAAACACTCTCCTATCCTATCTATATTTAAAAAAAAAAAAAAAAAGACCATCATTTAACTACCTTTTTATAATATAAGTCTTAATATTTGAATAAACTAGACAATTTATAAGGGATATAACAATGGGAATAAATAAAGTCACGTATGCGAGATCGCTGTGTCAATGTGCACAAGCCCAGGAAAGAGAGTGAGAGAGCGGAAAAAAAAAGGAATCGTGTACATTGACCCAAAATATTCACTATACATTATCTCTGAGTTGAGGTGGCAAACAACATGTCAAAATTAATAAATTCACCTATACTGCAAAATCAAGTCCCTGCGGATATTTCAACCTCCAGCCTGTCTGGAGCCCAATGCAAACATCCAATAAGACTCTCTTCCCAAAAGCAATTTCCTATAGTTTCCTCCTCTGGTGGGTCTTCTGACTTTCTCAATAGCATTGAACTTAAAGCATTTATTTTCTCCCCTATGTACCTCCATAAAGTGACGAGAAACTGCAGAAATGCCCACTTTGGGTGCACCTGTGGCATCCGCGAGATGTCTTCTAATTCTCTTTTTTTTTTAACGCCCCTACAGTGCAACCCACATATTGTTTAGAACAATCCGTGCAAGTAATGAGGTAGACCACACCAGAGGAGCTGCAATTAAGAAACCGCTCAATCAGATACGTTTTCCCATCAACTCCGGAGGCAAAATTCTTGCATTTATTCACAAATGTGCAACACAAGCATATGTTGTGTCCACATTTGTAGAATCCATGAATACTGAGCCAGGTCTCTGATGGCACATCTGCTGAAATTTCAGATAGACTGGGGGAAACCCATATTGCTTATTGTTGGGGCTCTTTTGGGGATGAAATCAATCTTATTATTTTCCAAAACCGTTTTAACCACTGTGTCAGTATACAACATCGGCACAAAAATTTTGATCACCGCAACAATTTCATAATAGTCCTGGCTATAATTTGTTATAAAATTAATTCCTCCCAAATCATTACCATTTAGTTTCTGTTTGATTTTTATCTAGAATTAGAGAATTTCTTTCTAGTTTTTTCACCTCCTCTAATCCAGTTTTTAACAGTGATCCAATCCATTCATTCAAAGACCCAATACTGCCCACTATGGGCCTAAATTTAGGGGAACCCCCCCCCCCTTCCTTATGGATCTTTGGTAGGGAATGAAAGATGGGGACAATTGGATTTTCTATGTACAGAAAATCAAAACTTTTTTGTGTAATCACCCCATACTTAGACCATCCCTCAATAATTGAAAGAGATCTCTTTGAAATTTCAAAGTGGGGTCCCCCTCCAAAATGTTGTTGAATCATCAAGTAGTTCCAATTTGCATTTTTATTATTATTATCATATATTATTATAGCGCCATTAATTCCATGGCGCTTTACAAGTAGAAAGGGTATACATAAAAACTAGTACAACAATCATCAACAGTACAAAACACACTGGTACAGGAGGAGAGAGGACCCTGTCCGCGAGGCCTCACAGTCTACAGGGAATGGGTGAGGGTACAATAGGTGAGGACAGAGCTGGTTGCGCAGTAGTGTACTGGACTGAGGGTTATTGTAGGTTGTAGGCTTGTCGGATGAGGTGGGTCTTCAGGTTCCTCTTTAAGCTTTCCACTGTAGGAGAGAGTCTGCTATGCTGGGGTAGAGCGTTCCTGAGTATGGGGAAGGCACAGGAGAAATCTTGTATGCGATTGTGGGAAGAGGAGATGAGAGAGGAGTAGAGAAGGAGATCTTGTGAGGATCTGAGGTTGCGTGCAGGTACCGGGAGACTAGGTCACATATGTAAGGAGGAGACAGGTTGTGGATGGCTTTGTATGTCATGGTTAATGTTCTGAACTGGAGTCTTTGGGCAATGGGAAGCCAGTGAAGGGGTTGTCAGAGTGGTGAGGCTGGGGAATAGCGAGGGGAGAGGTAAATCAAGCGGGCCACAGAGTTTAGGTTAGATTGGAGGGGTGCAAGAGTGTTGGAAGGGAGGCCAGAGAGCAGGAGGTTGCAGTAGTCGAGGCGGGAGATGATGAGGGCATGTATTAATGTTTTTCTGGATTCTTGATTAAGGAAGGCACGGATCCGGGAGATATTTTTGAGTTGTAGTCGACATGAGGTGAAGAGGGCTTGGATGTGTGGCTTGAAGGATAGAGTAGAGTCAAGGGTTACTCCAAGTCAACGAGCTTGTGAGACTGGGGAGAGTGAGCACCATTTGAGGTATAGTTCAGTATCCAAAATTATAATGGCTCCTCTCATGTCTGCTTTTGTTTTTCCTCAATTCATTTAAGGCATTGAATCTCCCTGACTATAGTTTTTTTTAAATTTTTTTTAGTCCAAGTTATAGGGATAATTATGCTACATAATTCTATCAGAATCCATCCAATAGGATATTGTGCATATAAAAAATATCATACGAGAGCATTGTGATTTTTATGCACTATATAGATCGGTGAATACTGTATATGGAGATTTTCCCATAATGGAATACTAGATCCTTAAAATATACACATGGTACAACCACATAGAGCTTGGATTTGGATAATCTACGGATGATGTTCTCCCAATAGTGTCTCTGGTATCTGTATTTATTTCTATTGAATCAAGCCTATAGCAAAAATAAAGTCATAAAGTCCTACTAACATCTATTTAATAAGACATATGGTATATAGGAAATATTCATGAGGGCATTGCGGTTTCTATAAATTTTATATATTAACAGTAGGTTTATAAAGTTTTATCTTTATGATGAAAAAATAAATCTGTGTAACATATACGTAATATAAGTTTGTATAGTTGGTATCTATACGGTTTACTGATAATGCTCTTCTGACAGTGTCTCTAGTTTTTATAGATTCCTATAATGAACCAGATCGTGGAATTTAATGAAGGCAAGAAAGAGTTAACAACAAGACCTGCATCAGCGGACATTTCATTTCACATGTGGTGTTGAGTATAATGTGAATGAAATGGTTGTGGAGACACGGGGGTCAGTGGGTGCTCTCTTGTGGAGACACGGGGGTCAGTGGGTGCTCTCTTGTGGAGACACGGGGGTCAGTGGGTGCTCTCGTCCGCTGGCCCGGCCGCCTTTAGAAAGACAGCGTGGCCCAGGGCTCATCCCAACTGAACGCCCGACCTCCTTAGCCGTGGACGGAACACTACTCAGACAACACAGGATGAGGGAATCACAATGTTAAGACTTTATTGGATCCCCAAACAATTAACGGCATATGACACATAACCAGAAAAACCACAGAATGTAACCAGCAAGTTTCTCGCCCTTCCGCTGCTCACCAGGGATTAGAATGTCCGTGCCTCAGAGCTTCCAGGGCTACTTACTCCAAACCAGCAGCACCCCGCTTTCGACGGGCACCACCAAATGGAATATCGCCGGATTTAGGAAGTTGGCTGAGGACCGCAAAGCCTGTAAGCAGGTGACTGGATTCCTTCCTGAGGTAGTCCTTGGTATCTCAGCCGCATCCTTGCATTCGATGCTGAAGTCCATGTAGTATAATAATCCAGGTTCGGTTATGGCTTGCCAATCGGATCCGAAGATCCTAGATTGGTATCATGTAGCAAGAGTCTGCCCGGGCAATGGACAGTCCTCCATCTTATACCCCTGAGCTCTCCATTCAGACCATTGGGGACTTCACGATTGGTGGATAAGACTGGGCTCTTATTGGCTAGATTTCAAGCTGTATATAAAATATCCCTAGCAGTAATGGTCTCTGGCAGAGACGAGGGAGAGACAGCTAAGTTACATTGCATCTAGCAATACACGTAATTTAATGGGAGGTTCGCAGACTTGATTTGTCTGGGTATCTGACCTTCACTGACCGATGCAATTACATGAAACAACAAGAACTTTAACACTAGACTCCTAAGAGTTTTGTAGAAACAATGAGGAGTTTATCCTCCGTTTATAAACAAACTATCATCATGTCTGGCTGAATTTTAAGAAACTTAACCCATGCTAGGCACTGACAGTCCATGTCGTCACAATGGTCTTTTTAAACTTGGCATTTATATTATTCAGTTACATGACTAAGACCATGTAATAAGGTCAAAATGTGTCGCTAGTCTATTTTTCTCCCCTGTCTAGGGGCTGTCTGTACCCACCTTATACAATTTTTGTGCACATGGAAATTTTCATTGAAGAATGCCTTCCTTTCTGCGCTGGATTTTTTATCATAGGCCTTTTAAAGTACAACTTTGCTACACACTTTGGAATTTTGTATGGATTTATGTGTTTCTATGTGTATGTTTGAGGTTATATTATTAAAAACTAATAACTTCAATTTTATTTATGGCAGATGATGGTACCAGGAGTTCAACACAGAATGCTAAGGGAAGCGAAAGTCACAAAGGAGAGAAGCCATATTCATGTTCAGAATGTGGGAAATGTTTTGCTCAGAAATCACATCTTATTATACATGAGAGAATTCACACAGGAGTGATGCCATATTCATGTTCAGAATGTGGGAAATGTTTTGCTCAGAAATCAAATCTCATTACACATGAGAGAATTCACACAGGAGTGATGCCATATTCATGTTCAGAATGTGGGAAATGCTTTCCTCAGAAATCAAGTCTTATTACACATGAGAGAATTCACACAGGAATTAAGCCATATTCATGTTCAGAATGTGAGAAATGTTTTGCTCATAAATCAAATCTTATTACACATGAGAGAATTCACACAGGAGTGAAACTTTATTCATGCACAGAATGTGAGACATGTTTTGCTACCAAATCGGATCTCATAAAACATGAAAGAATTCACACAGGAGAGAAGCCATATTCATGTTCAAAATGTGGGAAATGTTTTGCTCAGAAATCAGATCTTGTTAAACATGAGAGAATTCACACAGGAGAGAAGCCATATTCATGTGCAGAATGTGGAAAATGTTTTGCTAAAAAATCACATCTTATTACACATGAGAGAATTCACACAGGAGAGCAGTCATATTCATGTTTAGAATGTGGGAAATGTTTTGCTCAGAAATCATATCTTATAATACATCAGAGAATTCACACAGGAGTGATGCCATATTCATGTTCAGAATGTGGGAAATGTTTTGCTCACAAATCAAATCTCATTACACACGAGAGAATTCACACAGGAGTGATGCCATATTCATGTTCAGAATGTGGGAAATGCTTTCCTCAGAAATCAAGTCTTATTACACATGAGAGAATTCACACAGGAATTAAGCCATATTCATGTTCAGAATGTGAGAAATGTTTTGCTCATAAATCAAATCTTATTACACATGAGAGAATTCACACAGGAGTGAAACTTTATTCATGCACAGAATGTGAGACATGTTTTGCTACCAAATCGGATCTCATAAAACATGAAAGAATTCACACAGGAGAGAAGCCATATTCATGTTCAAAATGTGGGAAATGTTTTGCTCAGAAATCAGATCTTGTTAAACATGAGAGAATTCACACAGGAGAGAAGCCATATTCATGTGCAGAATGTGGAAAATGTTTTGCTAAAAAATCACATCTTATTACACATGAGAGAATTCACACAGGAGTGAAGCCTTAGTAGATGAATGGAATGTCCGTGTTAGTAAATATAAATAGATTTTTACTATCTGTTAATAAAGAGTTCATTTTATTTGCTGGGTCATTACGGTTGTGTACTTTATGATAAATCATTTGCAAACTATTCATTTTTTTAAGCACTTTTTTTTCTATTTTTGATGGTGGAGAAAACTTTTTTTAAAAAAATTTTTTTTTTATAGCTAAGTTGTACTCTTTATTCATCCATTTGTGTATTGGTTGAATGAGAGCAAAATCTTGTTAAATCTAATTTTTAACTGACTGCCGGGTGGGAGCAACGCAGCCTGTAACGTTTTTTGAGTAGCGCGATCCGTAGGATTTTGCTGCGCATGCGCTCTCTGGCTCCCTGCCCCCGTATCCAGGATAAACATCGGGTAACCAAGCAATGCGCTTTGGTTAGTTACCCGATATTTACAGTGGTTACGGGTGCAGGGAGCCAGCACTAAGCGGTGTATGCTGGCAACCAAGATAAATATCGGGTAACCAAGCAAAAATTGCTTTGCTTTTAGTTACCCGATATTTACCCTGGATACAGTGTGCAAGGAGGCCGACACTTCACAACTCGCCTCCGCCCCCTCCCGCACTCCGCTTGTGTACACACACACACACACACTCACTTGTCCCCAGCCCTGCAGTCCCCGCGGCACTGAAGCCTTCAGCTCCACGGCCCCGCTCGGCTCTGCCCCCTCGCGCTCCACCCCCTCCCGCACTCCGCATGTACACACGCATGTAGACACACACACACTCACCTGTCCCCAGCCATGCAGACCACGGCACTGACGTCCTCACCTCCACCCCCAGCACACAACTGAGTCCGACAATGAAATTCTTTTCTTTGTCATCCGTTGTACAAAGCATCAGTCACATGCGTCAAGCAACGCATGTGACTGATGCAAAAACAACGGAAATGTGAACTTAGCCTTAGATAAGGACATGTATAGTTTCAGTTTCTTTGTTAA
The DNA here is from genome assembly GCF_048569485.1 of Anomaloglossus baeobatrachus. Classification (NCBI taxonomy): domain Eukaryota; kingdom Metazoa; phylum Chordata; class Amphibia; order Anura; family Aromobatidae; genus Anomaloglossus; species Anomaloglossus baeobatrachus. Next base: position 290,116 of record NW_027442917.1, read on the forward strand.
AAGTGAAGTTTAGGAATGTGAAACTAAAAAGTTTGTATAGTCTTATATAAATGAGTGATGATTATATAATACTTTTTCTTGTTGGAGGGCTACGTCTGATACTTTGTCTCAAAGCTACGTCTCCTTAACATACATACATGATCTCTATAATTTAATTAGGAACACACACACACTCTATGTTCCATGCTGAATGGCGACAACAAAACCTGGTGCCTGAACAGCGACCCACTATTCCTGAGAACTGCTGATCCAACCACCTTGCCTTCCTCAGAAAGACAACTCAAGCTGTATCAAAAGCTTATTCTTACAATATTCGAATTTGATCCTCTGCCGATTTTGCAAATTTTCCCACCTGCAAAGAATGGCGATGGCTGTAATTTTTATTGTAGGTAACGTCAACTGTGACAGAATAAACATAAATACAGAAAATTACTTTGCATGATTTTTAAATAATGAATTTACATTTTATTACGTGAAATAAGTATTTGATACAATGGAAATACAGAACTTAGCATTTGGTGCAGAAACCTTTGTTTGTAGTTACAGAGGTCAGACGTTTCTTACAGTTCTTGACCCAGTTTGCACACACTGCAGCAAGGATTTTGGTTCACTCCTCCATACAGATCTTCTCCAGATATTTCAGGTTTCTGGGCTGTCACTGAGTCTCAGTTCCTTCCAAAGATTTTCTATTTGGAAATGCTTTATATGAAGCCGCTCCTTAGTTGCCCTGACTGTGTGTTTCGGGTCATTGTCATGCTGGAAAACCCAGCCACAACCCATCTTCAATGCTCTAATACCAAAAAGTTCTATTTTGGTCTCCTGACCACATGACCTTCTCTGGATCATCCAGATGGTCACTGGCAAGATTCAAATGAGCCTGGACGTGCTGGCATAAGCAGGGGGACCTTGCGTGCCCTGCAGAATTTTAATTCATGACAGCATAGTGTGTCACGGCAATATTTGAGAATGTGGTCCCATCTCTGTTCAGGTCATTGACAGGTCCTCCCGTGTAATTCTGGGCTGATTCTTGACCTTTCTCAGAATTATACTTACCCCCTCCTTACATGGAGCCCCAGACAAAGTAAGATTGACAGTCATCTTCTGTTTCTTCCATTTTCCAATAACTGCGACAACAGTTGCTGCCTTTTCACCAAGCTGTTTGCCTATTGTCCTATAGCCTATCCCAGCCTTGTGAAGGTGTATAATTTTTTTCCTCTGGTGTGCTTAGATAGCTCTTTGGTCTTGGACATAGAAGCGTGAATCCTCCCGGTACTGCCAGCGCTGCCGCTGTTTCCACCTCCTGTCCTGCGACATGTCCGCTCCTGTGCGGTGCCATGTCCAGACGGGAGGTTGAAGCAGCTGCGAAATCAAAAGTGAACAGTAGAAAAAAAATGTCATACTCACCTGTCTTCAGACTCCCAGGACATGTCCGCTCCCAGCTCCTCTTCCCGGTACCGCCACCCCTGCTCTGGCTGTGTGCAGCCTCCCGGGACACGTCTGATAGCTGCAGGACCTGTTGCTGATCATCTGATGCGGTCACCTGACGGAATCAGCTGACAGTTTAGTCCAGCGATGAGGCTGGCTTTTTACCGCCCGGCCGGCTTAAACTATCAGCTGATGCTGTAGGGAGACTTCATAAGCTGATTACCGCCGGGTCCTGCAGCGATCGGACGGGAGTCTGCACAGATGTGTGTAGTTTTTTGGGTTTTTTTTTCTCCTTTCTGCCACTGATGCAATAGCTGATTGTATAAAAGCCGTTTATACAATCAGCTGATGTATGATGTGATTCACATCCTTGAACCTGACACATCATTTGATCGCTTTGCCTTCCAGCAAACCGATCAGATGATATTGGATCTGGATTGGACTGCGTGAGACCCTTGACCCAGGATTACTGCGGAGGGTAGGAGGGGGGTTCTTTATTTCAATAAAGATGGAGTCACTAATTGTGATGTGTTTTATTTCTAATAAAAATATTTTTCTGTGTTTTTTTTTTTTTTATCTTTACTAGAAATTCATGGTGGTCATGTCGATTATTGGCGGGACACCATGAATTTCGGGCTTAGGGCCAGCTGATAATACACAGCTAGCCCTAACCCCATTATTACCCAGCGAGTCACCCGTCACCAGGGCAGGAAGAGTTGGATACAGCGCCAGAAGATGGCGCTTCTATGAAAGCGCCATTTTTTGGGGCGGCTGCGGACTGCAATTCGCAGCGGGGGTCCCAGAAAAAATGGGCACCCTGCGGTGCAGTTTCCAATCCCCAGCTGCCTACTTGTACCTAGCTGGACACACAAATTTGGCGAAGCCCACGTCTTTTTTTTTTTTTTTTTTTTTTGGGCAAAAAAACTGTATACAGTCCGGGATGGAGGATGCTGAGCCTTGTAATTCTGCAGCTGTCTGTTCTCCTGCCTACACTAGTGGAGAATGAGGAATATATTGAAGAAGGAAATGACAGCCTTTTTTTGTTTTGTTTTTATTCTTCACCAATCTTTATTGGCATTGTTCCCTGAAAAAAAAAAAACGCAGTGTGCGAACGTACCCTAAAGCTCCAATTCTTTCCTACTGCAGGAGGATGAGGGACAACACGTAAAGGTATAACTCTATATTCTTTAACTTTTTTGAATAACTATATGCCGGAAAAGGTGCTATATGAATCCTTTCCAAAAACCACCCCTGTGTTCTACCTTTCTTTACCAACGTTATTGAGCAAAAACAGTGTTCACAAGTCATATGCAGCTTGGGATATCTCCCTAAGCATCAGACGTCCTATATAGCTGTTATCAATAGTACACATGGAAGACATTACATTTTCAAGCGCCTCTAGACAAATCAACAATGCATCATTACCATTTTCTTCCGAAAACGGTATTTACTTGAGCTAAGGATAATCTTGAACTATCTTCCGTTGGGCAAAAATGTGAATTAATCCTTGTACCTTCTATTTGCTGTGTATAGGCCAAAGCCCAACCTACAGTATCTGTTAATGCTGGTACTGAAAACAAAAATTCAAACTCAGTCTCAATACCTGCATACTGATTGCCAATATCAAAGAAAAGTGATATACCGCCTATACAGTCCCTCCACTGACTCCAATTCCATGAGTCACTAAGGCTAGGTTCATATTTTCCGTTGTTTTGCATCAGTCACATGCGTTGCTTGACGCATGTGACTGATGCGTTGTACAACGGATGACAAGTATTGGATGAGAAAGCGGATTCCGTCCGGCGGCCGGCTATTGTGAACGATCAGTTGATTTCCCGGCGGCCGACTAATGAGAGCGATCAGCTGATCTCTCGGCGGCTGGCTATTGTGAACGATTAGCTGATCTCCCGGACGCCGGCTAATGAGAGCGATCAGATCTCCCGGCGGCTGGCTAATGAGAGCGATCAGCTGATCTCCCGGCGGCGGGCTTATGAGAGCGATCAGCTGATATTCCGGCGACCGGCTTATGAGAGCGATCAGCTGATCACCCAGCAGACTGCTTATGAGAGCGATCAGCTGATCACCCGGCGGCCGGCTTATGAGAGCGATCAGCTGATCTCCCGGAGGCCGGCTAATGAGAACGATCAGCTGATCTCCCTGCGGCCGGCTAATCATTAGCCAGTTGCCGGGAGATCAGCTGATTGCTCTCATAAACCAGCTGCCGACTAATGAGAGCGATCGTTCCCAATAGCCGGTGGCCGGGCGATCAGCTGATCGTTCGGCCGCCGATGAGCATGCACAGTGAAAACATACGGATTGCGCTGCTCAAAAAACGTTACAGGCTGCGTTCCTGCCGCCCGACGGTCAGTCGTTCCACGACTGATCAGTCGGGCGGAGGATGCAGCGCAGCATCATCAGTCACAATCTGCCGCTCATATAAGCATATGGGAACAATGGAATCCGCCAAACGGATTCCGTTGTTTACAAGACCCGCGGATTGTGACTGATACAAATTGACGGAAATGGGAACCTAGCCTAAAGGGTACTTTACATGCTGCGACATCGCTAGCGATCTTGTTAGCGATGTGAAATTCTAGATCGCAAGTGCGATCTTTTGAGATCGCACATAGGTCATTTTACGTATGTGCGATCTCAAAAGATCGCACTTGCGATCTAGAATTTCACATCGCTAACGAGATCGCTAGCGATGTCGCAGCATGTAAAGTAGCCTTAAGTCAGTGAGTCAACTTCTGCTCCGCAGCTATGCTCGAAGCTGCAGCTCACAGCCGAGTCAGGTACACTACTCACTCCCCCTTTTTCTTTGTTTTCCTGTTATATCACAATTTAACAGGGGAAGAAAAAAAAATGACGTTATAAAATGACTTATGGGCTGAAGAGCAGAATTATACCAAGCAGATAGATCTTCAGTTAATGGGTTAGTATAGTTAAATAGATAAGGTAGAAAACAGAAGTAAAAAAAACTTATAGCAATTATACTTTACAGGATGATAATGTGTGCACAATTGAGACAAAACGAACAAACAATAAACATAAAACAACATCAGGCAATGTGCGCACGTTGCGTTCTGTGCAGTGCGGAAACGAACGCACCCTCTGGTAGACTGGACACTGCGTTTGTAAAAAAAAAAAAAAAAATTGCATCCACAACGCATGTATTTTGGATGCATTTTCCAGGCATTTTGGATGCATTTTTGACAGTGCGTTCCACCGGCAATTCAGATTTGCTACATACCCGCTGACAGCAGACACAGACAGAGGCGGGCGATGAAAATGAACTCTGATGAACTTCACCCGACTTCATTGTCATACCGCCGCGCGGCTCTGTGTGGCGTCCTAATTAGCGGTCACCCGTGAAGGACTCACCGGTGACCGCTAATCCCCTGAGTGACTGAAGTGAGCAGTGCGATTAACGCTGCCGTCACTCAGGTTACCCGCAGCTAGCTGGAGTCCTCCACCCAAGACCGCAACTTACCTGTGACGTCATCTCACTTCACTCGCTTCAATCACTCGGGCGACTTGCTGTCACAGTTGGAGGATCCAGCGGTGGCCGTGGGTTACCTGAGTGACGTCATTGCTGATCACGAGGCTTACTTCAGTTGCTGCGTGGAGCTGACAGCGATCTGGTCTGTGACCGCTCTTGTCAGCTTCATGTAGCAGAGCTGAGAGCATCGTGGGATGTCGTGTGGATTACACCGGATCTGGATCGGTATTTGGGGGTTAATAAAGTGGTGAAAGAGGGTGTTTTGTTTTTTTTTTTCTTCCAAATAAAGGATGTTTTGGATGTGTATGTTTATTTTCTTTAACTTACAGGTTAATCATGGAAGGTATCTCGGTGAGACGCCTGCCGTGATTAACCTAGGACTTAGTGGCAGCTATGGGCTGCTGCCATTAGCTCCTTATTACCCCGATTGCCACCGCACCAGGGCAATTCAGGATGAGTCTGGTAGAGTCCCGGGACTGTCGCATTGAATGGATGCGGCAATTCTGGGCAGCTGTTGGCTGATATTGTTAGGCTGGGGGGCTCACCATAACGTGGGGCTCCCCATCCTGAGAATACCAGCCTCCAGCCGTGTGGCTTTATCTTGTCTGGTATCAAAATTTGGGCTGGATCGCACATCGTTTTTTTTAATTATTTTACTGCACGATATAGACCCCACACCCCCCCCACCGGCGACTGTGATTGGTTGCAGTGAGACAGCTGTCACTCAGTGTGGGGGTGTGTCTGACTGCAACCAATCATAGGCCAGGGAAGGAGTCTTGCGAGGATAATTTGCATATTCCCAGTGCCTTCTGGGATAAGTGAAGAGTCACCGCGAGCTCAAGGAGAACCGGGTTTTGGCCGTTACAGCCGGAAGGAAGACTTCTGAAAGCCAGGGAAGGAGTCTTGCGAGGATAATTTGCATATTCCCAGTGCCTTCTGGGATAAGTGAAGAGTCACCGCGAGCTCAAGGAGAACCGGGTTTTGGCCGTTACAGCCGGAAGTAGTCTTGCGAGGATAATTTGCATATTCCCAGTGCCTTCTGGGATAAGTGAAGAGTCACCGCAAGCTCAAGGAGAACCGGGTTTTGGCCGTTACAGCCGGAAGGAAGACTTCTGAAAGCCAGGGAAGGAGTCTTGCGAGGATAATTTGCATATTCCCAGTGCCTTCTGGGATAAGTGAAGAGTCACCGCGAGCTCAAGGAGAACCGGGTTTTGGCCGTTACAGCCGGAAGGAAGACTTCTGAAAGCCAGGGAAGGAGTCTTGCGAGGATAATTTGCATATTCCCAGTGCCTTCTGGGATAAGTGAAGAGTCACCGCGAGCTCAAGGAGAACCGGGTTTTGGCCGTTACAGCCGGAAGGAAGACTTCTGAAAGCCAGGGAAGGAGTCTTGCGAGGATAATTTGCATATTCCCAGTGCCTTCTGGGATAAGTGAAGAGTCACCGCGAGCTTAAGGAGAACCGGGTTTTGGCCGTTACAGCCGGAAGGAAGACTTCTGAAAGCCAGGGAAGGAGTCTTGCGAGGATAATTTGCATATTCCCAGTGCCTTCTGGGATAAGTGAAGAGTCACCGCGAGCTCAAGGAGAACCGGGTTTTGGCCGTTACAGCCGGAAGGAAGACTTCTGAAAGCCAGGGAAAGAGTCTTGCGAGGATAATTTGCATATTCCCAGTGCCTTCTGGGATAAGTGAAGAGTCACCGCGAGCTCAAGGAGAACCGGGTTTTGGCCGTTACAGCCGGAAGGAAGACTTCTGAAAGCCAGGGAAGGAGTCTTGCGAGGATAATTTGCATATTCCCAGTGCCTTCTGGGATAAGTGAAGAGTCACCGCGAGCTCAAGGAGAACCGGGTTTTGGCCGTTACAGCCGGAAGGAAGACTTCTGAAAGCCAGGGAAGGAGTCTTGCGAGGATAATTTGCATATTCCCAGTGCCTTCTGGGATAAGTGAAGAGTCACCGCGAGCTCAAGGAGAACCGGGTTTTGGCCGTTACAGCCGGAAGGAAGACTTCTGAAAGCCAGGGAAGGAGTCTTGCGAGGATAATTTGCATATTCCCAGTGCCTTCTGGGATAAGTGAAGAGTCACCGCGAGCTCAAGGAGAACCGGATTTTGGCCGTTACAGCCGGAAGGAAGACTTCTGAAAGCCAGGGAAGGAGTCTTGCGAGGATAATTTGCATATTCCCAGTGCCTTCTGGGATAAGTGAAGAGTCACCGCGAGCTCAAGGAGAACCGGGTTTTGGCCGTTACAGCCGGAAGGAAGACTTCTGAAAGCCGCGCGCCGCTAGGAATTTTAGCCTATCTGCTTCATTGTGAGCGTGAGTGAGCAAAGTGTGAGCAAAAGTAAGTGTGAGTAGAATTGTTTGTATTTAGTTGTTTAATTACTTAACATTTGTTTAGTGCTATCCCCATTAGAAAATGTGCTCCACTATTGCTAATGCGATCCAGTGTACATCTTGTCTCATGTATGCAGTCCTTGAAAAGCCGTTCGAGGGTGCATACTGTTGTTCGAGATGTGCGCAAGTTGCACGTTTGGAAGCCCAGATACTGGATCTAAATGAGCAGCTGGAAACTCTGAGATGCATTAGCAATATGGAAAGGAGTGTGCTGCTCACTGAGCAGCAGCTTGCTGGGTCAGATGTGGGGGAGGATCGTAGTAGGGAGCGGCAGGACGGTGAGGTAGGTAGCTGGGTGACAGTTAGAAAGGGGGGTAAAGGGAAAAGTGCTAGGAAGGCTAGTCCTGAACTGACACACCCCAATAGGTTTGCAAACTTGGCAGATGAGGGGGATGTCATTACAGGGGTAGCATTGCTGCAGCAAGGCATGACCTCTGAACGCCAGAGGAGTGTCTGCTCCAGTAAGGGGGGGAATAGGAGTGCAGGGCAGGCAAGACAGGTACTGGTAGTGGGGGACTCAATTATTAGGGGGACAGATAGGGCAATCTGTCACAAAGACAGGGATCGCCGAACAGTGTGTTGTCTTCCTGGCGCTCGAGTTTGGCACATCGCTGATCGGGTTGACAGATTACTGGGAGGGGCTGGGGAGGACCCAGCGGTCATTGTACACATTGGCACAAATGACAAAGTTAGAGGTAGGTGGAAGGTCCTTAAAGATGATTTCAGGGAATTAGGTTGTAAGCTTAAAGCATGGACCTCAAAGGTGGTATTTTCGGAAATACTACCTGTGCCACGAGCCACACCAGAGAGGCAAAGAGAGATCAGGGAGGTAAACAGGTGGCTCAGGAATTGGTGTAGGAAAGAGGGTTTTGGGTTCCTGGAGAATTGGGCCGACTTTTCAGTTGGCTACAGATTCTATGCTAGGGATGGGCTGCATCTTAATGGGGAGGGTGCAGCTCTGCTGGGGCAGAAAATGGCTAGAAGGTTGGAGGAGTGTTTAAACTAGGAATGGGGGGCGAGGGTATTCACTTTATAGAAGGGGAATGTAGTGCAGATAGTGACCAGGGCACAAGTAATGAAATTGGGGGTGGTACGGGGGGAAGGGTTAGGACAGTTAATACAGTAAGCAGGAATACAGGTACAGAGTCATACGTAACGTGCATGTACACTAATGCCCGAAGCCTCACAAATAAGGTGGAGGAATTAGAATTAATATTGTTGGAAGAAAATGATGATATAGTGGGGATATCAGAGACATGGCTGGATGAGAGCTATGACTGGGCTGTTAATTTACAGGGTTATAGCCTATTCAGGAATGACCGTACAAATAAGCAAGGGGGAGGTGTGTGTCTATCAGGGCTGTGGAGTCGGAGTCGGAGTCGTGGAGTCGGAGTCGGAGCTCATTTTGGTGGAGTCGGAGTCGGAGTCGGAGTCGGTATAAAATGCACCGACTCCGACTCCTAAAATATATAATAAATTGGGGACAGGAGTGCAATGCAGAATGTGCTGAATATTTTACTAAATAATAACATTTAGTATAATGCTTATATTTAAGTGAAAAATTTATTGGAGTACAATGTGAACATCAGACATTTAATTGTTTTTATGATACAATAATCATGATATTTGGATAGAACATAAAATATTTATTGGAATACAACTTTAGAACACAAAAAACTAAAATTGTAAATATGTAATATATATATATATATATATATACATACATACAGTGTATATACACACACAAGATATATATGTAATCTACTGTATATTACATAGTGTATTACATATTTACAATTTATTACAGTTTTTTGTGTTCTAAAGTTGTATTCCAATAAATATATTTTATGTTCTATCCAAGTATCTTGATTATTGTATCATAAAAATTATTAAATGTCTGATGTTCACATACACATATTCATGTACTACAATAAATTTTTCACCTAACTATAAGCAATATATGTAGGAGTCGGAGTCGGAGTCGGAGTCGGAGTCGGAGCCGGAGTCGGAGTCGGAGTCGGAGCCGGAGCCGGAGCCGGTGCAAGAGAATTTGAGGAGTCGGAGTCGGAGTCGAAGGTTTGGCTTACCGACTCCACAGCCCTGGTGTCTATATGTAAAATCATCCTTAAAACCCATCCTGCGTGACAACATATGTGAGGGTACTGAGAATGTAGAGTCCCTATGGGTGGAGATAAGGGGGGGAGAATGAATAATAAAATACTGATAGGGGTGTGTTATAAGACGCCGAATATTATGGAAGAGGTAGAGAATCTCCTCATAAAGCAAATTGATAAAGCAGCGAGTCACGGAGAGGTAATTATTATGGGGGACTTTAACTATCCTGATATAAATTGGGGAACAGAAACTTGCAGTTCCAGCAAAGGAAATAGATTTTTGATAACAATGAAAGATAATTACCTTTCACAAATGGTACAGGACCCCACAAGAGGGGGAGCACTACTAGACCTTGTACTAACCAATAGGCCAGACCGCATATCAAATATACAAGTTGGGGGTTACTTGGGGAATAGTGATCACAAAATAATACGTTTTCATGTATTCTTTAGTAAGATGTCTAGTAGAGGGGCTACAAGGACACTAAACTTCAGGAAAGCAAATTTTAAACGGTTGAGAGATGATCTTAGTGCAATAAACTGGGATGATGTACTAAGGAATAAAAGTACACAAAGCAAATGGGAGACTTTTATGAGCATCCTGAATAGGGCTTGTGCAGAAAATATACCCTATGGGAACAAACATGCTAGAAATAGGAGGAAACCCCTATGGCTAAATAGAGCTGTAAGGGAAGCAATAAAAGAAAAACAGAAAGCCTTAAAAGAATTAAAGAGGGTAGGTAGTGATGAGGCATTATATAATTATAGAAAATTAAATAAAATATGTAAAAAGCAAATTAAGTTAGCTAAGTTTGAGACAGAGAGACTCATTGCGAGAGAAAGTAAAAATAATCCTACAATATTCTTTACATAAACAGTAAAAAACTGAAAAGCGATAGTGTTGGCCCCCTTAAAAATAGTCTTGGTGAAATGGTGGAAGGGGATGAGGGTAAAGCCAACCTGCTGAATGACTTTTTTTCTACGGTTTTTATACAAGAAAATGCCATGGCAGATGACATGACCAGTGGTACCATAAATTCACCCTTGAATATTACCTGCTTAACCCAGCAGGAAGTACGCCGCCGCCTCGAAATCACTAAGGTTGACAAATCTCCGGGCCCGGATGGCATACACCCCAGAGTACTACAGGAATTGAGTTCTGTGATAGATAGACCATTATTTTTAATCTTCTCAGATTCCTTAATAACAGGGTCGGTACCGCAGGACTGGCGCATAGCAAATGTGGTGCCAATATTCAAAAAGGGGACAAAAACTGAGCCGGGAAATTATAGGCCGGTAAGTTTAACCTCTACGGTTGGTAAAATCCTTGAGGGTTTCTTGAGAGATGCTATACTGGAGTATCTCAAGAAAAATAACCTTATGACAGAGTATCAACATGGGTTTATGAGGGATCCATCCTGTCAAACTAATTTGATCAGCTTCTATGAAGAGGTAAGTTCAAGCCTGGACCAGGGAAATGCAGTGGATGTTGTGTATATGGACTTTTCAAAAGCTTTTGATACAGTGCCACACAAAAGGTTGGTACATAAAATGAGAATAATGGGGATAGGGGAAAATATGTGTAACTGGGTTAAAAACTGGCTCAGTGATAGGAAACAAAGGGTGGTTATTAATGGTACGTACTCGGACTGGGTCTCAGTTCATAGTGGGGTACCACAGGGGTCAGTATTGGGCCCGCTTCTTTTCAACATATTTATAAATGACCTTGTTGGGGGCATGCGGAGTAGAATTTCAATATTTGCAGATGATACTAAACTCTGCAGGGTAATCAATACAGAGGAGGATAATTTTATATTACAGGGAGATTTATGTAAATTGGAGGATTGGGCTGAGAAGTGGCAATTGAAGTTTAATGTAGATAAATGTAAGGTCATGCACTTGGGTAGAGGAAATAACATTTATGATTATGTACTTAATTGTAGAACACTGGGTAACACAGACACAGAAAAAGACTTGGGTGTATGGGTGGATGGTAAACTTCACTTTAGTGGACAGTGTCAGGCAGCTGCTGCCAGGGCTAATAAAATAATGGGATGTATTAAAAGAGGTAGAAGTGTTCATGAAAAAAATATAGTTCTACCTCTGTACAAGTCACTAGTGCGACCGCACCTAGAATACTGTGTACAATTCTGGTCACCGATATATAAGAAGGACATAGCTGAACTGGAGAGGGTGCAGAGAAGAGCGACCAAGATTATTAGAGGAATGGGTGGGCTGCAACACCAAGACAGGTTATTAAACTTGGGGTTATTTAGTTTGGAAAAACGAAGGCTTAGGGGGGATCTAATCACAATGTATAAATATATGAGGGGACAGTACAGAGACCTTTCCAAAGATCTCTTTACACCTAGGCCTGCGACTGGAACACGGGGGCATCCGCTACGTCTTGAGGAAAGAAGGTTTAATCATAATCACAGACGAGGATTCTTTACTGTACGAGCAGTGAGACTATGGAACTCTCTGCCGCATGATGTTGTAATGAGTGATTCACTACTAACATTTAAGCAGAGCCTGGATGCCTTTCTTGAAAAATTTAATATTACCAGTTATGTATATTAGATTTTATGACAGGGTATTGATCCAGGGAACTAGTCTGATTGCCGGATGTGGAGTCAGGAAGGAAATTTTTTCCCCATTGGAACTTGTTTGCCACATTGGGGTTTTTTTTTTTTTTTGCCTTCCTCTGGATCAACATGTTAGGCTACGGGTTGAACTAGATGGACTTAGAGTCTCCCTTCAACCTTAAAAACTATGATACTATGATGATACTATGATAGGCGCTGGTGGGCGGGGAAAGCAGAGAATACGAGATTGAATAATGAGTGGCCGGCGTTTTCAAAAGAGGAAAATCCGCCGGAGCTTTGTGACAACTGTGCAGCGCAGCGCTGGTGATCGGGAATCGGTGAGTATGAGAGAGACAGACAGAGCGACCAACTGACAAAGAAAGACCCTACATCGGCAGAGAGACTGAAAAGACCTGCGTTTTGTTTGTCAAAAAAACATGCGGAACGCAATAAAAATGCAGTCCAAGTGCATTTTGGTTGCGTTTTGACCCACATCATTGATTTCAATGGGTTGAGAACGCAGCTACAACGCACAAAAGAAGTAACATGCTGCTTTTTTTTCCGCAACGATTCTTGGCATCCAAAACAACGCAGCGTGTGCATTTAATTTTTGTCGCTCATAGACTTTGCTGGGGAAGCTGAACGCATGCAATTTGTCACTGAAACGCTGCAGTTCAAAACGCAGCGTTAACGTGGGAAAAAACGCAACGTGCGCACATAGCCTAAAAGCTACCTGAGATTGCTAGTTTCCTGTTTATCTCCCCCCAGGACCGACTCGTTCCTTCTATCCCCTCTTTGAAGAGAAGACACTTTGAGATCAAAGGCTCAACTTACCCAGGTATGATGCTAGTACGTTCAATTCAAAGCGAGGGAGAATGCAGGGTTCAGTCTCGGACGGAGGCAAAGAGGAAAGTCCTCGAATTCCGGTTATGGGGCTCGCTAAGGGCCTCCAAATGTTAGAGCCGTGGACTCTATTCCTCTCAGGTAGCAGTGTAGGATTGGACTGGCAGCCGTATCAATCTTCAGAAATCCCTTTCCTACCGCAGAGATTCTGTGGTTGACCACTCTTACTACAGAGACTCCATAGCGTGACTGCTCTTACTACAGAGACTCCATAGTGTGACCGCTCTTACTACAGAGACTCCATAGTGTGACCGCTCTTACTACAGAGACTCCATAGTGTGACCGCTCTTACTGCAGAGACTCCATACTGTGCCCGCTCTTACTGCAGAGACTCCATAGTGTGCCCGCTCTTACTGCAGAGACTCCATAGTGTGACCGCTCTTACTGCAGAGACTCCATAGTGTGACCGCTCTTACTGCAGAGACTCCATTCTGTGACTGCTCATACTGCAGAGACTCCATAGTGTGACCGCTCTTACTACAGAGACTCTATAGTGTGACCGCTCTTACTGCAGAGACTCTATAGTGTGACCGCTTACTACAGAGACTCCATAGTGTGACCGCTCTTACTACAGAGACTCCATAGTGTGACCGCTGTTACTGCAGAGATTCCATGTTGTGACTGCTCTTACTGCAGAGACTCCATAGTGTGACCGCTTTTACTGCAGTGACTCCATAGTGTGACCGCTGTTACTGCAGAGATTCCATGTTGTGACTGCTCTTACTGCAGAGACTCCATAGTGTGACCGCTCTTACTGCAGTGACTCCATAGTGTGACTGCTCTTACTGCAGAGATTCCATGTTGTGACTGCTCTTACTGCAGAGACCCCACAGTGTGACCGCTCTTACTGCAGAGACTCCATAGTGTGACCGCTGTTACTGCAGAGATTCCATGTTGTGACTGCTCTTACTGCAGAGACTCCATAGTGTGACCGCTCCTACTGCAGAGACTCCATAGTGTGACCGCTCCTACTGCAGAGACTCCATAGTGTGCCCGCTCTTACTACAGAGACTCCATAGTGTGACCGCTGTTACTGCAGAGATTCCATGTTGTGACTGCTCTTACTGCAGAGACTCCATAGTGTGACTGCTCTTACTGCAGAGACTCCATAGTGTGACTGCTCTTACTGCAGAGACTCCACAGTGTGACCGCTCTTACTGCAGAGACTCCATAGTGTGACTGCTCTTACTGCAGAGACTCCATAGTGTGCCCGCTCTTACTGCAGAGACTCCATAGTGTGCCCGCTCTTACTGCAGAGACTCTACAGTGTGACTGCTCTTACTGCAGAGACTCCACAGTGTGACTGCTCTTACTGTAGAGACTCCACAGTGTGACCCACCAAGGTGATGATACACTCCAGGTTGTAATATCCATTTACCTTGTTCTTTTGGCAGGAACTCAGAACACAATGTTTATGTCGCCCCTTTGTCTGTTACTTCTGAGAGTCACAACAATGGCCGCTGACGTCTCAGAACGGTCAATTCAACCCCGACACAAAGGTGATGGGGGGGCTGAAATCTTGGGACACGTACACTGTGCACGCTGCAGACAATCTATGAACATCAGAGCCCCCCAACATCTGCATATTGAGCAGTGCCCGTGGTGATGCGGTGCAGCAGGACGTGGCGGCAGCACAAGGGTCGGCAGAAGGTTATGAAAGACATAAGACGTGTAAAATGTAAAACCTGAATATTTTATGGAAGGTAAAAACACAACACGAGATATACACATGTAATAATACAAAGCCGATATCAGCACTCAGGGGTTAATAAGAAGTAATGCTGCCCCCCCCCCCGAACCAAACACTCCACGATCTGTGACACTGAGCTCATGTTGCCATTACCTTTTTTAACCCATTAATTTGATGAAAAAATCTCCTTTTGCTGTGTGGAAACCATCAACAAGTAGGTAGCTCCTGACAGATCATTTTACTGTTGGCCTCCCAATGCTAGAATGGGGGGACCACCCCCACCCAATGCTAGAATGGGGGGACCACCCCCACCCGATGCTAGAATGGGGGGACCACCCCCACCCGATGCTAGAATGGGGGGACCACCCCCACCCGATGCTAGAATGGGGGGACCCCCCCACCCGATGCTAGAATGGGGGGACCCCCCCACCCGATGCTAGAATGGGGGGACCCCCTACCCGATGCTAGAATGGGGGGACCCCCCCACCCGATGCTAGAATGGGGGGGACCCCCACACCCGATGCTAGAATGGGGGGACCCCCCCACCCAATGCTAGAATGGGGGGACCACCCCCACCCAATGCTAGAATGGGGGGACCCCCCCACACAATGCTAGAATGGGGGGGACCCCCCCACCGGCCTTTGCTGGGAGGATTTTAATTGACATTTCAAGCAAGTCAGATAAAACATTATTTAACAAAATGAGCTGCAGGGTCCATTCATCCAAGCCACAAGCAGAGTAAAGAGGAAGCATATATCCTGCTTGCTGATGGTTTCCACATAAGAAGATATGGGGAAAAAGGGCAAAAGTTCATTATATTTCATGAGGACGTGTGAGGTGTAAGTGCAGAGGGGTAAATATCACAATATAGTATCCAATACATTATACAGTCATATGAAAAAGTTTGGGCACCCCTAATAATGTTAACCTTTTTTTCTTTAACAATTTGGGTTTTTGCTATTTCAGTTTCATATATCTAATAACTGATGGACTCCGTAATATTTCTGGATTGAAATGAGGTTTATTGTAACAGAAAATGTGCAATCCGCATTTAAACTAAATTTGACAGGTGCATAAGTATGGGCACCTCAACATAAAAGTGACATTAATATATTGTAGATCCTCCTTTTGCAATAATCACAGCCTCTAGTCGCTTCCTGTAGCTGTTAATGAGATCCTGGAGGAAGGTAGATTTGACCATTCCTGTTTACAAAACAATTCCAGTTCAGTTAAGTTTGATGGTCGCCGAGCATGGACCGCACGCTTCACATCATCCCACAGATTTTCAATGATATTCAGGTCTGGGGACTGGGATGGCCATTCCAGAACATTGTAATTGTTCCTCTGCATGAATGCCTGAGTAGATTTGGAGCGGTGTTTTGGATCATTGTCTTGCTGAAATATCCATCCCCTGCGTAACTTCAACTTCGTCACTGATTCTGGCACATTATTGTCAAGAATCTGCTGATACTGAGCCGGCATTGGCCACACAGCCCCAAAGCATGATGGAACCTCCACCAAATTTTACTGTGGGTAGCAAGTGCTTTTCTTGGAAGGCCGTGTTTTTTGCCTCCATGCATAACGCCTTTTTGTATGACCAAACAACTCAATCTTTGTTTCATCAGTCCACAGGAACTTCTTCCAAAATGTAACTGGCTTGTCCAAATGTGCTTTTGCAAACCTCAGGCGACTCTGTTTGTGGCGTGCTTGCAGAAACGGCTTCTTTCGCATCACTCCCCCATACAGCTTCTCCTTGTGCAACGTGCGCTGTATTGTTGACTGATGCACATTGACACCATCTGCAGCAAGATGATGCTGCAGGTCTTTGGAGGTGGTCTGTGGATTGTCCTTGACTGTTCTCACCATTCTTCTCTGCCTTTCTGATATTTTTCTTGGCCTGCCACTTCTGGGCTTAACAAGAACTGTACCTGTGTTTTTCCATTCCTTACTATGTTCCTCACAGTGGAAACTGACAGGTTAAATCTCTGAGACAACTTTTTGTACCTTCCCCTGAACAACTATGTTGAATAATCTTTGTTTTCAGATCATTTGAGAGTTGTTGTGAGGAGCCCATGATGCCTCTCTTCATAGGAGGTTCAAATAGGAGAACAACTTGCAAGTGGCCACCTTAAATACCTTTTCTCATGATTGGATACACCTGCCTATGAAGTTCAAAGCTCAATGAGGTTACAAAACCAATTTAGTGCTTCAGTAAGTCAGTAAAAAGTAGTTAGGAGGGTTCAAATCAAGAAATTGATAAGGGTGCCCATACTTTTGCACCGGTCAAATTTTGTTTAAATGCGGATTGCACATTTTCTGTTAGTACAATAAACCTCATTTCAATCCAGAAATATTACTCAGTCCATCAGTTATTAGATATATGAAACTGAAATAGCAGAAACCCAAATTGTTATAAAGAAAAAAGGTTAACATTAATAGGGGCGCCCAAACTTTTACATATGACTGTATATAACAAAACGCTCAATAAACGTCCCCAGGGGCCACTTCTGTGATTGGCACAACGAGGAAGTCTGATGTGAAGTGGGGGGTCCTGATAATGTTGTTCCCAGAATAGGGATCCCTCCCACTCCAAATACTTATTGTGTAATCCAGTCTTATACTCCAGAGCTGAATTCACAATTCTTCAGGCTTCAGAGCTGAGATCTGACAGCGCCCCCCTTGCTCAGGGTCTGTACAGTGTTAGCTCTGGTGATTTGTGATATAAAAGGAGGTCTGGCATTTCTGGATGTTTTTATTTTGCAATGGGGGGTATGTTATTAAAACAAAAGAGGGCAGCCAAGTAGTGGACAATCCCTTTAAATGAGCTTCTATAATGTGGGGACAGCTAGGATAACATGTCACATAATATAATATCACCAGAGTGAGCGCTATACAGACACTGAGCAGGCGGACACAGGGAGATGAGATATTAGGGGCGAGTCTGCTGACAGTCATGCTGACTGTTTCCTATACTAGAACTTCAATGTTACAGAAGCAGGACATGCAATCTATAAACCTTGTCACCAATTTAGTGCCCCCTAGAGGACGTAATATGCATAACCCTGCCTTTGTCTCATAGTGGGTTATAAATGGTACCAACAGCGCCACCCTTGCCCGTAGGTTATGAATGGTATTACAGTTCAACTCCATTAAAGAATAGAAGCTGAGCCTCACTGCCACCTATAAACCGTAGACAGGTGAGGGTAGAAACAATCATGTATATTGCTCTACCCCTGTGCATATAACCTACTGGGGGGCAAACTGAAGCCCGAAAACTAAGCCTCTGGGGTCCGTGCTTTTATCCCCTTTAAATATACTGTTTTGCGTATTATTGATCCCACAGTGACGGCTGAACACTCGTGAAGCCAACAGCTTTCCCTCCCGCCCTCCTCACACGTGCACGCTCAGCTCAATTGAGCATGCGTTTCTTCTTCATCCACTTATCTCCCCCAAGAACAAAAGGATTAGGCATGTTGCAATTCAATTGCCTGATCCTTATGGCTCCCTCAATAGGGGGTGAGTCGGGAGGCCCCCATACATTATAGAGGCCACTGAGTATGTGCGACCACCGCTCCTAAAGGCAGGAAACACATATGTGGTCGCACATGCTCAGTACAGCTCCATTCACACAGGGCACTTTGGGAGCCTCATCCTAAATATCCGAGCAGTCAGACCCCCCAGAGATGGTGAATTTATCATCTATCCTGTGGATATGTATTATTTATGGGACAACCCCTGTAAATATAATAAGTCAAACAGCAACATTTTTCTTTTTGGGTGCTCCTGTCCATCCACACCTATTGACGTGCCATATATATATCAGAGCCGTTGTGATTACTCGCTAATCCCACCCCCAACATTACCACACACGGCTCTGCCCCGCTCCCAATACCACATGCAACTCCGCCCCCACACCCATTACCACACGCGGCTCCACCCCCACGCCCATTACCACAAGCGGCTCCACCCCCACCCATTACCACACACGGCTCCACCCCCACAACCATTACCACACGCGGCTCCACCCCCACGCCCATTACCACACGCGGCTCCTGCCCCCACCCATTACCACACGCGGCTCCACCCCCACAACCATTACCACACGCGGCTCCACCCCCACAACCATTACCACACGCGGCTCCACCCCCACGCCCATTACCACACGCGGCTCCTGCCCCCACCCATTACCACACACGGCTCCACCCCCACGCCCATTACCACACGCGGCTCCGCCCCCACTGCTCATTACACACACAGCTCTGCTATATCCGCACTCTAACTCTCTCCTAACCCCACACAGACTTCACCTCATCCAGCACCATGACAACCAGCACAGCAGCGTCCTGCATACACTGAGGAGCTGATCATGTGAACCCCCCCCCGAATCCTCCCCTCCATGTCCAGTGTAGTAACACGGTGATTAATCTGTCATAATGATTAACCCTTACACCGCCAGCCAAGAAAGCCGTCAATATTCAACTCTGCAGTGTAGTGCCACGGTGATTAAATCTTTCACCCCCAGCTGTATACAGGTAGCTGTATACAGATCCGGGGGCTGTATACCCTTGGGGGGGAGATCTGTATACCCTTAGGAGGGGGGAGAGCTGTATACCCTTAGGAGGGGGAGAGCTGTATACCCTTGGGGATTGGGGAGGAGAGCTGTATACCCTTGGGGATTGGGGAGGAGAGCTGTATACCCTTGGGGATTTGGGAGCAGAGCTGTATACCCTTGGGAGAGAGGGGAGCGAGCTGTATACCCTTGGGAGAGAGGGGAGCGAGCTGTATACCCCTGGGGGAGGGGAGCTGTATACCCTTGAAGGGACAGCTGTATACCTTTTGGGGGGGGGGGTGAGCTGTATACCCTTGGGGGGAGGTGAGCTGTATACCTTTGGAGGGGAGCTACAGTTAGGTCCAGAAATATTTGGACAGTGACACAAGTTTTGTTATTTTAGCTGTTTACAAAAACATGTTCAGAAATACAATTCTATATATAATATGGGCTGAAAGTGCACACTCCCAGCTGCAATATGAGAGTTTTCACATCCAAATCGGAGAAAGGGTTTAGGAAATCATAGCTCTGTAATGCATAGCCTCCTCTTTTTCAAGGGACCAAAAGTAATTGGACAAGGGACTCTAAGGGCTGCAATTAACTCTGAAGGCGTCTCCCTCGTTAACCTGTAATCTATGAAGTATTTAAAAGGTCTGGGGTTGATTATAGGTGTGTGGTTTTGCATTTGGAAGCTGTTGCTGTGACCAGACAACATGCGGTCTAAGGAACTCTCAATTGAGGTGAAGCAGAACATCCTGAGGCTGAAAAAAAAGAAAAAATCCATCAGAGAGATAGCAGACATGCTTGGAGTAGCAAAATCAACAGTCGGGTACATTCTGAGAAAAAAGGAATTGACTGGTGAGCTTGGGAACTCAAAAAGGCCTGGGCGTCCACGGATGACAACAGTGGTGGATGATCGCCGCATACTTTCTTTGGTGAAGAAGAACCCGTTCACAACATCAACTGAAGTCCAGAACACTCTCAGTGAAGTAGGTGTATCTGTCTCTAAGTCAACAGTAAAGAGAAGACTCCATGAAAGTAAATACAAAGGGTTCACATCTAGATGCAAACCATTCATCAATTCCAAAAATAGACAGGCCAGAGTTACATTTGCTGAAAAACACCTCATGAAGCCAGCTCAGTTCTGGAAAAGTATTCTATGGACAGATGAGACAAAGATCAACCTGTACCAGAATGATGGGAAGAAAAAAGTTTGGAGAAGAAAGGGAACGGCACATGATCCAAGGCACACCACATCCTCTGTAAAACATGGTGGAGGCAACGTGATGGCATGGGCATGCATGGCTTTCAATGGCACTGGGTTAGTTGTGTTTATTGATTACATAACAGCAGACAGGAGTAGCCGGATGAATTCTGAAGTGTACCGGGATATACTTTCAGCCCAGATTCAGCCAAATGCCGCAAAGTTGATCGGACGGCGCTTCATAGTACAGATGGACAATGACCCCAAGCATACAGCCAAAGCTACCCAGGAGTTCATGAGTGCAAAAAAGTGGAGCATTCTGCAATGGCCAAGTCAATCACCAGATCTTAACCCAATTGAGCATGCATTTCACTTGCTCAAATCCAGACTTAAGACGGAAAGACCCACAAACAAGCAAGACCTGAAGGCTGCGGCTGTAAAGGCCTGGCAAAGCATTAAGAAGGAGGAAACCCAGCGTTTGGTGATGTCCATGGGTTCCAGACTTAAGGCAGTGATTGCCTCCAAAGGATTTGCAACAAAATATTGAGATTAAAAATATTTTGTTTGGGTTTGGTTTATTTGTCCAATTACTTTTGACCTCCTAAAATGTGGAGTGTTTGTAAAGAAATGTGACAATTCCTACAATTTCTATCAGATATTTTTGTTCAAACCTTCAAATTAAACGTTACAATCTGCACTTGAATTCTGTTGTAGAGGTTTCATTTCAAATCCAATGTGGTGGCATGCAGAGCCCAACTCGCCAAAATTGTGTCACTGGCCAAAGATTTCTGGACCTAACTGTATATACCAGAGAGGTGAGCTGTATACCCTTGAGGGGGATAGCTGCATACGCAGAGCAGGGTCCTGCATACACTGAGTAGCTGATCATAATGGGCGTGACGAGCTGGCTGCAAACAGCTAGTTCTCTTTTACACACGGTGTAAATTTTCCTTTGCATTTCTCAGGATCTTATAGAAGCCCCTGAATACCCCAGTGCAATATACAATCCAAAATCTATAGGTGTCCATTCTAGATATTATGCTGCCCTATAGGGGATGCACACAATAAACTTCATCTGATCTGCACCGATTCCGCTCCTAACTCTGCACCTTCCTCCACGACGACTAAAACAAAAGGGAAATAACGAAGGTAAAACCGGGGCGACGAAACCTGATTGTGCTTATACGGCTAGAACCACCCCCGAGGAGCGATCCAGGCTCCACCTGTGCATAGCTGTCACCATGGAAGCGTCCACACTGTATCTGCATGCAGCCGATACTGTATCATAAATATGGCGGTGTACTGTCCACAAGGGGGTGTCACATCCCCCCGATACAATCTTTTAGTGCTGGGTGTGTCAGGGGATAGGACGATCTCTATTTTATGTTCTTTAATAACGCTGTCCGGGCATTCACCACTGCCTTAAAGGCGTCTTCACTTCCTGGAGCCACGCATTTGTCCGGGTGGAGGAGCACAGCGAGCTTCCGATAGGCTTTATTTACTTCTTCCCTACAAGAGGAACAGTTATTAATAAAGAAGATATTACGCTATAGCGCCACCTAGCAGTGACTTTTAATGGAGATATGGAGGAATTTATATACTGTATATTTTCATAAGAAAACTAAGTACACCCTCTTTCTTTCAATTCCATGGTTTAACATATTGGGATATAATTTAAAAAAATAAAAATTGGTCTTTAGATATTAAAATTAGATGAATACGACCTCAGATGAAGTAAAAGCAGGTTCCAAAAATACAGTTATTTATATACCAAAAAACTGAGCCAAAATGTGAAAGCAGTGTATGAAGATTACAGTACACGCATAGGAATTAAGATGGTAAGTGTCAGCCAGCTGTCTGATTAATTGTTCATCAATAAAAGCAGAAGTTTAGGAATTTTGCTGGTCTCAATCATCCAGGCATGAGTTATCACAGTGCCAAGGAGGAAAGACACCAGCAATGGTCTAAGAGAAGCATTTGTGGCCTCCCAATCTGGGCAAAGATATACGCAGTGTACAAAAATAAGGAGTTTATCATTCCACAGCGAGAAAGAGGAGTGGGCACTACCATGCTCAGTAATCGTAACTAGTGATGAGCGGGCACTACCATGCTCAGGTGCTCAGTACTGGTAACTAGTGATGAGCGGGAACTACCATGCTCAGGTGCTCAGTACTGGTAACTAGTGATGAGCGGGCACTACCATGCTCGGGTGCTCAGTACTCGTATCTAGTGATGAGCGGGCACTACCATGCTCGGGTGCTCAGTACTGGTAACTAGTGATGAGCGGGCACTACCATGCTCGGGTGCTCAGTACTGGTAACTAGTGAGGAGCGGGCACTACCATGCTCGGGTGTTCAGTACTGGTAACTAGTGAGGAGCGGGCACTACCATGCTCGGGTGCTCAGTACTGGTAACTAGTGAGGAGCGGGCACTACCATGCTCGGGTGCTCAGTACTGGTAACTAGTGATGAGCGGGCTCTACCATGCTCGGGTGCTCAGTACTGGTAACTAGTGATGAGCGGGCACTACCATGCTCGGGTGCTCAGTACTGGTAACTAGTGAGGAGCGGGCACTACCATGCTCGGGTGTTCAGTACTGGTAACTAGTGAGGAGCGGGCACTACCATGCTCGGGTGCTCAGTACTGGTAACTAGTGATGAGTGGGCACTACCATGCTCGGGTGTTCAGTACTGGTAACTAGTGAGGAGCGGGCACTACCATGCTCAGGTGCTCAGTACTGGTAACTAGTGATGAGCGGGCACTACCATGCTCGGATGCTCAGTACTGGTAACTAGTGATGAGCGGGCACTACCATGCTCGGTGCTCAGTACTGGTAACTAGTGATGAGCGGGCACTACCATGCTCGGGTGCTCAGTACTGGTAACTAGTGATGAGCGGGCACTACCATGCTCGGGTGCTCAGTACTGGTAACTAGTGATGAGCGGGCACTACCATGCTCGGGTGCTCAGTACTGGTAACTAGTGATGAGCGGGCACTACCATGCTCATGGTGCTCAGTACTGGTAACTAGTGATGAGCGGGCACTACCATGCTCGGGTGCTCAGTACTGGTAACTAGTGATGAGCGGGCACTACCATGCTCGGGTGCTCAGTACTGGTAACTAGTGATGAGCGGGCACTACCATGCTCGGGTGCTCAGTACTGGTAACTAGTGATGAGCGGGCACTACCATGCTCGGGTGCTCAGTACTGGTAACTAGTGATGAGCGGGCACTACCATGCTCAGGTGCTCAGTACTGGTAACTAGTGATGAGCGGGCACTACCATGCTCGGGTGCTCAGTACTGGTAACTAGTGATGAGCGGGCACTACCATGCTCGGGTGCTCAGTACTGGTAACTAGTGATGAGCGGGCACTATCATGCTCGGGTGCTCAGTACTGGTAACTAGTGATGAGCGGGCACTACCATGCTCGGGTGCTCAGTACTGGTAACTAGTGATGAGCGGGCACTACCATGCTCGGGTGCTCAGTACTGGTAACTAGTGATGAGCGGGCACTATCCTCGCTTCTCACAAGGCCCGAGCACTGCCGCTTCCCGCTCACAGATCTGCCAGTGCCCAACACGAGGAGGCCCCGCCCCTTCCGGTGACGTAATTACTTAAAAAATCAAACTCCACTATAGACGCTCCCATCGCCTCACGCCTTGTAAAATCAGACCACGCCCCTAACACGTGGCAGAAGTGACGTCATACCGGAAAGGATCCCGTACATTCTAGCATTACCATCCCAGTGGCCAGAGGGTGACGTCTAGAATGGAGTTGATTTTTTGAGGGAATGACGTCACCGGAAAGGGCGGGGCCTCCTCGTGCTGTGCAGATGTGTGACCGGAAGCAGCAGTGCTCGGGCTCCTGTGCAGAGCGGACAGATCCTGACCCTGAGGTGGGAAGATTCAGCGTTTCCTCATTAGTTATAGAGCTGAGGTCACACTGGATTTTGGGGGAAGAAATAAAAGTGTCTCCTGTCACTACTGGGGGCTGCAGCTCGTGTATATATCACAGGGAAGGGGCTGAAGCTGCAGCACAGGGCTGTGGAGGCTTCCATAAGGAAGGGGGATCATGGGGGGTTACACAGGGAAGGGGGCGATGCTGCATATTGGGGGGCTTACACTGGGCAATGCACGTTGAGGGGGGGGCTCGCTGGGGGGGAGACTGCACGTTGAGGGGGGGGCTCGCTGGGGGGAGACTGCACGTTGAGGGGGGGCTCGCTGGGGGGAGACTGCACGTTGAGGGGGGGCTCGCTGGGGGGGAGACTGCACGTTGAGGGGGGGGCTCGCAGGGGGGGAGACCACGTTGAGGGGGGGCTCGCGGGGGGGGAGACCACGTTGAGGGGGGGCTCGCAGGGGGGGAGACCACGTTGAGGGGGGGGCTCGCAGGGGGGAGACTGCACGTTGAGGGGGGGGCTCGCAGGGGGGAGACTGCACGTTGAGGGGGGGGGCTCGCAGGGGGGGAGACTGCACGTTGAGGGGGGGGGCTCGCGGGGGGGGGGAGACCATGTTGAGGGGGGGGCTCGCAGGGGGGAGACTGCACGTTGAGGGGGGGGGCTCGCGGGGGGGGAGACCATGTTGAGGGGGGGGCTCGCAGGGGGGAGACTGCACGTCGAGGGGGGGGGGGGGCCCGCAGGGGGGGAGACTGCACGTCGAGGGGGGGGGGCCCGCAGGGGGGGGAGACTGTACGTCGAGGGGGGGGGGCCCGCAGGGGGGGGGAGACTGCACGTCGAGGGGGGGGGCCCCCGCAGGGGGGGGAGACTGCACGTCGAGGGGGGGGCCCCCCGCAGGGGGGGGAGACTGCACGTCGAGGGGGGGGGCCCCCGCAGGGGGGGGAGACTGCACGTCGAGGGGGGGGCCCCCGCAGGGGGGGGAGACTGCACGTCGAGGGGGGGGCCCCCGCAGGGGGGGGAGACTGCACGTCGAGGGGGGGGGCCCCCGCAGGGGGGGGAGACTGCACGTCGAGGGGGGGGGCCCCCGCAGGGGGGGAGACTGCACGTCGAGGGGGGGGCCCCCGCAGGGGGGGAGACTGCACGTCGAGGGGGGGGGCCCCCGCAGGGGGGGAGACTGCACGTCGAGGGGGGGGCCCCCGCAGGGGGGGAGGACTGCACGTCGAGGGGGGGGCCCCCGCAGGGGGGGCAGACTGCACGTCGAGGGGGGGGGCCCCCCGCAGGGGGGGAGACTGCACGTCGAGGGGGGGGGCCCCCGCAGGGGGGGAGACTGCACGTCGAGGGGGGGGCCCCCGCAGGAGGGGAGACTGCACGTCGAGGGGGGGGGCCCCCGCAGGGGGGGAGACTGCACGTCGAGGGGGGGGGCCCCCCGCAGGGGGGGAGACTGCACGTCGAGGGGGGGGGCCCGCAGGGGGGGAGACTGCACGTCGAGGGGGGGGCCCGCAGGGGGGGAGACTGCACGTCGAGGAGGGGGGGGCCCGCAAAGGGAGGGCCCGCAGGGTGGGAAACTGTACGTCGAGGGGGGGGGCCCCCGCAGGGGGGGAGACTGCACGTCGAGGGGGGGGGCCCGCAGGGGGGGAGACTGCACGTCGAGGGGGGGGCCCGCAGGGGGGGAGACTGCACGTCGAGGAGGGGGGGGGCCCGCAAAGGGAGGGCCCGCAGGGTGGGAAACCCCTGTACGTCGAGGGGGGGGGGCCCGCAGGGGGGAGACTGCACGTCGAGGGGGGGGCGGCCCGCAGAGGGGGGGGAGACTGCACGTCGAGGGGGGGGGGGCCCGCAGAGGGGGGAGACTGCACGTCGAGGGGGGGGGGCCCGCAGAGGGG